>NW_009799103.1:3830257-3874431 GCF_000213175.1 Neurospora tetrasperma FGSC 2508 | reverse complement strand
CCCCCCCCCCCCCCCCAATGAACCTCGCTTCTGATACCTACTCTTCTTTTCTACTCTTTTTCGATCCATCTTGACTCATGAACTCTGGAGATGCGGGGCGCTTGGTGCCCGGATGAGTTTCCGCATCCGGATCGCCATGATCAATCTCATAATTTGAATCACTCTCGTGTTGCTTTCGATTCGCGTCCAGATTGTACTCGTCCCAAGCACTCTCAAACATCGATGATGGCTCGGGCTCGGACGACCCTTTATATTCATCCTACTTCTTCTTGGTATCCGAGCTGGTGGACGAGCTGTTGGAGGCAAGTGCATGTGGCTCGTAAGACGTCGACTGGGGGCAACTTTTGGAGCCGCAATCGTTCCACTTCTTGACTAAAACCTTGATGGTGTATGTGTTGCTGTTGTCCTTGTCTTTGTCCTTGCTGGAGGCAGCGGTGACGACTTCGCGGACGACTTCTTCTTCGTAGCACCTGTTAGGTAGTTAGTGTCTGTCTTGGATAGGGGTACGTGGGGGACGGGGTCAGTGGTGTGGGACATGGAAGGGATGCGGGAGATGCCCGGTGCTTGACTAACATATTGGCGGTTGGCTTTACTGGTTAATAGTATTCTTGATAATGCGTTTAGCGAATGCTGATGTCCTGGCTGTACAGTAGTGGAGAGGAATTGATGCTGCTGTCAGAATGATTCTGAGAAGAAATTGCCGGTCGTTGCTCGAGGTCGAGAAGAGAGGTGCCTTTTTACTTGAGTGGTGACTTCCGTCACTCGATCCTTTTCTAGAGGTAGGTTTGCACCGAAGGTTGCCAAAGCTAAAGCAAGTTCAAATCCAACATGATGCATCAGTGGGAAAGAACGGCTGGTGTTGGGCGAGTGGTGAAGTCAAGAACCATTTGCTTCCCGTCCCTATGGGTTATGTCGGTTGAAGGTGCACCACCCAAGATGTCCGAATTCTCTATGTCAGCAACGGCGATAGCTCCGGCTACATGCCTGGTCGAGAAGGGGATCAAGAAGGAGTGCGGGTCTTCGACCTAGCCCCGGTCGCCTGTGTATGATAGAATCCGCCTTCCAGGCTCTAACTCTGAGGTGGACCTGATACATGAGGGAATCAAAAAGAAAAAGGGAGCCGGATATTTAGGCTGAGTACCAAGATCAAGCTTCTGTTTTGCCATCCGTGTAAAGATAGAGTAAATTCCAGTCCCGCTATGCTATGCTTCTACTAAATGTGCCAAATCCATCGAATGATGCTCCGAAACATACACTTCCAGTCGCGGACGGTAGGGACTTTGGCCAGTCTGTCTCCTGTCCTGCCCGCCCTGGTAAATTCACCTCAGCACACAACTACCGGCTACCCAAACCGGATCCCTTGAGATGGATCCCATGTAGCGTTTACCGGTCCTGGTTGCCCCTGCTCTTGTTGATGCTGCTGCCCCTGGGCCACAGGGGATCCGAATTTTATCCCCATGTTTGGTGCCCACGCCCCAGGAGCTACTGGCTTTGGCTGTTGTTGTGGCACGTTGTCGGCCCAGCTTTGGATGTGCGCTTGTTCGACTATTGGCTGATGAGGTTGGATGGGTTCGGGGAAAGGAATTTGTGGTGGTGGCGGTGGTGGTTGTTGGTGATGTTGCTGTTGTTGTTGATACGAAAATGATGATTGATGCATGTTGAGGGAGGACAGAGGGGGCATGTTGATTTCCCTGTTGAGAATTGGTTAGCTTCAGAAAGGCAAGACGGGTAGGATGAAGACAAAAAGAAGGGTGAACCGAAACAAAGAAGGACATACTCTTCAAGACTCCTCGCATCCCTCCTCCGTTCGCTCACCCACCCCCTTACCAACCCCCTCCACTGCTCTACAATCTGGCTCAGATCGTTATAAAACTTCCTCCCGACCTCCACGTTGCTCACAATCTCCTTGTATTTGTAATAGGCCGCATCCAGCTTCTGGAGCGCCTCTTCTCTCTCTCGATTCCCTCCCCCGGCTCTATCGACCTGCCTCTTTTGTGCCTCAAACTCCTTATTCGCCCTCTTCACCTCCTGTACAATCTTCTCCTGCTCTTGCTTATCCCTTTCCACGGCCTCCAGCTCTGATTCGTATAGGCGGTCGAGGCGTTTCTCGAAGAAGTCCTCAAAGTGGGCGGTTGCGATGGCGGTTGTCGGGTACGCCCGTTCTAAGCGAGCGGCTTCGACGAGGATGTCAGGCTTGATGTCATCTGCACGAGACCGAGCGCGCAAAGATTCGACGCGCTTGCGCCGGCGGGACTCAAGACGCTGCACGTCGTTGTAGGCGCTTCGTAGCCTTCCTAGGGCCGGCTTCAAGCTCTCGGGGATGTCGGTCCGTCGCGAGTTGGGGATGAAATCCATGATTGATCGATCCGACCCAGCAAGAATGGCGAGCGTGTCCCTCACGGCGTTGAATTTCTCGCGGACTACTTGGTCCGAGGCTGTGGAAGAGCCAAAGTAGCCTTCAATATCTTGGGCCTGTCGCCAAAGTTTAGCCCCGCCATTGGGGGACGGATCCTGACGAGATTGCGGGCGGTTCCACCGTTCGGTACCGTACTTTAGACGGAGACGAGAGTCTTCCTCCTCTTCGGCAAGAAGGAGGGACCGGCCTTCTTCGAAGATGGCTAGGTCCGAAGAGCAGAGCTTGTCAATGTCCGTCAAGCCTTGCTGCAGGCGGTAGAGGGCGTCGGCTTGGCGTATCTCGTCGGCGTGCTGGACCAAGGTGCCTGGAAGGCCGAGCGGCTTTTCAAGGGCTTGCAAGGAACCGGGGAGGTTGAGAGAGGAAAGAATTTCGTGAAGTTGGGATGTCATGGACTCGAGCTCGGAGATGATGGAGTTGTTGACCAGCCTGTCGCGACGCTCTTCGTATATGGAAACGGCCACGTGTACGGCAAAGGGGACGAGCTTGGTGAACAAGGCCGGCCCAAATTCGGCGTTGTGGTCGCCCAGAAACTCGTACGGCTTGGCCACCTGGGGAGGCACACGGGCGACGGCCATGTTGGCGCGGTCGAGACGCTTGAGCTCAGTCTTGGGCGGCACAATGTGCAGGTAGACGCGGTCGTTGTCGATCTCGGCGCGCTTGAGGTCCTCTTCCAGGCGACGCTTGAGGCCCTGCAGGTCTTCGACGACGGCTTTGCTGAGGTAGCCACCCCGGGTTTCTTTGAGTCCTTCGTTGACACAGGCGAGGGCGTCCCGCAACCGAGCAATCTCTTCGCCGTATTTCTTGCGTTCGAGACAATCGCTGGCGGCGCGGAACTGGGCGGCGGCGGCGAAATGGTGGTGTTTGGCGCTCATGTGGTGGATCCAGGCCGAGCTGATGGCCTCGCTGCGCATGGCGGCCTCGCCGGCTTCGTTGTAGAGGTCGGATACACGGGCGGCTAGCTTGGCAATGGAGGCGTCTTTGTACCCGTCCATGACGGCTTTCTGCCAGTAGCACTCTTGGGCCTCGGCGAGGAAGAGCTGTATGAGGGACTCGAGGGTGGTTTCGTCCATGTCGTCGGGCGGGCTGGGCATGCGCAGCTCGGGCAGGACTTGGGTCTTGATGTGGGTGAGGACGCCGGCGGCGTGGGAGAACCAGCTGGCGGCCGTCTTGAGGCCTTCGGTGCTGTTGCGGTTGGAGGCCACGGCCAGCTGGGAGTAGAGGGCGGCGAGGTTGTAGAGGACGTTCATCAGCTCGTACTTGAGGTTGTTCTGGACGAGCGGGTGTTCGGTGTGGTAGCCCAGAGCCGGGTACCAGGTGAAGTCGGCGCCGACATCGATGGGGAACTTGCCGCCAATCCACACGAGCTGGGCGGCGTACATCTGGAGCTTCCGGATGCCACTCGGGTGGGCTTCGCGGACGTTGATGGCGTCGCGGCGCAGAGCATCGATGGTGTCGAGGTCATGGCGGAACATGTCCGGGTGTTGGTCGTATTTGGTGGAAATGTACTGCTGGATGGCGCGCGACAGTGACAGCTGGGTCGACTTCCGGAAGGGAAGCGACAGCACGTGGGTGGTTGTCATCTGGCCGGCGGGCGCGTGTACCTATTGCCGGATGAGTGCGGTCAATGTGTTGTTTGTTGACTTTTTTGTGTTTTGGCGATCCAGTCGTGTTGGAGGAGGAGAAGCACCGTGGCCTGATCACGAAAATGACATCAATCAACCAGCCCGCGGTTGTCTTCCCCCAGTGGCATGGACCTAAGTACTTACCGTCAGCTGCCCCGCCCAGATATTAAACGCATATGCCAAGGCCTCGGTTGGTAGAGGTACGAATGTATGGCATATCTGGGACAAGAGCCACAACCGTCATGTGCGAATAAGAAGCTGATATTTGATAGATTGTATAAGCTTGAAAGAAGTTGTCGTTTCTCAAGTTACTATCCAGTCCGTTTACATCCAATAGGTAGGTACTCTGGAGACCAAGTTCCACTTACACTACTCTGCTGGCTGGAACATCGAGGTCCTGGCATACGCGTTTAAGAATAACCTTGATCAAGTTGGCCTGTGCACTTCTTCCTCCATCTCACTGCACTAGAACGGGCTTCCTCCTCTCATTCAATGAATCTCGTCCCCCTTCCATCTTTCTTTCCACTTCACCACATTCCATTCCATTCATTCCCATGTCGGGTTCCATCATCCCATCAACCAACAGATTGGAACCCCATCTTGATCAATGTCTCAACCTCGAACAAAGCCATGACATGTCTTTCCATCCCTGGAGCACAGAGGGGTCCCTCGTGCAACTCTCAATTGCTTCCCTTGGCCTTCCAAACCACCCCATGGTCCATTGCACTGGGACGTGGTCAGTTACCCAGGCAGTCAGTCGTTGTCCAGCGTCAGACAAGCAGCGTGCACGACAAGCGTGAGACGGATGGTGACAGAGACTGACTGGATGACTGCCCCAATCTGGGTAGGTAGGGAAGCGCCTACTTACTCCTAATCCATGGGTAACGCTACAACGCATGGACAGAAAGGGAAATGGGGAGGTTGCGTTGCTGAGTGCGGCTCTTTCTGTGTGTTGCTGTCTGTCTCTCAGTCAATGTCAGTCTTCAACCACTTCGGTTGATCTCGGGTATCGACAAACATCATGGGTATACGGGAGCATTTCGAGAATCACCTCTCAAACGAACCCACGGACAAGTAAAGCAGCTTCAGGCGAGATCAGGGACGCATGCTCCTTAAATGGAGTCTCTAGTTACACCCACCAGCCGCACCCTCGGCTTCAGTTCTCGTATCGACTACACCAGACGCCATTGAGATATATCAGCTCTCACATGCCTACTACACTACGTACTTAGGTACACTCACCGCATCAGTGGCCATTTGCGTCACGAGGTTGTTCTAGCTCCTCTGCCTTCAGTTCTGTCGTTAGTTACTCTGGCTACACTCTCTCACAGTTTCTGGGTGAGCCCTTGCTAACGTTACCTCTCCCAGTGCTCACTCCCTCACCCTATGATCCATCCCTGCGCGGCCCGCCCCGTTTCCCTGGTCCCTGGGTGTCTAGACTACACCGTAAGTAGTTCATGGATGGCTGACATCACGGGGCCCAGAAAGACAATACACCTCCCCGATGTCTGAATCAAGGAGGAAAAGTACTCCCCCTCAACAGCAGCCATCTCCGCAGCCACTCGCGCCCACATCACCACCGAGAAGCTGAAGAGTTGTACCGCGACCAGAATCCTCCAATCACAACCCCAAGTCGCCCTCCCAAGGACAAAAAACTATCGTCACAATAGCGGCTTGCTATCGAACAAGAGCAGATTTCGATTTCCTTCCCCACCAGCCGTCTTGGGTATCAACACCTCCACTGGCCTTCATACTGCTAGCTAGCTACTTCGGCCGTGATGCGTCTCTCGGTCCCGATGGCAGACGCAGACGGGGCGCCACCGCAAAGCCTCTCGGCTGCATGTGTGTGATACGGATACCAGCCCGAGGAAGGCCTGTCGACCATTTTCATGTCAGCGTCTCGGCCTCTTTGATAGGCGAGGCGGACGGTCTTCATCCACACAGGGTCGCTGCTTAAGCCATTGTGTAACGGAATATGCCAAAGGCCAGCATCCCCTTCCCACTGCACCCATCCGCCTTTGCGCACATAACGCCACGAAAACCTGGTAGTCACCTTGTCCCTTAGACGACAGTCTGCTGTGCTCGAGACTGTCTCGCTGTCAAGTCAAAGTATGCCAGGGACTACCCATATCAGATCTCCCATCCTTCTTCAGCTCCAACACAACAGCTCAGGGTTAATGACTCGGAGCAGGTCAGTTAGCAGGTATTTTCCCTGATCCATTCGTACCAGAAGAACAACCTACGCCAGTGGCTTTTTAGCAGACAACCCGGCGTCGAGATGATGCCGACTTTCGGGATAATCCCAATGTCGTGCAACACCGTCACCCTTTTTTTTTATTACTTTCGGCACAGCACGCCAAGTGGCCAAGATGCCATAGAGATCCCGGCCACGTCAATACTCAGTGCAGCACCCCAAGCAGGAAGCCTTTGGACTGTAATGTGTGATTGCCGGTCTGCTCTTTGCATACCCAAACTGCTTCCGCATCAACACAAGGCACGTGTCGTTCGCGACCCTTACCAGGGTAATTGTTCTTGAACACGGCAGTCACCTCGTTTCTGAAGAACCCCAGTTGGACTGAAACCTGCTGAAGAAGAGAGAAAAAAAAAAGAAGAAAAAAACAAGCGAAGGAATCGGAGAAGCAAGGGGAAGTGCTAGGCTCACCTCCGCCATGCCATGGTCACACTGCGTTGCGATCTCGGGTGCAGAGGTTTCTACCTCTGACCATCAAGCCATCATTACCCGGATATGATTTGTTGGCCCTATGCTATGCTGGTCACCTCATGGCTCGTCAGCTTCATTCACTTTCTTGAGTCGACGCCTGAGCCAACCATGACTGCCAGCGCAGCCTCGCCCATAATGGGCCATTGTCGTATCTTTGGACTTACTGCTCTCATGTCAGCCGCCAATTGTGCCCTCCACTCACTTCTCCCCATCTTCCCCCCTCCGGGGATGGCCCATTCGGCTCCTCGGGTCCGGGTCTCCCTTGCTCACCCGAATCAAGTCAGGGATATTGATTCCGCTCGCTTGAGGCCTAAGCCCAAGTAGGCAAGCTTATTGCACATGCAAGTAATCGCCAGATTCTTGAAAGGTGTACTATGAAGACAACCGTCCCAGGGCCTCTGTGGATAGTAGTGTATCAGATGGTTGTTTGTTTTTTTCCCGTCTTATATGTTGCATGAGGATCGTACAGGATGCTCTCCCGTGTGTGCGCGAATCATAGCCGCGCCTAGACATGGTGTGCAAGTTGATTCGTTCGCTTCGGCCCTTTGGCATCATTGCCGTTCAGCAACACACCATACACATCCCAGGCTACGGACATTCCCCAAACTTTGGTCCTGCCGTCCTGTTCTCGAAAGACGGCGTTTGGGTCAAGCTCTCTACGTATCCATCTTTCTTTGGAATTCTCTGCGCCGGGTTTACACATAATTCAGTGACTACATAGCTCCAACCCCATGCCCAGGGAATGCCCCTGTCATATTTCTGCCGCATGCTCCCTGCTACCTATTTTTGACCTAGACATACACTCTCCCTAGACAGCAGCCTCGTCCAATGTCGAAGCTGTCAGAGCGGCTGTGGCGTCCATACACTGGGAACACGAGCAGCAAAATCCTCAGAGCGGATTGGACTGCTTGACCCCGAAAAGGTAACTCCTCGACTATCAAATGTCTCGACTTCGTGTCGTTCAGCAATCAGAGTCTTCAGCCATCCCCTCTTGGGTGTGTACCTTGTTGTTTGTACTCCCATTCTCCTGGAGTCCACGTAGTGCAGGGAGTGGGCGACAACAGCTGGGGGGGATGGATGCAAGCGGCAATACCTACACCTACCCTGGAATGCCCAACTCTGCTTCGTGCTGTCTCCGGACATTGTGCTCGTTACTTCTGTTCCTGCACTGCAAGCTCCTAGCGTTGTGCCTCGCTCGTGATGAGGAGATGTACTTGGGCTGAATCAGGATTTTTGTCGGACAGGTACCGTTTGCGGCTTCGGTCTGGTGGCCACGCAATTTGGAACATTCCCTACACAGACCCTTGTTGGTCGTTTAGATGCGCGTACACCTCGTACGGTAGAGGTACTTACCCAGCTGTCGCCAACCTACCGAGCTACCTGTACTCGCTTCTCACGAACCAGGAACTCTTGATATTTATTGCCTGATAAGAATCTTACCCCGGACTGACGAGCGATTGTCGACAACAGGACAACCGGTAACCAATATCTTCTAAATGGCGCCAACTCCCCGAAGGAGGGTTTCACTTACGATCATTGGAAGGAAGGAGGGGGTGGGGCGTATCTAGTGTACGGTTTTGCCAACAAGTCGCCGCAGTCGGTTTGGGGCTGAAGAATGGACTTTTGTTCTAAGCTGTCACCGCTTTGGTCCACAGCCAGTCCTCGACTTACTTCTTCTTGTGTCCCTCCCTGCTGGAACAGAGATGTCTCGGCCTCCGTGTCTGTCTTGTGGCTGGAATGCATGGAAAAGATTTAAGTGTGCTACTCCCGGCTTCCGACCCTCCCCCCTATGTTAGACCTAGGTCTCGTTCTGTCTTCCACTTCTTCTCTGGGTTTTCAGTGAAAAGGCAACTACCAAGAGTGTGTAGATATATGTCGTCGTTGACATTCGTTGTCGTTCATCAACTTTATCGCCATCCCCACACTCAACTCATTTCCTAACTCGGGCCTGACGACGTCCTTCTTCAGCCCCTCGGATTTGGTTTCTACGTCGCCGCTTATAGTTCAGACTCGCCCGAATCCCATCGATCGTATCTCACCTCATCCACAGACAACACAGTGAAAGAAAGGACCCCCACTCTACGCCTCACACTCGTGAGCTACACACAAGACCTGTCCACGCAAGGCAGGACTGAACTTGTACCTTACTCATATAGTTGCCATCGGTCATCTCGTTCAGCCCATCATGGAGACATCCAACCTTACGCTCTTACTTCTCTACCTCGCCATACCGTCTCTTCTGATATCCGCCGTGCAGCAAATCTTGTCATGGCGTAAGAAGACTGCCTTGGTGGGGTCTTCGGGGAGCAAAGCCAAGTTCCCCGGCCCGCGCCAGTTTCCCATTGTTGGACGCATCCACGACCTGCCACGCTTCTCGCTTTGGCTCAAGTTTAAGGAGTGGGCAGACGAGTTTGGCCCCATCTATACGACTTCGGTCCCGGACGCCACCTTTGTCATTATATCAGATGAAAAGATTGCCGAGGAGCTCTTGGTAAAACGGGGACACATCTACTCCGGGCGACCGCAGATCCGGAGCTTGATTGGCCATAAAGAGGGAGTGGTTTATAGTGCTTTGATGGATCGTCATGGTGAGTTCTTTTCGTTTCAACCGACTTGAGGCAATGTCTGTTAATGCAGAGCATAGACACCTGGAAATCGCAACGCAAATGGGCTCACGCCGCCATGGCCGCTGCCTACAAGCACCACTTCTACGGGCACGTTGAGTCGGAGATGCGCCGCTTCCTGGTCGTGCTGCTTTTCGATCCGGATCGCTTCCTCGACCATACGCGCGAGTATTGTGGTCGTGTTATGAGCCGCCTAGCCTGGGACGACGCCACGCAGGGCCGCCTGAACGGAGAGAGCGCCGACAAGACTCTGCATTGCATGTCCGTCTCAGGACCTATTACCAACACCATGACGCCGTTGTGGTCCTTGCCGGCCAGCATTAACCCATGGTACAAGTATGAAGTCAAGAGAGAGGCAGAGTTGAGGCAATGGTGGTTGGGCCTGTTTAGGAAGGCTAAAGAGAGAATGAGGAAGGGTGAACTACCAAGCGATACGTGGGCATATAGGTATTTTGAGCAGATGGTGCAGAATACGGCGCCATCGATGCCTGCCACCGCCAGAGCCCCAGGTCCGGATGTCAAGAATGCCGAGAAGTCCCCTTCCACAGCAGCTAAGGAGGAGGCATACGAGAAGAAAGACGCACTCGACCAACCCGAAAAGGACGAGACGTTTGCCTCGTGCATGATCGGCTTCCTCAACCTCGTCGGCGTCGTCACCATCTCGGGCCCGCTCAAGTTCTTCCAGATGGCCATGGCTCTGCACCCGGAGTGGCAACACAAGGCGCAAGCAGAGATTGACGAGGTCTGCGGTGACCGTATGCCGACCATGCAAGACTTTGAGAAGCTTCCCATTCTCCGAGCCTGCCTGAAGGAGACGGTCAGATGGAGGAGCGGAGTCCCCCTTGGCGTGCCACACCAGGCGGAGAGGGATGATGAGTTTAGGGGCGTCAAGATCAAGAAGGGCACAATTGTTCTAGCTTGTGAATGGTATGTCTTAACTACCTAGGCTCCTTCTATCCACCCGTGCCAATCCCAAGCATCGCTAACACTCACTTCAACACACAGGACCCTCAACCGCAATCCCCAGAAATACCCAGACCCAGAAACTTATAACCCAGCCCGCTACCTTGACCCCTCGTATCCAACTTTCCAGGCCCCCCTCACGCGGTACCCCAACTTCCGCGAGGGATCCTCGATGCACTCGTTCGGCTGGGGCAGGCGCACCTGTCTCGGGCAGAACATTGTCGACGACGAAATGTTTGTCTTTGGCGCGGCGCTTCTGTGGGCATTTGATGTTACCCCAAAGACATGTCCAGTCACGGGCAAAGAGGTGCCGATTGACACGCAAAAGACGAATAGTCATGTCATTTTGGAGCCGGTTGATTTCCAGCTGGGCTACAAGGTGAGAGAGGGGAAGAAGGAGTTGATCATGGAAGGGGGAAAGGGATTTTTTGGTAAAGTGTAGAGGTCGATTGTATCATGGAATCATAAAGGTGGATGAGATGGTTTCTGACTTTCAGCTGTTCATGTCTCTACGGTAGCGACTTCTTGGATAGATGGTTAAGACATGGTTGGATATTGTGTTTAACGAGTAAGAAGGAGTTCTTTGGGATCTTTGTTTGTGAGGTCTTACTTCTTTCTTTTCATAAAATCTGTCTCTACTATCTACCTAGTGCTATAGATTTAACTTCTACTTTACAACATCCCATCCATTATCCTTGCATACTTGGGTACCTCAACAACACGAGGGAGATGTCTGGGACTGAGATGGATCGAAATGAGTCCTCTATGCATTGGTACCTCTGGATTGAATGAACCCTCATGATTGCTTTGGCACAAGGCAAGGAATTTGTTTTGCACAACGACGGACGAGACATGACGATGTTTCGGTTGCATAGGTCCTCACTGCGTTGGAAGGAGTGGGTCTTTTCCCAGGGGTACGCCCCACCAAAGTAAACAAAGACGAGAGAGACGCCGAACAAGGACAGCCAGCCATTGTCACGCAGACCAATGTAAAGCTTACCAGCAACCAACCACCGGGAAAAACCCTTTATTGTTGTCCCTCTTTCCTACCTGGTACAATGATGGCCATCGTGCCGCATGGTGTCTCTGCTTTGCTCTAGCTTCCTGGAGCATCTCGCAGGCTCGCAAATCAACAGCAAGAAAGATGAGGAGGATGACCAAAGTGAAACCCGCCGACTGCCAAAGATGGAAAAGTTCAAAGGTGAGGAGAAGGGTGAAAAACAGAAATGCAAGAGATATGATTGGGTGTCTGGTTAGTTAACCTGGAGTTCTCTTGCCTGCACCAAGATCAAGCTTGGTTGCGTTCACCCCCAGCCCCCAGATGCTGCCTTTTTCTGGCCAATAGAAAAACAGGGAATGGTCAGCATTCTTAGCCCCACCCCAGGGTGAAGTGACATGGATCACCTTTCACATCACCTTCCACCTTCCTCGGTTTTCTGATCAAACGGCCTTTGCTGTTTCTTGTTTCGCCAGCTTTTTATTGCACCCGTCCTCCTTCATTGAACACTTCCTTCTCATTTCAATTACTGGAAACAGCCACACACCAATTTCCAGATACCATCCGTCACAAGTCAACATACCACAATCTCAACTTGAACCAAAAACATCACCGACCCGACCAACAACAAACACCATGACTTCATCACCAGAAACATCGCCACTTCTCGGCCCCAGACCTACAACAGCCGACCTGCCCCCCTCAGAATACGAACCACACAAAACCCGGCCCGGCTCAATCCGCAGTATGCGCTCCTGCCTCACCAGCTCCTCCGTCACAGCCACCGCCGCCGCCGGGCCGTGCCCGCGCCAACACCTGCCGCAGTCTTCCGACGGCGCCTCCTCGTCATCCTCCAAAAAATCCAACACCTTTGACGGTCTCTTCCGGGACATCATCCTCGGCTTTTCCGACGGCCTCACAGTCCCCTTTGCGCTGACCGCCGGTCTTTCCACTTTGGGATCCACGAAACTCGTCATCATGGGCGGTTTAGCCGAGTTGTTCTCGGGGATGATCAGCATGGGCTTGGGCGCTTACCTGGCGGGCGTGACGGAGCGACAGCACTGGGAGGCGGAGCATGCGCGCAAAGCGTGGGAGGTGTCGAATCTGCCGCAGTTGGAGCAGTCGGAGATTTTGGCTATCTTGGAAGAGCATTATGGGGTGTCGCGCGCCACGGCTGCCGCGCTGGTGCAGGATCTGTGTCGAAAGGGAAACGAAGAGAATCTGGTTCGGTTTTTGATGGATCTCCAGGTGCGCATGATGGAGCCGGATCTTAACCGGGCGTGGGTCAGTGCTGGAGTGATGGGCCTTAGTTACTTTGTGGGTGGTCTGATTCCGATGCTGCCGTATTTCTTTATGGAGAGAGCGAGGGAGGCGTTGTGGGTGTCGGTGGTTATCACGGCGTTGATTCTGCTTGGGTTTGGCTTTGTCAAGAATTGGGTGACGATTAGGACGAGGGAGGCCGGGGTTTGGGGAGCGGTGCAGACGTTGATTATTGGGGCGTTGGCGGCGGGGACGAGTTATGCGATTGTGAGGTTGTTGGATTCGGACCATTAGGGGGGACGACTGTGATTGTTGATGGTTGTTCATGATGTACATGTATGGGTTTGGCGTTGGGGTCAGCATTTTTCTGTGAAGCATGTCATATGACAGCGGCGGCGTTTAAGGCGTTTGGGAGGAAAAGTAGGGCAAAAGACTATATCCTTGATACCAATGATACCTCTACTCAGTTCAAATTCGATTGATAAATGCTCGTTATGCCTATTCCCATGTTCCCTCTTCTACTTTTCTAGCCCGGCCTGGTGACACTGTTGATTAGAGGTCGGGTTAGGGTTTGATATAGATAAAATGTAAGTGTTAGTGGTGTCAGTCATGTTGGTGATGGTAGAGATAGCAGATACTGCGTGTGCAAGATGATCCCTCCTCCCTCGCATTACACCACCTTCCGTCCGATATCAGTCCGATAGAAACTGTAATGCTTCAATTTTCCCTTGTGCCTGACAAATGAGTTCGGATAGGTAGTCATTGTCAATGGATTGGAAAATCACAATCAATCCGGACGTAACGACACCTTGACTGTAGGTATGCAATGGCGCTAACACCATCCACTGAGAGCGCTGCGCATGCACCGACCGATCGAAGCCCGAGCGCCCAGGCTTCCCGTCCGTTCTACGCTATTTGCCGGCCGGAAGCGACGCTTTATCCGCACCAGGGCAGCGCGTTGGAATCTCGAGGAATTCCACACTCTTCCAGTTGCAATTCAATTCCCCATCCATCCAGCCAACTCCTCCTCGACACCTCTCCTGTCCCCGACCATTGTAACCCCCGCAATGCGCTACCGTTAGTACCTCAGTGTACCCCGCGAAGCCACGAGGCTCCCAACCGTCACCCGCCTGGAATGTTTTAGACTCTCTCGACCGATGGCACCCGTCGGCCCGTCAGACACCGTCGCACGCCTTGCGTAGTGTACTTCAAATCTCGTAAAACAAGGACCTTGAAACAGAAGAATCGATGGTTTTTTGCCGATCCTGACTTTCGGTGTGGGTGGGTGGCTTGGAAGAACGTCGAACTTGGTCCATGGAACACGCGGAAGGTGGTCGATCATCAGGGACCCGTGGGGCGGCCGTTGCAGCGAGCATCCCGGCGAAGTGTTTGGCTGCTGATGGGAAGCCAATGATGGCCCATTCTGCAGTGAAAGATGGGGTCGGAACAGGGGGCGTGGAGACCGCCAATACGAAGCTCGATTTCCACTGGGAGATGCCCTGGTGTGCGAGGCTCGGCAGAGATCCGATGGACAGAATATTGGGTATCTTGAATAACGATGGACGGTGATCAGATGGAAGGGGATGATCAGGAAAAATGCCAGAATGTCAGCAAAGGAAGATGGGTGTCAGGAGGAAGAGCTTCAAGTATTCCAGTCCTCCAGATCACCAAGTCGAGTCACGGATCAAACATCGTGGAGGAACATTCCAACAAGGACAACCATCACACGAGACATCCAAACGCCACGAAACAGAACCCATATTTCTGTTGACAACCCCAGATTTCCGGTCGTCTCACCTCATCCCGGCACCGCCATTTCCACTTTCTCACCACCACTGCCACCACCTTCACCACCACCACCATGGAGATGGAAGCGGTCAAACCCCGTCCCCATGACCGTTCCTGTATCCACCAGGTTAAAATGTCTATATGTAAACATCTCATCCCATCTCCGCTACCTCTCACAGCTACGGCCGCTCTAACCATCTCACCATCTCAACAACCCCGACAGCCAAAATGAGCGCCTTCCTCGGTCTAGTTCCCCAGTATCCCAGCCCGACCCTGGAACCACCACCACCCTACGGCGGCACATCTTCCCAACTCCGGCCCCTCCGTCATCGCCGACCTGCTACTTCTCTCCCCAGCACTTACACCCCCTACCCGCCAGACGCACCATGTCCGCCCAACCGCACCATGGTCCAGGGGTTCGAGTGGTATTGTCCTCCGGATTTCCAACACTGGCGACGCCTGACCAAAATTATCCCCACGCTCGCCCAGCTTGGCATTACCCAGATCTGGATCCCACCCGCTTGTAAGGCCAGCTGGAAGACCGGTAACGGATATGACATCTACGACCTCTACGACCTAGGCGAGTTCGAGCAAAAGGGCTCTCGCAAGACGAAATGGGGCGGAAAGGAGGAACTCCAGCAATTAGTAGCCGTCGGAGCTCAATACGGCGTCTCGGTGCTCTTCGACGCCGTGCTCAACCACAAAGCCGCCGCGGACTTTAAGGAGCCCGTCCTCGCCCGACGCGTGGACCCCAAAGACCGACGAGTAGTGCTAGACAGAAAGCCTACAGAGATCGAAGCCTGGACCGGTTACGATTTCCCAGGAAGACAGGGGATGTACTCCCCGCTCCGCTGGTCGGCGCGACACTTTACGGGAATTGACTACGACGACCTGCGCAAGGAAAACGCCATCTGGAAGTTTGAAGGCAAAGAGTGGGCTGAGGACGTAGACGAAGAAAACGGAAACTACGATTACCTCATGTTCGCAGATATCGACCATCAGCACCCCGAAGTTAAGCGGGATCTTTTCCACTGGACATGGTGGCTCAAATCCCAACTGCCCCAACTCGGTGGATTGCGACTCGACGCCATCAAACACTACTCCTACTCCTTTGTCCGCGAATTTCTAGCAAACATCGACCGCCACGTCGCCCCTGGACCCCCTGGGAGCCCAGGAACTTGGTTCATCGTAGGCGAATACTGGCGCGAAGATTCCGAGTTTCTCGCGCGCTACATCGAATTCATGCACCATCGCTTATCTCTCTTCGACGTGCAGTTAGTCTCCAACTTCTCCCGCATCTCTTTAGCCTCCGAACACCTCCAAGCCTCTGCCACCGGTGGTGGTGGTGCTCCCGGGATCACCTACGGCAGCCGCGACACCGACCTCCGCACATTATTCGACGACACCCTCTGCATCTGGAAACCGCACAACGCCGTCTCCTTTGTCGTAAACCACGACACGCAAAAGGGACAATCGCTAGAAACGCCGATAGCGCCCTTTTTCATACCCCTCGCCTATTCTCTCATCTTACTTCGCGCCAACGCCGGTGTGCCCTGCGTGTTTTGGTCCGATCTCTACGGTTCCTTCGGCGTCACTTCCAATGACACCCCTGCCTCCGAAGACGCCGCGTCTCCTCGAGATACGCCCCTACCGGACCCTCAGCACTGGAAGCCACCGATGTGCGGCGGGCAAGTACTTCCAAAGTTGATGCTAGCGAGACGGTTGTGGGCGTACGGGACACAGTACGATTATTTGGATCACCCGCATTGCGTTGGGTTTACGAGGACGGGGCACTATAGCCGGGCTGGCGGGGCGGGCGTGGCGTGCGTGATGGCCAATTGGTGGGAACATGCTAGCAAGAGGATGTATGTGGGCGTGGAACATGCGGGCGAGGTGTGGACGGATGTGCTCAAGTTTTGTCCGGGCGAGGTGATGATTGATGAGGGAGGGTGGGGGGTGTTCCCTGTTGCGGCGAGGAGTGTGGCTGTGTGGGTTAGTAGGGATGCTGAAGGACGGGAGGGGGTTGATGCGTTTGAACTGTGAGTTCCATCTGCATGTTGACTACATGGTTTAAATGATGATGATGATGCTAATGCGATAATAGGGACACCGATGTTTACGGCTTCAACCAGAGGCACCAAGAGCAGGTGTACGAGAGCCAGAGGGGCCCAGCGGTGGAGGAGGAACCAGAGGATTGGATGGTTGCTGCGAGGGGGGCGGCGGCCGAGTACTTGGCCATGACAGGATCTGATTAGATGTGGACGGGAAGGCGACTGGACCTTGATGCCCTGGCGGTATGATATCTAGGTCGGTCAAAAGATCACGGCGGTGATGAACAGGCACTGGTTGCCACATGGAGAAGTATCACCTGTGCATAGAGGTATGAGACATAGATATAATGTAATGCTTATTACCAGTACTACAGTAACTTTTCAACGTCCAACGTCATTAGGATTACCAGCCCAGTCATGCTTCGACAACTCCAGATGATCAACGAGGTCCCCGTATTCATGTCCCTCGCCCTGTCCCATTGTTAACCGTATGAACATCGCCGCTTCCCCATTTCTCATCTCCCACATCCAGACTCCAGTTTCCATTCCAGTCCGCTCTGCTTCATAAAGCTGATCAAGCATCCAGCTCCCTCCATCACCCACTCCTTACATCCCCACTGTTACATTGCAGTGCGTACCTAGTACGAATCCAAGCCCACACTAGTATACGGCACCTCCCAATACACAGACTCTCCCACGACGCACTTGTCCACTGCCTTTCTTTCTCGAGTCGACATAACAGGATGACAGACGGAGAGGTGAAGGAGAATGTCTAGGAAGGGGGAGGGGCAGTAGCAGTGGCAGTGGCGGTTAAGGTGGCAGTGGCGGTTAGGGTTGCGGTCCGGGTGTTGGTCAGAGTGTTGGTCATAGTCATGGTAAAGGTGTTGGTTTGAGTGTTGGTCAAAGTGACAGTGCGAAACTGAGGGTTTCGAGTTGTCTGTGGCCTTGGTCGAGGTCGAGGACGGGCGCAGCCAGCAGCAGCAGCAGCACGCTGATGAAACCCTCCTGCTCCAGGAGTATCATCATGGATATCGGCGCATCGAGCGTTGTCGGGGGTGGCTGAACGGGCTTCAACAGGAGCGGCGGCGTTGTTAGGAGACAAATGGTCGGGGTCATCGGCGATATTACCCTCATTTGCGCCCTCATTTTGGTCATCACGATCTTTGGGGTCCTCAGTCTGGAAGGGCTCGAGGACCGGGGGGCCATTGGGGACTGAGATATCGTAGGGGTCATTGGCAATCGGACTGCTAGTGTCGATGTTGCTGGTGCTGGTGATATGTCGGGTTGTGGTTGCACCGGGGAGCGCGGCAATGCCGGGAAGGTCGTGGATTGCCAACCAGCCAAGGATGATTGGGAGTACTTGGATGGTGAGCATTGAGGTGCTTGCGATATTACCTGATAATGAATTAATGTACGTAATGATGTTGAGAGGACTGATACTTGGTAATGTTGATGTTCCTTGGGTTGAAATACCTCCTCCAGCCAAGTAAATGAGACCCCGTGGCTTCAACTTCGCGGTGTTGTGGTCGGAGACGGCGGGGTTCACTTGCCTAAGACGAGACTGGACAAGAAAGCTCACCTGATTGAAGGTACTTGGGCAGTTCCATCCATGACGGATGATTTCTTTCCTTTCTGTTACTGAAATGGCAACCTTGTACCGCTGTTGTCCCGATACCGGCCAGCAATTGTATGTAAGTCAGGGAAAGACCTAGCAGACGGGCTTTGACCGTCTGAGTTGCCAATCAAAGATGGAAAGAACCACAGCCGGTTCATGCCGCGCCTTTGATCGATCGTCCCCGCATGCCCGTGTGTCGCAGTTGTTGAGTCCGCTGCGAGAAAGTTTCGTTGTCTCGCCTATTTCTCCCCGCCTGTTATTCGTAAACAAATGAGTCGAAGCGGTAGATCGGTACCTACCTGATTTTACACGCGGTAAAGCTTTTCGAATGCCGTAGGCTGCAAACGACCGGCAAGTGTAATTTGGTAATCTGGGGCAACTGGGAAGGGGTTTGTTGCAAGTGCCCAGATAGGAAAGATGAAGTTATCGTCAATGCTTGGCATTTTCAATCATTCCGCTGTACCATTTTTTGATGCTTTTCCTGCACAACACTACTTCTAGCTTGCGTAGCTAGGTAGCTAAATGAAGTCAAAGTCAGCTTTCCGCCACCTGACACAACTTCAATCCCCTCTGCGACTTGGTTTGGGAAAATCAGGCCCGACAACGACGCGACCCCTTCCTCGTTCACAAACGTCTCAACTGAGTTTTGGTCTACATAAATCGCCAGTTTTACCGTGCTCCCACCGGAAGGATTTGTTGCAGTCCGTACAGCATCCCAAACTGCCTTGGCCCCGATGCCAATAAGAAGGGGCGTTGGGGGTCATTCATCCATTTCGTCGCAGGAGTAAGATGGTAGCTGGGTCACGTCTGGCCAGTGACGAGAGGGACGATTGTGACTAGCAGGGAGAATAGTAAGAGCAGAAAGGAGCGAAACAAGGGCTTCTTGACCCTTGGTGTAGAAGAGGGAGAACTCGACATTGAGAGGAGAAAATGGATCGGCTCGAAAAGAAAGAAGTACTAGCTCCAGAGTCGAGGATGGAAGAAAAGAGAATGAAGGCGGAACTTACAAGGACAACACTTTTATGACCAGTCATACTTTTACTGGTCTCCCTGGGAACATTATCCCAAGCATTGTTACCGGCCATGGAATATTGCCAGTTCCAGCGCCATGTTACCGAGCCGTCTGATGTAGAGTCTCTAGAAGAACAACACCTCACGCCGCAGCCACTCTAGGCACACGATAATAAGGCGATTACGGGGGTATCAGAGATTTGTGCGGACGGGAGGTATCACTGGTGCGAAGTACATAAGCTGCTTACCGCAAAGACTCGGGGCATAGCTTTTCAACTACCAAGGAAATCAGGCATAAGCAGGAAGCATACTGCAACATTTATGCCCACCAAAATTTCTATACAAGACCGTGATTCTCAATATCCCCACGCTCCAGCTCCCTTTCTAAGCCCTGTAATCTTCTGCCCCCCTATAGAACTCATCGTCGTCAATATCGTAATACTTTCTAGTATTTAACGTATACTGTATAGAGATGGATCCACACGTTGGGATATTCTATCTCAATACAGAGACTGGGCTCTGGGAGCGTGAAGCAGCACCAGCACTAGCACTAGTACTAGTACTAGTACTAGTACTAATACTAGCAATCCTAGTAATCCTAGCAATACTAGCAATCCTAGTATAACTAGCCTGGGCACTACCTCCTCCTCCTCCTCCTCCTCCTCCTCCTCCCCTACCACCGCCCTCGAACTAGCAACGTATTGACTAAAGTTGTATGGTGTAAAGGTTGTAAAGAGGAGGTATAATAGAGGGCCTAAGATTAAGATTAAGCAGTACTATACTGACGAAATTAAAATCTAGGTAAGGTTATATTATAGCGTCGTTAGTAGGGTTACTTAGTACTAATAATTTAAGTAGGTATTAATATACTTTGTATAAACTAAAGTGCCTATTATTATTGAAAACGATCCGCGCCGCTACCATTGTATCCGCCATTGTATTAGTACTTACAATTACAATAAAAATTATATTATTGAGGAGGGATACTGAAATGTATATATATATAAAGTTAGCTACTACTTTAAAATCCTAATTAGTACAATATAAAATTAGTAGGAAATATAGGAAGTTATATTACTACGTATGATTTGAAAGAGTAAAGCACTATAGCTAGAGCTTAAATATTAATTATATAAAAAGTTTTAATATACTAAATAAGAGAATTTATCAGTAATAGGGGTATAGTTCTACTGAGAATTAATTATTCTATTCTATACTATTTATCCAGAGTAAGTACGCCAATAGGAATTCTCCTTCTCTTATAACTAGTTTAGAAACTTTCTATTGCATTATTATATAGTATATAGAAGGATTACTTATTAAGCCTAGCGGTTACTAATTGAACTGCTTACTATAGTAAAGTTATTTTTAAAGTAAATTTATATATTTATATAATAATAATCTATATCTATACTTATACTTATACTTATACTTATACTTATATTTATACCTATACTTATACTTATATTTATACCTATACTTATACCTATACCTATACTTTTTTTCTCCTTTTTTCTTCTAAAGAAAAAAAGACCTATAGAAATTTGATAAAGACCTAGCGAAATTTAATAAAGGCTTAGAGATTATTAGAGGCTAACTATTTTGACCTATAGGTTTATTAAGTATAATAGCTAGCCTATTGAACTTAGTATAACTATATGATATTTTTCTTTTACTATTATAAATTTTGATAAGATTCTCCTACCTTTCAAATATTTCGATAGTTATTTATATATAATAAAGGGTAGTAAGTCTGTAATAGGTAAGATTAACTATAGTGGTTAGGGTAAGTGGTAAGCTACTTTAATTTTATATATTTTTATTAATAGAGTTACTCGTTTTAAGTTTATAATTATCTTTTATAGTAAAGGGAGCTTTAAAACTATTATTGAGGAGAGAGTTTTTTACGTATAAGATATAAAGGTATAATTTAATAAAGTAGCGTATTAAAATGAAAATTTATTATTTAATTAATTTAATAACAAATTTACTCCTACTATAAGAGAGTTTACTTAAGAGTTATTATTGGTTATAAATGTATGCCTATCTTATAATACTTAGCGAATTAGAAATAAGCTTAGGGATATAAAGGTAGTACTAGCTATAATCCTTGGTAGTTTTACTAGCCTTCTCTAGCTGCTTAATATAGTTATTAATTTGTTATTTAAGAAGTTATTAAAGGAGGAGATAGAGTTAGCTATAAAAGATTAGAAGAAGGAGTACGTGGGTAAATAATAGTCCATTTTTAATAAAAGGATTATAGTTATTTATATAGTATTAAAGTACTGGAATACTCTAGTTATTAATAAAAAGGCTATGGTAGTAAAGTCTTTTAAAGACAATAGTATATCTATTTTCCTAAATAGATTAGAAAATTACTTTATCAATATTAAAGAGATTAACCGGGCAACTATCGACTAGAGAAATTGGGAGATAGTTGTTAATATTACTATTGGTATTAACAGCTTTAAAGCTATTTCCTTCGTTGAAAATAATAGTATTGCCTTTGAGTTATAGATAAAGGAAGTTATAAAGTTTAGAAGTTATTACTAGTTTAAAAAAAATAAGTTTAAAGATTGGTATTTACAATGTGACTTATCAGTATTAGGTAATAAACTAGACTTTATTAAGAGATCAAAAGAGTATAATGAATAATACTAGTAATAAATATTTAAAATTATTACTTCTATTCTAATAATTAATAATTATTAATAATGAATAAATTCTTATGAGAATTAATAAATTCGGTAGTACTTTCAATTATATTAATATAAATATAAATAATCCCCCTACCTTCTTACTATTAGCGTTCTACCTCAAGCCGGTTATCCTATTTATATTAATACTTGCCTAATTGAGTTATGTAATAATAAATACTATTAATACCCTTAAATTTAACTTTAATTTCAATCTTTCTACAGCTTCTATTATAAACCTAGCTATAGTAGGTTTGTTTATCTATATCTATAAGAGTAAAACCTTCTAATATATTAGGAAATGAAGGCATTTGTAGTATAATAACGTAGTCGGCGCCCTTAATAAATTGCTGGGCATTAAGATAATTATTTGTAATATTTATAAATAGGGTAAGCAAATTAATTAAGCGAGTTAATTAGAGAAAGAGAGAGAGGGAGCTTTAATACTATAGGTTTATTTACTTATAAATAAGATAGATCTTACCTAGGATTAATTTCTGACTGGTTGTGACTGCTATAGTTGGATTATTAGGTTCTGGTTATAGGGGATGGTTATAGGGGGGAAAGAAAAGATAAGGGGAAAAAGATAGGGCATTAGAAAGATCAAATTTACAGTACTCTGGGGTGGTAATATAACTCCCTTACTAAAATTTGCTAGCATGAAATGTACAGAATCGGGCATATATATATCTGATTATACCTGATTTCCTTGGTAGTTGA
The DNA here is from genome assembly GCF_000213175.1 of Neurospora tetrasperma FGSC 2508. NCBI lineage: Eukaryota > Fungi > Ascomycota > Sordariomycetes > Sordariales > Sordariaceae > Neurospora > Neurospora tetrasperma. Next base: position 3,851,946 of record NW_009799103.1, on the reverse strand, counting down.
AAAGCTATGCCCCAAGTCTTTGCGGTATTCCGCTTGTAACCTTGGCCTGCACCTGGGGTCCGGGAGTGCTACCGGGACTTTGCCGAGCGAGCGATGAGCGCAACAACAGATCAAAGAATCTGTTTGACCTTGAGTATGAAAATCCAACTCAATGTGATTTGGAGGCAACGGACTAAAGATCGAAGGAAGAAAAGAAGCAAATGAAGTGGAAATCGTCGAGTTCCCTTGAACGGCCATGACTGGAGGTACCTCGATGTGATGCCTGCCGGGATGGTGCGCTAACCTAAATTGTCCATGCATGTGGATACCTACGCGCCCACGTCCACGACCCCGCCCGCGCCAAGTCCCAAACCTTCGCAACTGTTCCTGCCCGCGATGACAACAACACAGCCACCGTGACGGCATGATCGCATCGGGTTCTTCAAAGTCTCGGAAACAGCAACTGCCTTCTCTACGTCCGTTGTAATCGGAGCTCCCGTCGTTCATTCTACGAGGTACTGCATCCCAGCAACCGGTACCCGGAAACTGCTGGTGCACCACGGCCCTTCCTTAATGGCCCGAATGCCCGTCAAGCCCAGTCTGTGGTACTGTTCGCACTCACACCCCGATTGGAACGTTCCCGGAATCGATATCAGTGAGAGGATGATTGATCCGATTGGAAGTCGAACTGGGCGTACACGGGGAGGCAGGCCTTCTTCAAGTGAAGAATACGGTGGTACAACTTGAAAGAAATAACCGGTTGATGAGGAAAGAGCAGGGCTGCTGCATGGTGATCTCGTTCATCAGTTATTCCCCAATCTGATGGGGAAGGTTCACGATGAGAAGGTTTCAGGTTGGATCAGCTCCTTCCACGTCGTTGACCAGGCCAAAAAGGAAGGAAATAGCTATCAGGCGGAACCTTTCCAATCGTATCCCATTTGGTCCATCCAAGGGAAGGGAACAGCTGACAGATTTCATCTCTGGCCTGTCAACATGACTAACTGACTCAAGAGTTCGCCCGGGATGAGATGGAAAGACGTGTTGGCGAGCTCGGCGATAGATGGACACAACAGCTGAGGCACCTGTGAAAGGTAGGTGTGGGGTGGGTACCTTGAACGTGTGGGAACGGAAGGGGCAGACGGATGATGTTTGGTACCTCTATCGAGCTTTCTCAAAGATGGAAGAACAACACACTCAATCTGTGTCCAGCGGAAAGCACTGCCGGAAGTCTTCAACCTCGCGAATCCCACGATGGCAAAACCCATTTGTCACAATCTTGGCCAATCTGGGCCTGGGCCCTGGGTCGAACAACGCAAAGCAGCAAGGAATCTTCAGGACAATGGCAGTCTAACAACGGTAACATTCAACACACACGAAAGTCCACGCCCATATTCCATCAACGTCTCTCGACCCCAACACCTTTCCAACGCTCCAACCACACGCCACGCTCGATCTAATGTCCTACTCTTCAACCTCGATGATCAGAGGGCGTCGTCTTTTCTTGTCAATCAAAGACTCCATGGACAATCCACGAGGAGAACCAGCCTTATCCTCTTGCACCGGAGTTGTGTCCTGTGAGCTTCTGCTGACCGACGTCGGAGACCAGGACTGTCCACTGTCACCGCCAAGTGACAGCCCTCCGAACATGGTTGCCACATCATCCGAGTCATCCACCGCGCCCATGGTCGACATACAGTCCATGTTATCGGGAGAAGCCTGTGCTGACAAGTGTGCATTGTATGTAGAGCTTCCTCCTCCAATGTAGCTCGTTGCGTTCGTGTTGGAATCGTGGAGCTTCCTCTCAGCCACATTGTCAGTAATCCACCTCTTGATCGTCTGCCGCAGTGTCTCCAGCATCCTGTAATGGATATCCTGCCTTGTCTTCATAGCTTCCGCAACATTGACACCGTCTTCATTGTAGATATCTGGGGCACGCCACTCATGGTAGACGTTACAATGACCATGGCGAAATTCTACCCCGCTCGGGTGGTTGTCGATATACAACTTACACAAGCGGCAAGTAGGCTTGCTGCAGCCAATATAGCGATCATAATCCGCCTCGGCAAAGAAGCGCAACGGTTCGCCCTCGCGCTGCTCTGTGAGAATTGAGTCCAGCAACACCAATTCCGCGTGCACATACGGCTTGAACTTGCCTTTTGTGCACGCCTTGATCTTGTTTTCCACCGCACCCCGCTGCTCCTCCGGGAGATTGGTATGGCATGCTTGAGCCATCTTCATCTGTTCTGGAAAGCGTTTGATGATACCATCAAGGGTGCGACGGACGTTTGGGCAGCCAGATCGAACGCTGGATGGAACAGGTACGACCTCAAAGTCTTCAAACAGCTCCCGACGCCGACGCCGCATCGAAATGAGTGTTCTGACAGCAATGTTGTAGGATTGAAGACGGCTAAAGGCGTGTCGCAGCTCGCTCCATGGTGTCTTTGAATTGGGATCTCTGTCTGCCCGGGCCTTGTCGCGCATGAAACCTTCGAAAGAAGAGTTGTACAGCTGATTGATGGTCTCCAGGAGCTCCCGCGTTTCGGTAACAACTGTCGATAACCTGTTAATATGTTGACTGGGGGACAGAAGTATTTGAGACTTAACCACTTACAGATCTTTAGACTCGGTCCACCTCTTTCTTCTCGTTCGGACAACCAGGCAAATCTTCTGAGAGTGTTGATATCAAGGGCAGCTTTCCGACCTGTATCAATCCCATTATTAGCCGGTGAAATTCTCTCCATGATACCCGTGAGTGCTCCTACCTTCAGAGGTATCTTCCTCTTGACATACTTTTACGCAGTGATTCATCCCTTCTTGTTTGGTCAAGTTCTTGATCTGCTGTTGGATGGCAGGTCGGTTAAAGGATATGACTCTTTCAAGGGCCGCCCCAAACACTCCGTTCAATTGGTCGTCAGGAGTGCTTCCCAGAATTCCCAGGATGTTCGTGATGTATTTCTTGACATCTTGCAGCTCCTCGTTGGTCCGCTGGTTGGATGCAAATCGATACTGAATCCCCCCAGGCTGGAGGACAGCGAATGCCGTCACAGTTTTGCCTCTCAGTTCGCTGTCGCAGATCTGACCGAGCTTGTTGACGAAGCATCGGAATGAGTCCCTCGATGATCTTCCAGTGTCGGATTCGAGGTCTGCTTCCGGTTCCTTGACGCTCTTCGCCTCGAACTTGACTTCCTTGAGGCTGTAGAGCAAGAGAACCGCTTCGTAGAACTTGAGGCTGAGACCAGCATCCAGCGGGACAATATTGGAGGATAAGTCGTCGGTTGACATCTTGTCGATGGCTGGGAAGAATGGGTAGGAAAGATATCGGGTAAGTGTGGTCGCAAAGAGGAAACAGTTGAAGAATTCTGGTGAGCTGATGAAATGGACTAGGTCGAGGTGCGTCGTCGATGTCGAAGAAGGCGAGCTTTTCGAAAGTTCTTATACAATGGACTGCGCCAATTCCACCCATCGAGTACTTTATCCCCAGCTCATTGTGTCAGAGGCATCACCGTGAGGCCCACAGCGTAGGCGCGACCGGTTTCGTCGAGATTCGATGGCGATCTGAGGTTGGTGAGGCCCACCGCCACGGAAAAGACGAGCCAAAAGCATGCCTCCACGCGCTGCCGCAGCCTGCGTGATGTGATTGACAACAAACAACAAGGCTCTTAGCCCCATGGAGGTTGAAACAGGTCTATGCAAATGTTAGAGGCCCTTTTGCCCGGTTCTTACGCAACCGCGCGAGTCGAGGAAGCAGTTTCGGTTGCTCAGAGACCTGGGCTGAGCTGGGTCGAATGGAGGCAGGCTGATCGTGCATTGGAGGCATGCCATTCTTTATCTACTTTTACGCCTTACCTCGACAATTGACAGCCTATCACCGTTTCATTTGCGTCTCTTTGGACCAATTAGAGGGCGTTGGAGGGCAAGATCAGGTCACATCATTGGGCCAACATCGTGGCTACACGCTACCAATCCTACCACGCCAGTGGGAGCAAGGGCCCCATCACCGTCGTGGGCCTCGTAGGCCTCAGGCAGATTTAGCCTTGTTGGCCATGTGGATGATGTATCCAAAACACTTTCCTTGCTTGGGGTTCTACGGTTGGCGGTGGGCCGCGTGCATTAACAGCATGGTCTGAATATAATGTTTCCATTGGGAATTCACGGTGTCAAGAAGCCATGGCGGACCCAGTATTTGAACCAAGAGCACTGCTAAGCAACGGAACACAGTCTTGCCTGTCCCTTCCTGACTTCCAGGGGTTCTTCATATCATCTTGTTACTCACACCGACGGAACTCTGCGTGGCTCCAACGGTGTCGAGGCCACCGGCAACCGAAGACACGTCTTGTCGTTTTCAGCGTCAGAAACCTTAGGATTGTCGGAACCGGAACCGCTCTGTCCGTCTATTGATCCGTTTCGAACGCCGCCATCACACATGCGCACACACTCACGATCAGATACAAGCGACGTTATCGACATACTATTGTCATGTACAACAACCATACCAGGTCTGACCACAACTTTTCAGTTGCCGAGGCCGGTTACCATCCTGAATTTGGCCCCAATCCCTGGGATGTCACTGTTGACAGCTCCGGTGAGGATTTGAGCTATTCTGACCCGGACAGTCCTTGGTCGTCTTTCGCTCCGGACACTCCTCCTTGCATTGGCATCGTGACTTCAGCTATGCCATTGACTCCACAAGGATCTTCCTTTGGAATCAGTGGAGACGACCCTGGGGAAAACGAGCAACACAACTTTCCCACGCACCACAATGAGGAGAACCCGACTGTCAACCCCAGTCATTTGAATATGAGCCACTACCCCACGTACGACGCTGGAATCCAGGACTCAGGCTCCTATATTAATACTCAGGCCTGCTCTATTCCCCCTTTTTCTGGCCTGGGGCCTTCGGGTCCCCCTCCTATCCCACAAACTTACTCGGGATATTCATTTGACCAATCCGTCGAAGCCTATCAGGCCTCTGATCCCCCTTTGACTGGAAAACAAGACTTCAACCAATACGATTCGGCAGAAGTAGCAGGAGCCCACCCTCCACTCTGCTACGCTTCATCAGCATAGACGATGGATCCCGAACAACCTGCGGTTGGAGACTTGGACCTGAGTCTAGAAACAGACTCGGGGTTTGATCCAAACGACATTGGAGCCTTACCACTCTCGGTGGGCCCAATATATGCTATTCCTGAGCAAGTTGGCTACCCACACAATCAACAAACTATTCCTTATCAACACTCGTTTCAACACCATTCTCCGGCCTGGCATCAGCAACAGCCACCACTGTCTCTACCAGTTCAGCCCTCCGAGGACGACGATACCATGGAACAATCTAACGACCAGGAGGAATTAGCGAAACTGACAGCATTTACCATCACTGAAACTGGCGAGTATAAATGCATTGGGTCCAAATGCAAAACTCAGCCAGTCTTTAAGCGAAAATGCGATTTAACGTACGTCCATCTTCCGATTACGACACCTCTACCTTGCCTTGTTTTCAATGCTTCGTTTCGTCTTGTTGCCTTGTTTACACTTTCTAACCTACCATTCTTCTACAGCAAACACCAGAACAACCACCGCCGACCCCGCGAATGTCCGAGCTGCACCTACAAAGCCGCAGAAGTCAAAGACCTCCACCGTCATTTGTGGACGCATCACCCCGGCTATGCTCACGACAACAAAATTCCTGAGGAGAAAACGAAGTGTGATTACCCGGGTTGCGACTACAGAGGGAGAAAGGATAATGTGCAAAGGCACAAGGCTGCCGTCGGTCATGATAAGAAACAGGCTTGATCACTTTGAACCTGCTGGCTTCCCGGCGATGAGCATTCTGTTTTACGAGTTGCGATTTTCCATTCCTGCAGATTTTCACCATTTTCTTCGTTGTTTTTCTGGTTACAAGGCTCATGTTATGTTGACTTTGTTCCGAAAGGGACACAGTTTCGGTAGTGCGTTACAGGGGTACTTTTTCCTACATTCCTTTCCTGTCAGTGAGTACATACCTACATTGCTATTTATTAGAACTTCAGAACCACCATACGATCATTCATACACTATTTCAGCCCGAAGCAGTACAATGATCATTGTAATGTGCCCTTTATTCCGTTCATCCCATACCTCTAGCGACCTACCTAGGTACCTCTACCTTCGAGGTGGTCACCCGGTGCGGTCCTGGGCTTCCGTAACAACCCACATCCTAGCTGTCCACGGGCCTCTCGCAGCAGCGTTACACCACTTTACCCAGTCCCCATCACTCTATCCTCCACTCCACCAATAGCATTGTCAAGTTCCCGAAGCAGGCACGATGATGTGCAGACAGTTCATGGATAAATCTCGAGACCGTGCCGTGGACTGGTGGTCGGACTTTTTGCTTTTGGGCCTCTTGCAGCTTGGTGGGCTTGGTGAAGGTACCTAGTTGGTAGTACTAGCGCCGGAGGCCAGAAGTCGGGTCTTTGGTGACGATAGACAGACGAGTGTCTTTGTGGTGAGCAATCCCAAATTGGGAGTCCTGCGGCTGAATGCTTTGGTATATGGTTTCGATAGAATGCCGGAGAGACCTGTACCTTGGGTTTGGGTTTGGGTTCCGGTTGGACCGGCGGTTCGGTCAAGATGGGTCGAGATGTCTTTGAGTGTCCGGCAGAGTGGGGACAGTGAGACTGTGCAAGTGGGGCCGGGCCCGGGGTTCGTGGAACTTCTTCCGGTCCCGGGGACCGGGGACCTGGTGGGGCTTGTGTTGTGGCTTGAGCCGAGCCTGGCCCGGGACAGAGAACTAGCAACTACCGCCCTGAATCATCACTAAACACAATGACCTCAAATATATTCGATACTTGCCTCTAGTGAGGGCGCCTTCAAGATTAAGTAGTCTTGGTGTCCAAGATATTCGATTGATTAATGCTTTCCTTTGCTAGCTACCTATTTTCACAGGCGAAAACCTGGCACGGGTCTCAGCTTCTCTATCCTCGGCGAGGTACCCTATCTGTGGTAGCTCATAAATGAGGAGATGCCAAAAGTCCAGATCCTCGTCAGAACACATAGAGTACCTCTAGGCCCAGATCCGACGTGGGCTTCGTGGCGCACCTCTTCTTGCCTCATTGTCCATTCGTCAATTGGACAGCTCTCCAATCTCTTCGTGGTCACGAGCAACCACACCTGAAAGAACTGGACAGCAGAAATCTCGAGCATGAACCCAATCATATCAACCGTGAGGTTCGATTTGATCAGTCCAGGACCGGATGGGTAAAGCATACTGTCGATTCCGCCCCAGTCAAGAAGCATCGGCAGCGTCATAACACACATTGCTGTAACAAAAACTATGCTGACCACGAGAAATCCTAGCGTCCCTTTGACGAAGTCATTCAGTATCTTGATTTCCCTCTGTTAGTGGCAATGTCATTTTCTTGGTTAGCTAAAGTACTCTTCTTTAAGAGGTGGGATACATGCCAGGGGGGTACAATTGCCCGTAACCACCGGTGAAGGTCAAGTTGGAGAGATCTACTTACGCCTTCTACCTTTTCTCTTGTTGCATTTCCCTGAATCCTGAACATGGACAAAAGCAGACTGACCATAATCACGTCGACCATCGCCAGCATAGCAAGGCTCACCCCCAGGGAGGCCGTTGTCAGACAACTGCCAAGTACCCAAAGAACGGCAAAGCAGAACACAAGTAGGATATCCCTCAGCAGCGATAGCGTGCGCGCCCTTGGTGAGAAGGCTTTAGGAAAGAACTGTCTGACCATTCAAAGCGTGGGAATTGCCGTGAATAACAGCGTTCCCCAGGTGAAGGTCTGAACAACATTCCAAAGTTTCCCCGTGTCACTCCGCCACCATTCGAGTTGGTATATGTTGCTTTCGTATGAATCAAAAGCTTGAGTGTTCCTTCGATACTGCTTGGTGGCAAAAGTAAGGTGGGTGGCCGAACGGACGATGGCCCAGAGAGCGGCGTGGAGGACTAGCAAGTTGGCTGTGCGAATCTGCCAAGGTTGGAATCTATTTGCCGTGTCGCTAACGTTGGTTTCTTCGAAGTTGTTAGGATTGCTTTTCTGCATGAGTTGCTGTGTTCGAAGACTAATTCGTTGACAGGTGTACAGGACGGTCAATGCCGATCCAACGATGGCCAACGAGTCACCAGCGAAGAGAATCCATGAGCAGACACCTTGGGGTTCTTCTAGAGCAAAAGGTGATGCGAAAGCCATTTGAGTACCTCTAGTTTGTATCGTTCGGGAAATAGAGGTATGTCGTCGTTGGTTTTGACGGGGAGCGGTTTATGGGATCCGGGTTTGAGGTATGGATAAAGCATTTGCGCTAAGAAAGCTTTCCAGTTCATGTACAACCTCTACACCCCTGGTTCAATCGGAATCAGTCCATCACGCCTGTTTACCGACCCGAAAGGTTATGTCACACAACGTATTAGTGCTCTCTAACTGCTGACCGAAGTAAACCATGGTTCTCCAATGGGATTTTCCAAGAATCCCAGATTTGTCAATGACGCCGCATTTAAGCCGGAGCTCATGGGCGGTACGCCAGTATCACACCGACGAAGCAGCGAATAACCACCCGGCGGCTCATATTTAAATTGTGGCACAAGTCGTATACACTCCAAGTTCAAATTTGGAAATGGGGCGCAGTCTCCGACCGGCTCCTCTCAGTCCGTGTAATCCCACGGCAAAGCAAGTGGGGGCAATTACAGTCCGGATTTTGTATTTGGGCATTCCATCTCGTCTTGAATCTGCTTGAGCTCCCTTCAGGGTGCCTGTTTCGCAGGCAACATCAACCCCAGAAAGCCTTTTCTCCCCGATGAAGCGCTTCTCAACCTATTACACTCGTCTTTGCGGATGGCGAGGAGCTCTGAAGATACTGTGTGCTCTTTCTTGGCTGATGCTATCCGTCAACATAGTTGTCAGTCTTATCTTGAAAATCATGTCGAAACGCCAAAGGCAAGACCGGGACAGTGCGAGTCTGGCCATAATGGACGATTCGTGCAAGAAGGTCAACCGGGCGGATACGTCTGTACACTTGCTTATGAATATATTTTCAGCTGGCCTTCTTGGTGCCACGGTTATGTTACGATCCAACCAACCAGCTTAGATAGATTGACCAATCAGGAAGGACCCGGAGTCCCGAATGTACGGGACTACGGGACCGGCTCAAAGCCAGTATATAAGAAGGCCCCCCCCCGGCCTTCGTTATTATAGCTCTTCAGCAAGCAATAGCTTCTACAATTGACCAGTACCTTCTGGCTACTACTACCGTTGTTATTCATCCCAGCGATATACTCTTGTGCTTGTAACGGTTCGTCACAGGTTAGTTAGCATTATGCAATCCGCGTTCCGGCCCAAAATACCTACAAAACTTCATGGTACGCTAACCAAATACGACACGAAAGAACTTTGCCATGCAAGCATGGGCAGCTCCGACCCGTGCGGATATTGATCATATACACAATAGCGGCGGCACCGCTGACATTGGCATTTTCTCTCTGAGAAATATGCTCCATCTCCGTCCAAAACGACTCATCATGTGGACAACCATGTTGATTACGGTGTTGCCTCTCCACTTGGTTTACAACTCGGCCATATTCTCGACCACTTCAAGGCCATCATATAACGTGGTGGCCATCTCCCCAGAGTATTTGATACGTCCATTCAAGGTCTCTCGAACTTCAGGTGGTTCTGAATTTCTTTTTCACCAGCAAACTCATGACAACACGACGTGCCCATGGCGTGCTTTTTAACCTTCAGGATACACAGCAATGGAGAGAGGTAAATGTCAAGTCCATCGACAAGGATCTCAAAGCCAGGATTTCCTCCTACGGTGGCGTCGTTGTGGTTGCCGACAAAAAGTCTACGCGGGCCACAAGAGCCAATACATCCGAGCCTGTGTCTGGATTTCTTTATCACCGCATTGAGCCAGCAAGGATTTACTCGGATGCACAGGCATGGTGGATGGAAGAGATCACTGTCATAGGGGCAGCCAAGACGACTGGATGGAACTCTTCAGAGGACCCTTATTGGAAAACTATTTTGAATGAATTTCAAGAGGTATCTCTAGACTACCAAGACGGGTTGGTCCAGGTCATAGATCCGCAAGGATTCTTCTGGGGCCAATTGTGCGCTATTCCTCCGTCTGCAAAGAATGCTCACTGTTACATCGACGATTATCTGGCAATAACAAATCGATCTGGCCCATCAACACCGGTCTTTAGGATTCGTGGCAAGATTTTCGTGAGACGGATCAATCCCAAATGCCGATTACTTGCCGAGCCAGTCTTTTGGTGGTTGACAACCTTCTGCAACCTCGTCATCGCGGCCTGCCTCAGCTCAATGGCTTGGTTCCACAGATCAATACCGCTGGTCACCATCGGAGACGCGATCGACTCGTTCATAACCGAGCCTCCGCCTCCAGACTCAAAGACAATCCCGAGATCCAGCTGCACTTACCACCACACATCGTTCACAAACATCTTCCGTCCAGCACTTCCGCCGCGGGCATACAAGCCCAAAGCAACGCCCTTATGGAAATCAGCCTCCTTGACGCGCTGGTCTCTAACCATGGTCTGGTTTCTCTACATGTTCTCCCAAAGTATCTTGTTCTTCGGCAAAGCTCTGAGCAACGAAAACCCCGCAACACAACATCTCAAGTCCCTTTTCACCTTCAAACTCGATTCCATGGACTCTGACCACATCGTTTACGATAGCGACGGCATAGATAGACCACCCCTTCGCTGGTGGCTCGTCCTGCTCGCCAACACGCCCCAAATCTTTCTCTCACTGACGTACCTCTTCTTCAACAACATCTTGACCAAGATGGTTGCCGAACGGGAGTGGCACTCCTTCCATGTAGAGACCCAGACAGAGACCAGGAAAAAGAAGACATGGATGACATGGTGAAGAAGAAAAGGAAAAGCAAGCCCCAAAACACCAACAACAAAGACGCTCCGCACCTCTCAACCGCGCGGCTCCCAACGGTCCACCTTCTTCCTCAGCCTTCCCTACCGCTACGCCCTCCCCTTCGTCGCCGTTTCCAGCGTTATGCACTGGCTGATGAGCCAATGCTTGTATTTCACCGAAGTGGACTTTATCGATGTGGACGGAACCACGTTGGACAAGTCGAATCCCACCACCTTTACGCTCGGGTACTCCCTCTGTGCCATGTTCTGGGTGATTGTGCTGGGAACGCTTTCGTGGGTGACAATTCTGGGGTTGGCGGTTTTTGGCAAGTATCCGGCGGGTATGCTGATTATGGGGGGTTGCTCGGCGGTTATTGCTGCTGCTTGTCATGTGCATGCTCCGCTAATGAGGAAGGGGGTGAGACGGGAGAGAGAGGGTGGGGATGGGGATGGAGATGGAGATGAGGAAGAGGAGGAAGGAGATACGGATATTGCGGCGGGTCCGTTGTCTTGGGGAGTCATTAGGCAGGTTGTGGTGAGAGATGAAGTGGAGGTTGAGGAGAAGTGGTTGGGGTTTACGAGGGGAGAGGCGGAGAGTCATGTTGTTGGGGAGGTTTATGGGTAGTAGGACATCATCCAGGATTCAGACCGCTGGGTAGTGCGTATGGAGTGGATGGAGACACCGTGAAGGGCTGCGTGTGAGTTCCCAAATAGGAAAGATGAAGGTATCGCCGAGGCTTGGCTATGCTGGGGCACATATTGAATCCCTCGAGGTGGGAATAGACTCAATCATATGTATTTGGGTCTATATTGAACTTCTTGAACAAAGTGGAATCATAAAACGTGGTTTGTGGCCGTAAGCTGACTGGTGGCTCCAAGTTGTGAAAGGGTCATGGTCGGTGTCGTTGTGTTGATGAGGAGCGGCAGCGTGGTGCCGGCGTGGTGCCTGGCTTGAAGCCATTTATGCAAAGGCCCAGCGCATGGGAACCAATCATTTGACCGCCTCTATATGCCGTAACGGGGCCTGCCGATCATCGCTGAAGCACAAGGCTTGCATTATCTGCAAATCAAAGTGCCAATGAAGTGACATGTTTCGGCGGAAGATTGCACCGTTACTATCACCGATACACCGGGATCTGGATATTGCGAGCGGCTCTCAAATTGAAGAGAACAAAGGGACAAGCAGAAGGTTGTTTTACTTGCAAATGCCTCAAGATGGTTGAGGCAAGTCCACATGACGAGAGTCTTGGTTCCTGCTTGAATTCAAAGAAAAGAAAGGTATGATTTTAAGGGAGTGGTGTTCAATTGTTAGTTAAGGAGAATAGTGCGGGAATCCCAGCAAAATGCACCATTTATCAATTACAGTCGAGACCCCTGAGACCGCGTCCTCCAGATACTGCATATATGCTAGATAGTGCATAGAATTTCCAGGTCTGAATTACATGCAGTTTCAGGGGTCACGACTGTATCCACCATGGTATGTACGCGATCCACGCCTTCCCCATGGGGCTTGGTTATTGTGAGTGCTGACTGGTGCACCTGCCACCCCCCGCCTTAACATTATCCAAACCTCAACTGCTGTTTCTTCCCTTCTTCTCTTCCGGGCTTCTCATCATCACGAATCTCGGCAAAGCGCCACAAACTTGTGTAGTCTATCGCGTAAAGGTCAGTGTTGGGCAAGGGCAAGGAGATCAATTCTAGGCTAACTTTTAGACAAGCAAAAGCAGATACAGCGACGAGGACGAGCAACCTGACGAAACCGCGGCGACGAGGCGCGACGGCCCGACCCGACGACGCAACACAATGACGCGACACAACGACGAGGCATCGCAGCGCGTCGCGAATCAATGAAACAAGGAAACAATACGGCAACGAGAAATGGAATAACTTTTCAAAAACAAAAAATCAGCGACGGCGGAAATCACGCATGGATCCCGATGGGAAGCGTCGCCCTCACTCGGAGCGCAACACTTCCTTGCTGGAGATACTCAAAACGGACTTCTTTCACGCCCTTAGCCACGTGCTTTCCCATGATGCTCTTGGCCTGGCGCTCGGCTGCGGCCAGGTGGACACCAAAGTTGGGCATACCAGCAACATTGAGGTTGGACAGCTCACCAAAGAGCATTCGAACCATTTCTGGACATACAGCGTGGACAATCGAGTCCATGTCCTGCAAATGTGGGGAAAGGAGTGTCAGCGGTGCTTGCTCTCCGCAGAGTGAGACATTGGTTGACAATGTAGTTGAATGAGCAAGCAATATGTGGTAAGTACTGACATGTTTCTTCACACAATTTTCCCTCATTCTTGCCCATCTCTTGGACACCTGGTTCGGTGTTCTTTCCACGCCGTCGATCTGGTAGAGATCTTTGATGATGTCCGGGACCGACTTGCCCGCTTGCTTGCCTTGGCGGAGAACCTCGGCGTGCGCGTCCGTCCACTTAGACTCCGTGTGATCCCGAGTGGACGTCGACGTTCTCGCTCTGCCATTGTAAGGTAGGATCATTGTGGAAATCTGCGGCATGCCCGCTGCCTCTTGGGGCGCGAAGCATCCGGCCTGGCCAAACTGGGGGAAACCAGAAGGATATTGCGGCCCAGCATCCACGGCAGCAAGGTACGATGGCGAATAAAAGCTTGGTGCTCCTTGCATGTTCTGCATCATGGGCATGGCCTGTCCATGATGCTCGCCTTGGATCATCCCCGTTTGGCGGTCTTGATAGCCCATGCAAGTCTGCTGATGTTCGCCGGAGACGAAGCTTGGGGGTGATTCATACATCGACGAGAATTGGATGTGATTGGGAGACGGAGCACCCACGCCGCAATCAGCTGGCGAGTTGTACATGGGCTGTTGACCGGAGCTGCTATCACCGGCTGGGAGTGCTTGGCGCATGCCATCTGCTTCGTTCGAGGGCAAAGGAAGCTGGTGGTCTGGGGAGTGGGTTGGCGACATCTTGAGAATGAGTCGGGAGTATGATTGATCGGGAACAGACAGAAATGGACAGGGAGTTGTTGTGAAAGTGAAATGCGAATTGGGGAGAGGTAAACATGCCGTGAGTAGTGTGGTCGTGCCTTCATATATACCAGAATGTGTAGATATGGTTATCTGCTATCCATTGCGCTCTGCTGAAAATTTTTCAGTGACCAAACGTCCACTTTGTCGCTCCGTATGTGAGTATGCAACTATGCATGCCGGTTGAAGCTGTCACCACGCCGAACATGAGTGGTCTACCACAACAGGAGCTCAGCAAAGAATGGACCCTGGCAGCCTGGAACCTCGTACCTTTATCGGTAGGCGTAGCGGTGAAAATCGTGTGTGAAAGTTGTAGTACTTACAGCACCAATTGGTGCACATCCCATGTGTACTAACACCTGGTGAATTGTCATGTCAACTCCCATTTGGTCGAATGTGGGGGGTTATCGAGGCCCAGTCCTGTCAGATGCCAAAAAAGGACAGGAAAGATAGTCGCGGTAGGGTGACAAAGGGGAGGCAGATCATGTGAAGAAAATCATCTTTAAGGTACGTTACCTCTAGGTTAGGTAGCCAGAGGAAAAGCAAATTATAGGAAGTTTACAAGAGGAGAGGAGAAATTTCTCTACGGTAGGTTAACAAAAAAAAAGCAAATCACGGGAAGCAACTCATCTTTATAGTAGGCTTGCAAGAAGAAAAGCAAATCGCGAAGCAAATTGCAAAGGTAGGTTATGCAGGTGAATCATGGAGGTCAATTGCAATAGTCTTAGTGTCTAATAGTAGACCCACTTTAACCTCCAAAACCCACCCCACTCCCCTCCCCGAAGAAAGTTCGAGGAGACCCACATTTTATGTGGGGCGGGGGAGCGGAGGCAGAGGGGGTTAATGTAACAGAGACTGAATTGCAAAGGCAAGTTTGAATAGCAAGTTAGATAGGTAAATAAATAAGGCAAATTAGTGAGAAAAATTGAGATAGTAAGTTAGTATGGAAAATTAACAAAGTAAGTTAGTAAGAAAAAGTATAAGAAAAATTAGAAAGGCAAATTAGTGAGGCAAATTAGTGAGGCAAATTAGTGAGGCAAATTAGTGAGGCAAATGAGTGAATATTATAAACTTAAGTAATATAAGGGTCGCCTAAGCCTTTGGGACTCGATAGCCCCACCTAAGGTGACTAGTATAACCCTTAGGACTAGGTAGAGCGTATAAGTATAAGTATAAGCTTATTAAATATAGTAACTTACTAGTAAGCTGGAGCTTACAGTAAATTAGGGTTTATAAGTGAACTAATACTATTAGTAAGTTATTATTACAATAGATACTTAAATTAAGAAAAATAGAAGTAAGTCTAAAAATATAAAAGGACGATTAAAGAACTCAAATTATTAAATAGTTTAATAGTAATTAATAGATTATTATTACTAAAACTAATGTTACGTACGTATACTTATTATAAACATTTTAACTTTATTAAATAATACTAATAGTCTTTATACTTTTAATTATTTTATTTAAATAAATTAACCTACTACTTATTATTTACTAACTATTCCCTTTAGCCTATTTTGAATTGTAATTAAAAGTATTTCTTCGCTTTATTATATTTATTACCACCGGAAATAACAAAAAAATTACTCTAGGTAAGCTCTTAAACTTCGTTACCGTCTAGTAGTAGCTTAAAGTTATATAGAAATATATTCTCTAGTTTGAAGCTCAATTCGAAGCTAGACCTAGTACCCCTAAAACGAAGGTAGAAGAGGAAACTACCCCTATTAATAAATTAAAAATCAAATTATTTATACTTAAGGAGTTTAATAGCTAATAGGCCGCCTTTACGGGATTCTTAATTTAGATATATATTTACCTTTACTTCTATAGAGATCGGTTTACTTTTAAATTCCAAAAGGTAGTTTATATAAGTATTCAATTTGTAGATAAAGCTTTTACTTAGTATAAGCTTATCTTTAAGGACTATTGCGAAAATAGAAATTAAACTTCGGATTTTACTAAGAGAATCTTAGATTTCTATAAGGAATTTACCTAGGCCCTCTTCCAAATCTTTAAAAAGAAGAATAAAATTCGTAAGGCTTAGGAATATTTAATTTATCTTCAATAGACTAAATCTACTTTAGCCTATATTGCGCTCTTTAAGTAAAATTCCCTTTTTAGTAATATTAATAATAACAGGCTAATACAATTATTCTATAATAGCCTTAAAGAATATATTAAGGACGAACTCTATAAGGAGAACTACTTTAAAACTATTAATACTTATATAAATAAAGCTATTTATATTAATAATTGATAATTCTAATAGAAATAGGAGAAGAAAGGTAAGACGACCACTTTTATCCCTCTTAAATCTAATAATACTAATATTAAAAAAAAGAAGACTTAGGAAATTTATATCTCTAGAATTACCTATTCTAGGCCTATAGAAATTAATATAGCCTAAACCAATTAAAGTAAATAAACCCTTTTAAAGATTAAGTATTTTAATTATAGTAAGAATAGGTATATAAAGAAAGATTACTATACGCTTAAGTAATTGAATTAAAAGAAAACGGAAATTGCTATAGTAGAAAAAATTAGGGTAATTAAAATTGCTAACGCCAAGTACAGTTAAAACGATTTAGAAAATGCTATAAATAGAATTATAAACTTTGACTAGGAAGTATAGTAGAAGGCTGACAATAAATATAAATAGGAAGGGCTTAATAAAAAAAATTCTAAAGAAGAGGTACTAAATACCGATATACCTTAAGTATAAACGTATCGAGCCTTAATATAAGAAGAAATTAGCAACCTCCCTAATACTAACCGAAATCTTCTTACAATTATATACGTAATAAGTACTACTCTTTCTTTAGTATTACCGCTAGCCTCTATAATCGAGGAATACTATACTTTCGAATTTATTAATTTATACTAGTACAAATACTCTAATAATTTTACTAATAAGTATTAAATAGAATTATTATAGTACAATTTAAATAAGAGTAAAAAGGATGAGTTGTAGGACAACTTTTAGAAGAAGCGTATAATTATTATTGAAGGGGAGCCTAAAATTACCTAAGAAAAAGTGCTAGAGCTTTCGAAATTATATTAGCTAGTTAAAGGAAATATAGTTTAAATATATCTCCTTTATTATATATACTACCAAATATTATAGTTCTAATATATTATTAACGGCTATTATAAATACTATAGAAAAAAGTAGGATAATTATTTTTAACCTACTAAAAGGCTAGATTAGTAAAGATAATCTAAACTAGTTACGTATACTTTTAACCGAAATAATTTATAAATTACCTTTATTATCGACGAATAATTCGTATTTAATCTATAACCTTTTATAAAAGTCAACGAATAGTTATTATTAAGAAATTCATTATTTACCCCTATAATATTTATACCTATATAGGATAGGGAAAAGTCGATTACTATTAATAATAGTACTTAATATCCAACTACTCTATTTATATAAAATAGAAAACCTAGGATATCGAAAGGGAATTTACTAATTACATTCGGAAAGCTAAGATAATCGAATTTAAAAATAAAGAGGAAACTATATATGTAGTATAATTATACGAATATAATTCGCTAATTGAATTTAAACTTAAGGAAGAGAACGCTCTTAATAACTATCGTTAGGAGTTAAGAAACGGCTTAGGGCTTTTAAGGAGGCCTGGCAAAAATTAAAAACCCTATACGAAATAGATTATTTAATAATATATCCGCTAAAAAAATAAAATCCGAAACCCAGTAATACCTATAGAGGTCGCTACTATAAAAGAAGGGAAAGAAGATTAGTAATTTAAAATCGTAGTTTATTAAAAAAATTACTAAGCTTTTATATTAGTAAATTCTAAAATTCAATTAAACTTTATCTTCCTAAAATCGTTACTTAATTAAAGATTCCCTAGAAGAAAAGAAGGTACCCTTTATAGTAAAAGGATTTTTTGAAATATAGATTATAAGATAGGAAATATTACTATTCCCTATTATAGTAGAAAATAAGATAATCGAAATTAGTTTCGATATTATTAAAATAGGACTATTTAAGGATATAATCCTAAGGTGCCTATAGTATATTATATACGACCTAGATATTAGTTGGAAGGAAGGTAGTTACTTATATCCTACAACGTACTTAACTATTAATAAGAAAATTAGAGTATAGAAGGAAACGAACTACAAAGATACTATTCCTATAGTTCTACTATAAATAGTATAAGAAATTATAATTTATACTATTAATAAAAGTAATAAGGTTATAGAAGAAGGGTTAGTAATATTAATAAAAGTATTAATAATTGATATTTAGTATAAGTTTAACTATTATTAAAACTAATAAGCAGAGAAGCCGAAAATAGTAATTCTAATAGAATTTTAAGGATACCCGGCTTTTATTAGTAAGTACTTTAAAGGACTACTGCTATAAGGACTATAAAATTATAAAATTAAACTTAAAGAAGGAATTAAGCTTGAATTCTTTAAAATATACTATACTAATAAGAAGTAGAATATGGAATTAAAGAAGTACTTAGATGAAAATTTAAAATAAGAATATATATAGGAATTTATATTATTAATAGGGTACCCTATCCTTTTTATACCGAAGAAGAATAGAAAACTATACCTTTATATCGATTATAAGTAATTAAATTAAAAGATTATAAAAAATAACTATCTCCTACCCCTAATTTTATATATTCGGAGTTAATTAGGAGGAATATAATATTTTACATACCTTAATTTACCTATTACCTATACTTATATCCCAATTAAAGAAGGAAATAAATAGAAGATAATATTTTGTATACCCTATAGATACTATAAATAATTTATAATACCCTTCGGATTAACTAATATACCTACAATATTCTAATCTATTATTAATTATACAATTCAACCCTACCTTAATAAATTCAATACTTACTATTTAAATAATATTCTTACTTACTCTAATATTCTTATAGAGTATAAAGAATATATAAAGCAAATACTAAATATACTATACGAATATAAGCTCTCTATTAATATAGAGAAGAGTGAATTTTCTATAAAGAAAACTATATTTCTTAGATATTTAATTTTAGAAAATGAAGTTAGAATAGAATTAAATAAAGTAGAAGCTATATAGAATTAACCTATACTTAAGAATATAACTAAAGTCTATAGATTCTTAAAATTTATTAATTTCTACTATATATTTATATGAAATTATAGGAAAATCGCTAGACCGTTGTACGAATTTACTAGGAAAGAAGCTATTTTTATATAAAGAAGGAAGGAGGAAGAAGCTTTTAAAGTTATTTGTAATACAATTATTACGAACCTTATATTGAAATTTCCTAACTTAAATAAACTTTTTAAAATTAAAATTAATATATTAAATTATACTATCAGAAGATAGTTACAATAATACAATAAATATAGGAAATTACACCCTATAACTTTCTTATCTAAGAAGCTAAAAGGATTCCATTATAACTATTCTATTTAAAATAAAGAGCTTTTAGCTATTATCGAAGCATTTTAAGAATAGAGGTTATATTTTAGTAGAATTATATATAAAGTATAGATTTATATTAACTATAATAATCTTTAATACTTTATAACTACAAAGGTACTTAATAGCTCTTAAATATACTAGGCCAAATTCTTATGAGAATTCAATTTCAAAATTAATTATAAGAAGAGTTTAAAGAACACCTGCACAAACGCTTTAAACCATCGAATAAATTATATAAAAAATATAGTAGAAGCCTTTATACTATTATTTTAAAAGTAATTAAATAAAATATCTATATACACTCTATAGAAATAGGTAGAGTACTATACTATCTACCGAGTCAAATTGTAGGACCCTAATTATTAAACTACTATTATAACCCTAAAAGAGTAATAAAAATAGGAGAATAGCTTAGAAGAAGGAATTATCTTTTAGAATAATAAGTTATAGTACTATAATAAGGCCTACGTCTAATTGGAGTAATAAAAAACTTTTATTATAGGAATTTATAAATCTAAAATGGGAAGATATATAGATATTACTAGAATTATAATAAAAATATAGTAGTATTATACCTTTCTAAAATTAAAAGCTAAAGTAATTCGAATATTATAGGCCTATAAATATTATAGTAGGATGAAGGCTATAAAATATAAACTATATAAATTCCTCAAACTTTTAGAAATTATAGAAAGGCTATAGAGTTTAGTAATTATAGACTTTATTACTAGATTACCTCTATCTATAGATACTAAAATGGAAATTACCTATAATAGTATTTTAATAGTAGTAGATAGGCTAATTAAATAAAACTACATTTTACTCTATAAAGAAATATAGTTAGTAGAATAATTTATAGATATAATCTATTGGAATATTACTTCAGTATACGGTTAGCTGAAGGAATAAATTATAAATAGGGATATTAAATTCGTATCCAAATTCTAATAAATATTAATAATTAAATTCGGTACTAAAAGTAAAATATCTACTATATATTACCCGTAGACTAACGGATAAATAGAAAGGATTAATTAAATTATAGAGTAATACTTAAAGAACTATATTAATTTCTAATAAAGTAATTGAGTAGAACTATTACTAATAATATAATTAGTATATAATACTTCCCCTATAGAAACTATTAAGGTTTTACTTTTCTTTATAAATTATAAGTACGAACTAGAACTTTTAGAAGGACTAAATGCAAATATCCCTAGGGCTTTAATTGTGGCTGGAAAACTATATATTGTATAAGAAATTTAAGGAAGAATTGGAATTCGTTTAATAAGAAATAAACTAGTATTTTAATTTAAAAAGGCTCGAAGGACTTTGCTTTAAAAAGGGGGATAAGGTCCTTTTATTAGTTAAGAACTTTAGGATATAGAAACTTAGTAAGAAATTTAATAACCAATAGGTAAGACTGCTACAAAATTAAAAGGAAAATCTCTAATATAGTATATTAATTAGATATTCTTAATACTATAAAATTAAAATTATACTTATTCTATATTATTATTACGAACTTAAAGTAAATACACGGGCCAACCAGACCGTCGGTAGTACAAGCAGCTTAGAAAGGTTAGTTCGTGTAACTATAGGTTAAAGTAGGATTAAAAAAGGCATCGGAAATAGGGCTTACACTAGTGAATTAGCTTAGGGCTTACGCTAGTAAGCTAGTTCCGGGCTTATATTAGTAAGCTAATTCCGGGCTTACACTAGTAAATTAGTTCCGGGCTTACGCTAATAAGCTAATTCTAGGCTCACGCTAATAAACTAATTCTAAGCGTATGGAGTAAGCTAACTATAGAATAAATAATACGAATAAATATAAAGGGACAATTAGAGAACTTAAATTGTTAAATAGTTTGATAGTATTTAATAGATTATTATTACCGAAATTAATTTTACGTATATATATTTATTATAAACCTTTTAGCTTTATTAAATAATATTAATAATTCTATACTTTTAATTATCATACTTAAATAAATTAAATTACTATTCATTATATATTAACTATTCCCTTTAGCCTATTGTAGATAGTAATTAAAAGTACTTCTTTACTTTACTACATTTATTGCCGGAAATAATAATAACCTTACCTAGTAGGGTAAACCTACGAGCTTTACTACTATATATTAATAATTCGAAGCTATATAGGATTGTATCTACTAATTTAAAGTTTAATTCAAAGCCGGATCTGGCGCCTTTAGAATAAAAATAAGAGAGGATACTCCGCCTATTAACCGCCCTAAATTTAAATTAACCGTATTTAAAGAATTCGATAAATAGTAGTCTGCCCTTACGGAATTCCTAATTTAAATACAAATTTATTTTAC
>NW_009799103.1:3731883-3826221 GCF_000213175.1 Neurospora tetrasperma FGSC 2508 | reverse complement strand
ATATTTAGCCTAAATAATACAAAACGTTTATTATAGGAATATATACGTCCAAAATAGGAGGATATATAAATATTACTAAAATTATAGTACGGATACAGTAACACTACGACTTTCTAAAAATAAAAACCAAAGTAACTCGAATATTATAGGCCTATAAATATTATAGCAAAACTAAAGTTATAAGATATAAACTATACAAATTCCTCGAACCCTTAGAAATTGTAAAAATTATAGAACTTAGTAATTATAAATTTCATTACTAAATTACTACTATCTACAAATATTATAATAGGAATTATTTATTATAGTATTCTAATAATAGTAAATAGGCTAACTAAATAGAATTACTTTTTACCCTATAAGGAAACGTAATTAACGGAGTAATTTATAAATATAATTTATTAGAACGTTACTTCGGTATATAATTAGCTAAAGGAATAGATTATAAATAAGGATACTAAATTCGCGTCCAAATTTTAATAGATATTAATAATCAAACTCGGAACTAGAAGTAAAATATTAATAATATATTACCTATAAATAAATAAATAAATAGAAAGAATCAATTAAATTATAGAATAATATTTAAGAAACTATCTTAATTTCAAATAAAGCAACTAAGAAACCCATTCTCTACTAGAACTACTACCTACAATACAATTAATATATAATACCTCCCCTATATAAACTACTAGAATTTCACCTTTCTTTATAAATTATAGGTATAAACGAAAACTCTTAGAAGGATTAGATACGAACGTTCCTAAGGCTTTAATAAAGGCCGAGAAACTATATATACTATATAAAAAATTTAAAGAAGAATTAGAATTCGTTAAATAAAAAATAAGCCGGTACTTTAATTAAAAAAGGCTCGAAGGAACTCGCTTTAAAGAGGAGGATACAATCCTTTTATTTACTAGGAATTTTAGAATAAAGAGGCCAAATAAGAAATTTAATAATTAATAAGTAGAGATATTTAAAATTAAGAAAAAAATTTCTAATATAGTATACTAATTGGATATTCCTAATATTATGAAATTAAGATTATATTCCTTTTATATTGTATTATCAGAATTAGTATCCAAAAACGTATGAATTAATACGCGAACTAATATTAAAAATAAGGAAGAAGAATAGGATATAGAATAAATTTTAGATTTAAGAATAGAGGAAGGAGAATTAGAATACTTTATTAAATAGGATAAATTCGGTCCCGAGGATAATACTTCAGAACCCGTTAAGAATTTAAATTACCCTAAGAAGTTAGAGGAATTCTATTAGAAGAACCCGGATTAATTAAAAGTAAAAGATTATTTAATTAGGAGGTAGAGAACGTTAAAATATTTAAAAAAGCCTAATCCGTAATTATAGTACAAATAAATATATCTATACATAATTCAATAAGTAAGGGCTTAAGCCCCTCCCTTATAGCTTTCTCCTCCTTCTCCAAAATTTCTAATTTAATTATATTATATAAGGATAATTCGTACTTATAGGATGATAAAATCTACTATTAACGTTCCAAATCTAATAATTATACGATTTATTCCCTTAAATTATTAAATTATTTTAAACGCTCTTTAATTAAATAAAAAAGCTTATCCTTTATTTATTAAACCTAATTAAAGGTCGTAGTAATATTAATTATTAAAAGTCGTTAATAATATTCGTAACTATAATAGAAAGGAACCTTATATTCTACGTTAGTATTAATAACCTTATAAGGACGTACCCGCCATACGCATTTAGCGTACTTCCTATTATCGGAAATCTTTTTATAAAGAAGATAATAATCGGTGTAATAAGTATAAAGTATAACAATAATTCTAAATTACTTAATATTAATAATTAAATTTTAGTATTTAAATACCGACCGGGAGGGACGCTTTTAAATGTAAGAAATTGATATAATTAAATAATAAGGAAAAGAATAATTTACAATAGCTAAAGTAATAGAGAATACGATATATAAAAATAATAAATTGTAATAGTAAAGAATTAATAAACTATTAAGGATATCAGTTAAAGAGGGGGAGTATTATATTACAAATTTAAAGTAAATATACGGGCTAATTAGACCGTCGGTAGTATAAGCAGCCTAGAAAGGCTAATTCGTATAATTATAAGCTAGGGTAGGATTAAAAAAGGCGTCGGAAATAAGGCTTACGTTAATAAACTAATTTAGGGCTTACGCTAGTAAGTTAATTCCGGGCTTACGCTAGTAAACCAATTCCAGGCTTACGCTAGTAAGCTAATTCCGGGCTTACGCTAGTAAACTAATTCTAGGCGTATAGAGTAAACTAGCTTTATAATAATACGGAGTAAGCCAGCTATAGAATAGATAATACGAATAAGTATAAAAGGACGATTAAGGAACTTAGATTATTAGATAGTTCGATAGTAGTTAATAGATTATTATTACCGAAACTAGTATTACGTACGCATATTTATTGTAAACCTTTTAGCTTTACTAAACAGTACTAATAGTTTTACACTTTCAACTATTTTACTTAGGTAGATTAGACTGCCGTTCGTTACAATTATACTATTAGAACTAGTATATAAAAATGTACGAGTTAATATATATACTAGTATTAAAAATAAGGAAGAAGAATAGAATGTAGAATAAATTTTGGATTTAAGAAGGGGAAAAGGAGAATTAGAATATTTAATTAAATAGGAAGAATTCGGTCCTAAGGATAATATATAGGAGTCTATTAAAAATTTAAGTTATTCTAAGAAGTTAGAAGAATTCTATTAGAGGAATCTAGACTAGTTGAAATTAAAGGATTATTTAATTAAGAAGTAAAGTAAATTAACATATTTAGTAAAGTTTAATTTATAAGTATAGAAGTATTAAAAATAAATATTTTTATTAGAGGCTCTTTAAGTAAGGATTTAGGCTCTTCCTTCACTGCCCTTTCCTCTACCTTCTAAACTTCTAATTCAATTATTATAGCCTAAAATATATTATAGGCTTATATTATTAACTCTTTCTAATAATATTAAACTTCAAATAAGCAGAGTATATAATCTTATATTACTTTTATAAGCGTTATTTACTCTTACTTTAATTTTATATTTTCTACAAATATCCGAAGTACTACTTAAAAGTTAATAGTAATTACTATAGAGTATTAAGAGAAATTAACGCTCCGAATTATAATTAATTTCTTTATAAGGGCGGGTACTACGAATACATTCGCTATACTTTATATAATCTGGAAGTTTCTTATAGATTAATTTACAATTAGCGTAGTATTAGTAAAGTATAACTATAGAACTAAAAGCGTTAAAATAAATTAATAAAGCGTTCTGCTAGAAGGACGATATAGTCAAGTACTTAGAAACCTGGTTAGATATAATAATAGACAATAAAGGAAGAAGAATTTACTATATCTAGAATAGAGGCAATAGTAGAGATAAGAATAGGGCGAGAACGTTAGAAGACTAATAAAGCTATTAAGAATAATAGTTAAAAAGGGGAGGTATTGTATTACGAATTTAAGCAACATAGGGGTTGCCTAAGCCCTCGAGACTCAATAGCCCCGCCCAAGGTGACTAATATAACTCTTAGGACTAGGTAGGGCGTATAAGTATAAGTACGAGCTTACTAAATATAATAGCTTATTAGTAAGTTAGGGCTTATAGTAAGCTAGTACTTATAGTAAGCTGGGGCTTATAGTAAGCTAGAGCTTACGAGTAAACTAATACTATTAGTAAGCTATTACTATAATAAATACTCAAGTTAGGAAAGATAGAAGTAAGTACAAGGATATAAAGGGACGATTGAAGAATTCAAATTATCAAATAGTTCGATGGTAGTTAATAAATCATTATTACTAAGACTAGTATTACGTACGTATATTTGTTATAAACCTTTTAGCTTTACTAAATAGTACTAATAGTCTTTATACCTTTAGCAATCTCACTTAGGTAGATCAGACTGTCGTTCGTTATAGTGAGGCAACTTTAGAAGGCAACTTTAAATAGCAATTTAAGGAAGGTAAATTAGTAAGGCAAATTAGCGAGACAAATTAGTAAAGCAAATTAGCCAGACAACTTTAGAAGGCAACTTTAGAAGGCAACTTTAGAAGGCAACTTAAGAAAGCAAATTAGTAGAAAGGTACTTAAACTCAGAAGCAGTCAAGGCGTGCGGGTCTGGCGTGTCCCCAAAAGAAGTGGGGTCGAGGCACGAGTAGCCTAGAGATGTATGGCTGAGCCGGAACTAGGGTTAGGGTCTCCCGCTATTCAGAGGTAGTTAGTTTACCTTATCCTTATCGCGGACCCGAACAGGCCCTAAAGCGACTGACTGTGGAAAGGCAAAAGTCCTCTGTGTCAATAAACAACAGAAAAGGCCGTCACGGTCGGTTCATACACAGTGAATAGTTCATTGATCTGTAGTGTACGTACACCACGACGGTGCTTCATTTCTTCCTCGACCTACCAAATCTTTCTTGAACAACCTATCCACTCCCGTGTCGTACGACCGCGCGCGATTGCCGACGTTTACGACCTTCTCGCGACTCTCACGGGCCTCCCGCCACTCGAATTCCATGTCACCACATCGACTAGAAACGCCAAATCCAACAGAGCCCCGACCGCACAAAACATGAGCCACTCCTCCCGGGTTTTGGGATTGGCGACATGTTGCCGCCGTCCGTTGATCGTGTTACAGCGGGCGCATGTCGCGAAATCTCGAACACACATGCCACGTTCCCTTCAATGCGATTCCAATACCCAACACATCTCTGCCTACGCACAATTGCGCACTCTCCGATCCTTCAGTTCAACTCCAGCTACTACCGCGGGCAAACGGAAAGATAGCGGTAGCGATGCTCTCGTTCAATACACGGTGCAAAAGGGCAGGGTCTGGCTACCCGACCGCGAGAAGTGGATTCGGCCTTGGAAGCCCGACGACATCGAGACTTTTGCATCCGGTTGGATTCGGGGAGATTCTCTTTCCCGGGTGTTTAAGCGGATGGGGAGGGATGACGTGGACCTAGACGAAGTGGCTTTCTACAAAAAACTTATTGTCCAGCTGTGTCGTCAGCGCGACCCTTCGTTGCCATCCGACACGCACAAGTTCGACTGGGGTCCGGGTTATCATGATGTTCAGGGCATTGACCAAGCGGAGGAGCGACGCAGGCTTCTCAACTCCAAGATCAAACGCCGACTCCGCTCGATTTATGACGCGCTGCTCGACTGCTATCCCCATCCCGAATGGGTCTCGGGTTTGCAGAAAAAGAGCCCGAACCAGTGGATCGACCAGATAGTGGACATCCTATCCGATCCTGTCAGAGAAATTCTGGCTAGTCCATACCCGCCGACCATTGCCAAGCTCAAGGAGCTTCCATGGCTCGAGGTGAATGAGCAGAACGCGGGCGTTGAGCTGGGCGTCTACGGCCTTATAGAGCGCCCAACCCAAAGCCAAAGTTATAAGACCGAAGACGCCAGTCTCTATGTCGGCTCAGCAGCTTCGCACAGAGGAGGGCTACTTTTGCGTCTCGTAACCCATTATTTTGCCCGACACCAAACCCTAGGTGCCAAGAGTGCGACCTGGATCCAGGACGCCGCCTTGAACCTCACAATGCCCAAATTCCCTTTTATTCTTCTGCGGCTCCCTAATCCCATGGCCTCCAAGACTCCCACCAAGATTCTGGAGGACCTGCAACTGATCGTTCTGGCCGAGGCCTTGTTCATGGTATATCTCGGAGCTATGTCGACGTTTCAGGGCAAGCATCACCCTCTTGCACGGGCGAGCCCGTGGGACGTTGAAGACATTGCGTATCGAGGAGTCTCGGGCGCCAATCCCCTCTGGGAAGCTTATGGTGCCGCGAAGCTGCAAGAGCATGGTCACGAGCATGACAGGCGGCTGTTTGCTCGTCCCAATGAGTGGCCTGGCTGGCCCGCCAAGAACCAGAAGAACGTCAAGTCGCAAAAGGACAGTGATGATGAAGCTATCGCGGCCATCCTTGCGGCGGCCAATATCAAGGCCTTCCCTGGAACTCTTGGGTCGCGTTCGTCGTCTCAAAAGTCTCAAAAGAAGGCTTCCGTGCCTGGCGGTAAGGGTCGGTAGGCAATCACGGAAGGTAACGAAGTAGTAATACTAGGAGACCGATCTATGATGCTATCCGGCGACCTACAACTCTCATCTTAAGAGTCACTATAATATGTGATGAGCAAGACATCCATGACTGATTCTCGACAGAGCCCACTGTAAAGGCGAAAGGCCAGCAATTGCAGTGACCAGAATCGGAATGGCTTGCCCCGAGCCCGGTTCGGATGAGGGAGGAGACGGGAGTGTACTCCTAGGTACATAGCCGCTGTCGCAGTCAAGTTCGGATGGCTGTGAGATCTTTACCCCAACTTTCTCCGCACAAAGGAATGTCGTCCTGTCTAGCAGCCCCACCGACCTCCAACTCTCTTGGCGATCTCCGCATATCTTCCCCAAATGACCCCAAATTTCCCCAAAACTGCCCTGAAGCGACTCCAAAAGACCCCTGGAATCTCCAAATGTCTCCTCATGTTCCCCTCCAAGCCGTCGTAATCCCTCAGGTGATGGCTTCGGGCCATGATCGAATTTGGAAATGCGGAACAGCCTTCCGAAGGACAACATTGCACTTTGCCAAATATCAAGACTGCCCGATGTGGTAAAGAAAATGCCCAAGCCGAGACCATGGACCATCCTCATCCTCCTCCTTCTTCTCTTCCTCTATCATTTCTCTCTCTCCAATCCTCTCTTGACTCTTGACCACTGGTGAGCATCATCATCATCACCACCACCACCGTCACCAACCTACACCCCAAAACACCCCCCCAAACAAACCCGCAGGCAGCAAAGATGAAGACCACCTCCCTCAGCGCGGCAACCTACGCCTACCTGGCCACGGTCGCCTCAGCCGTCGGCCCCGCCGTCCCCGAGAACGCCGAGCGTCTCCCCGGAAAGCCCGACCTGATGCCCAACTGGCCGTGGCATAATCCCTTCGCAGACGCCAACAACACGCGCATCACCATCTCGTCGGAATCCGAAGCCTCGGCCCCGACCCGTTTCGTCCCGACCTGCTCTGCTCAGCGCACCTTTCGCGCCACCGAGTACCTCCTCGACGACCTGCAGGAGCTGCCGCCTCTGGGCTTGATCCCCTGGGTCGAAGCTTTGCGCAAGACGTTTACGAACCGGCCCTACCCTGGTTCGTGGGACGGGGTGGATCCGCATGGGTATGATCGGAATATGTTGATGATGGAGTATGTGGATGTTCCCATTAAGGTGAGGAGGTGGATTGAGGAGGAGGAGTGGAGTACTGCTGATGCTGCTGCTGCTGCTGAGGATGCAAAGGGGAAGGGGAAGGGGTTGTTTGCGGTGTTGGCTAAAGCCGATGTGGAAAAGGGGGAGAATGTGGTCGCGACGGCGACGAGTTTGAGGGAGAAGAAGCCGGAGACGGAGGAGGAGGAAAGGGAGTGGAGAGAGGGGGATGTGAATAGGGTGGTTATCTTTGCGCCGGGAGCGGTTTACGAGAATGCGCCGCTTTGGGTGGCGGAGGGGAGTGAGTGCGAGGGTAAGTTCTTTTTCTTTGTCTTATTCGCAAGGTCCTAGGAGTATTATGCATCATGCTAACAATTGATTGATTACAGAAGCCCTCTCTGACATGACCAAGTACACGGCCAAACCCACCGACGGCGCCGTCGTGGCTTACCCCGTTGACAAGACCCGCGCCAACAGGGCCGAGGACAAGAGGGAGATGGAGTTCACGATCAAAGCCCAGGTGCTCAAGGTCGATGACTCTGTTCCTGAGGAGGACGAGCCGCAGCAGGAGAAGGGTGAGAAGGCTGGTCAGTTCAAGACTCAGGTTGAAAAGGTGGAAGAGTTCAAGACCCAGGTGGAGGAGGTGGTGGAGAAGGTTATGACTGCGGTTAAGGATGAGTTGTAAATGGGTGGTTGATGAAAAAAGGTGGATTGGATAGAGGTAGGATGAGGGACGAGGTGAATGATCTTAACAATGCACGACTTTGTATATCTCCTTTGTTCTCAAACGTATATATCATCACATGTTTTTTTTGGTAATTATTTACTTTGACTTTCAGTCCTGTGTCTTGGCACTTCACTGACAACGTCGAGTTCAGTTGTCGATGGCCTGCTGAGAGTGATCGCATCACAGGAATCGCTGAACAATAACCACTGACGCCAGTCCAGCAAGTCAACGATGCCGACTGCCGACGGGACTCAAAATTTGATGTCGCATTTTGATCCGCCAAGTACTTGATTCGGAGACGATTTAGGGAGTGTCGGGCCGCATTTCCAGAGCTAATGTGCTTTGTCCTTTTGGGGTTCATGGTCGGGTGTTTGTTTGTTAGGCCTATGTGGAGCATTACGTCATGCGGCCATCAAGGTTCTCGACTGTACCATAGAAACACCAAAAGGCAGACCTTCCATCACGGTTCCATACCTAGCCTACGTGGTAAGGCACTGAGTCGAGAAAAGGCGTCGGCATTTTTGTAGGTCTGCCTTCTGGTCGGGATTGAATCGCGTACTCCTCCCGATTTCGATTTCCGATCTGATCAGACTGAGCTTTTTTTTTTTTTTTTTTTTTTTTTTTTTATCTGGAGCATCATGGTCAATTGCGTGTCCCGGCCATCATTCTGAGCTGGTGGCTGATTCAACTACCGTGCTTGATTTATCAAACGTCGGAGTCTCACTGTTCGTTGTCGTGAATTTTTCCACCGAGATGATCGTCGGTTGCCTGGGAAGGACGGACGGGAGTCCTGCGGAATACACAGACTCAACTAGCTGCAGGTGCTACCCGTCGGTTGTGACTTGCGACACTCTCCTTTCGCCAAGACTCATTCCCTCCTTGTATCTGTCACCATCTTGGAGAAGGCGCACCCTGACTGCAGTGTGACTTCCATTTAGCAGAAACTTCAGCTTAGGTAAGTACATTTGGCCTGGCGCGCCTTCTTGTTCCTCTTCTCCCCTCGAGCCCCGAATCAAGCGTTTTCCCTGTCATTGCAAACACTTCGTTCCAATGGACAGGAGGCTACCGCACTACTTACTACTAATTCATCTTCTTTCCTTCTATGGACACCACAGCATTCCCAGTCTGCTTGCCCTGCCAACATCGAGTGTCCTGGTGCCCGCTTGAGTGCGCCCATCTTTCCCGTCGACTTGTTATCAAAAGAACTCGCACCACCGAATCAGGAACATCACAATAGGAGATTGGCAATTGGACCGCTTGAAAAACGAGATGGCTGGCGTTTGCACATAAGAAGCTACTTAGCAGGTACTCCATTCCGTCCCCTGCCCATTCAATTCCCTGCCTCGAAAAATCAGTCCCATCAAGAATTGACCGCTAATCCTCAACTACTATCCCAGGTCTTTGACGTCCGAGGTTCAGCGCCTACTCCATCCCAATTGTCCTACGTCTGCTCCGCCTGGCAGAACCCTTCCCGGCCTTCTTTGTGCCATTCGTGACGCATCGATCTGCCTGATGCCCCTGTCCTTTTGAGACAAGCGAGATAACAGCACACAATTTCCATCCGTCGTGAAGCAAACTTTGGAAAACGGCTTCTTCCCCTCCTCGTGCGCCGAGTTGGACTTGCTCTCCTGCTCACGCAAAAACTCGACAAACGCTTTCAGATGTGTATAGGTTGCGGTGCTTTCCGTGTTCTGCACATTGTCAAGCACCCATATCAGCGATGGTGGCGCATGGATTGCCAGTTCCCTGATGATCTCCAATGCTGTGGAAGCGCTGGACATGGCTCCATCCAGACGCTCGAAGTTATCCTTCTCCAGAACCGCGCTGCTTGGAAAGGGCTCGTCCGGGAGGAGATAAATCAGTTGGGCAATGACAGAGTAAAGGAGGGCTATCAAACCGGCTTCCTTGGGATCGAGTCCACCTGTGCTTCCGTTCTTGCGGATGGCAGAGAACGAAGAGGCAAACGAATACCGCTGTTTGCAAATGAAAGATATGCAGGGAATGTGTATCTCCTTCGCAATCTCGCAGATCCGAAGCGCAGCAACTGAGAGACCGGACCCAAACGGCGAGACGGGACGACCGACGACCCATACCGTGTTGGATTTGGGGGCAGTGATCCACTTCTGGAGCTCGGTGACAACTTCGCTGGGAAGAAGCGTAGAGAACGCGTCACTGGGGTTGCGAGAGACATCGGATCTGCCGTCCTCGAGATAGCGAGAGAGAAAAGCGGAAGCATACCGCTCCAAGTCGCTACGATGCATCAAGGGCTGTTCCATATCTGTAATGCCCACAAGTCAGATCTGTCCCGGAATCGAGTAGGCTTACGCCTGCTGCCGCACTCACCTTCAACATCCATTGCATCGATATCACTGTTCCCAAGGCACTCGGTTTCGGTTCCTTGTGCCGAAATTGTCCCCTCTGATGGTTCTGCAGCTGGCTTTTGGCAAAAGCTAACACGGTGGGCCTTCTGCAGAACGGCTCGTATGTTGTTCTCTATCGTGGTATAAGGTGTCAGACACTTGAACTTATATGGTACGCCAAGGTCACAGTGGCGCAACTGGGCGTCTTCTTGGGCGGTGACTCACCATGTGTTGCCTGTTGTTCAACAGAACTCAGTGTTTGCACGCTTGAGAATCCGAGTGTCTCTCCCATTCGGCTGAGCTTTTCGTGGCTCATCTCCTCGCTGTCCAGGCGGCTTTCGCGTCCAGCTGTTCGTTGCAAAAGCTCATGCCCCATGTCCCTGATTTCCTGGACGGCCTCATGCGTCACGAGATGCGCTTTGTCACGAATACGCTGGATGGCCTTCTGTATTCTGTCAACAAACGGCTGCACATGTCGGGCATAGTAATTCCTATCCAAGGCAGCTATGGTTCGGCGGCTTCTGCTTGTGAACCATCCCAAAGCTTGACAGAGAAGCTTGAAGACTTCGACGTAAATCTCCACAACGAGCTTCCTCATCATTGGAGTGTCCGACACCATTGCCGATGCTTTAACATAACTCAAGTCGCGGCTTACGTCTGAAAGAGCTATCGAGAACGACTCGCCGATCTTGATATGGTTTATCGATGCCTGCCACTCACGTGAGCCATGGTTCTTACATCTCGTTTGTGTGGTTGAGTTGTGATGGAAGATCAGGCTGAGAAGCACCGCTCACCTTTGCGATGAAGGAAACCACTCCCGTGAAGAGGCTTACGTATCTATCTCCTTGTGGGATGATTGCAAACATGTACTTGTGATCATCAAGGGTTTGAATTAGACTGTGGAAGCGGTCCTTGAGCAATCCAAAGCCATTCAGCTTTTTGGCCTTCATTGTGTTTTCAGCTTGTACAACGGCCTGTTTGAGTGTCGAGATTGTCGGGATCCATGTTCCCTGG
Organism: Neurospora tetrasperma FGSC 2508; assembly: GCF_000213175.1. Classification (NCBI taxonomy): domain Eukaryota; kingdom Fungi; phylum Ascomycota; class Sordariomycetes; order Sordariales; family Sordariaceae; genus Neurospora; species Neurospora tetrasperma. Next base: position 3,814,877 of record NW_009799103.1, on the reverse strand, counting down.
GGCGACAAGTCCCCCATTCCCGGAAGCGACTTCGAGAGGCGTCTCCAGGTATCAATCAGGTCCCTGCTCTGAACTTCGAGAGTTGGGAAGGCATCAGTATCATCCCTTAATGCCAAAGGCTTGTTTGGGCTCTCACGACAATATTCTTCTCCATATTTCTAGGTACCGAGGGGGCTCGCAACTTACGTTGAACACATCGTGAAATCAAGCCACCTCCCCCATTCGACGAGTCGCTGCTGGTTTTTACTCTGTGCATCAGTTTCTCTCCTCACAACAGCATCCATCGCCCGAATTGGAATGCTACCCGGTTGCTCAACAACGGCCTTTTTGCTGAATCTGCGCACCAAGGGCGATATCTCGGGAGTCACGCCTGCTCGGCTTAATGCCGGCGATGAGATCGGAACTGCTGCATTCGGAGGGGTTGCCAGTATGGTCGAGATGTCCTTGCCTGCGCAAGCCATTCTTCATTGCGGCTATGGAGTTGGAAGTCGAATGATTGATGCGCTAACCGGTATGGCCTTGATAATAAGATTGCTGCTGGCATGTAGTAAGCTTGGGCACCGGCACAAATGCATACGATTGATCCTGAGCGGGGTTTTCGGCGCAACAAGGCAACCCGCGTGTGCTACCATATGGCAGGGACAAAAGACCATCTCAAGTGAGGCCATTGTTGCATTCTCTAGCACCAAACAGTCAACGGTCGTGAATACACGGCCTCGTCGCAATACTCGAGCATGCCGTGCCAGCACTCGACTTCCCGTGGTTGCATTCAACACTGGGAGAACACCAACATCGGCTCGATCGCCAAAGACACAGCTGCAAGGGTTACTGTTCTCTCGACGAGCTACTTTTCCACCGCCATCTTTGAACACCGTGGGTTCCCGAGTGAGCGCTGCCCGCCCACTTTGAATTCGTGGTCAATTCAGTTACTGTCTTCAGCCTTCCCGTGTATGATAAGCTCTGGATCACCTATCTAAGCGCGCGGGTCAAGCTGAGACGGGCTAGATGCAGGAAAGAGGCAACCTCGTGGTCACCATCAAGAAATGGGGAGCCTGGCGCTTAACACGAATTCTGGTGTGATAGCGTGCAGATGCGTGATGAGGACGGAGAGTTGTATGCTCGATGGCTACAGCAACAACCAGGCCCGCTGGCTCGCAGCTGGTACAGTATTCACCGCGCCCGTCTTCCTGGAACTGGCACAGTACGCTATCTGGCAAAATACCTTCAGATGACGAAGGCTAAAATCATCGGCCATCCCCGCCTTGTCGGTTCGCTCATGAACTATGATTACTTCCTGTACATCGCCCCTGACACCAGCTGCCCGTTGCTTTTTTTTTTTTTTTTTTTCTCGGATTGATTCTCGTATTTCACTTAGCCCAAACCCCGAGCCCTTCTGATTCTCTCATTCACTCATCCGCTTTAGATCTGATGAGACTTGCTTCCCAGCAATGCCTTCTAGAACCAGTGGTGTTGGGGTTCGTCACCAGACGGATCATCCTGGGAGCGATGACTACAGGTATCATTCTGTCGTGACTTGCCTAGCCGGCGACCTTGGAAGAAGCAATAACACCACAACCATTTCCAGTTTCACATTGCAACCCAAAAAAGACTCAACCACTCCAGCACCTTCAACAGGTTCTTCGGCACAGAATGCTGGAGAAGCTAGCGCCTTGCCTCCCCTGCCCAGCGCGGTAGCCACATCGCAAGAAATGGTCTTAAAAGAAAGCACCAACACCACCCCGGCCACTGACAGTACCGGCAACCCTGTCCAGAGACCTTCTTCCGCGAACCCAAAGACAAGTCGTGAAGATGACATGGCCAGTTCGACGCCAGTGGCAGGGAGGGAGGCTTTAGCCGGAAACTGGACGGCTGAAGGTCCTGTCGATCTTTACTGCAAGAAAACTGGACAATCCCACGCAGTACTCACCGCATTCGACTACTGGAAGTGTCCAAGATGTGATCAATCTTTGCGCCAACCCGACTTCAAGATATCGAACAGTGAGAGTGATCAAGATAGCTCTAGCGGGAAGGTAGAGTCGGCCCCCAGCGAATCGGAGAACTTTTCGTACTCCGTTCGATATGTGGATGCACAGCATCATCTCATTTATTCTGAACCGTGGCAAGGGCCATTTGATCTTCATGAGGCCAGGAAATGTGTTCTCTCCCAAATGAAGAAACCCATTCTGAGGATCGAGACTGTATTGGAAACCTCCATACGCGGCAATATGCAACGACACTATTACGAAGTTAACAGAATCAAGGCAGACGGAATTCTTACTAACCCACTTGTTGATGTAGCGGTTTCGAGAATCGCAGTCACCGTTATGTCTCCTGCTCTCAATCAAGCAATCCGAAAGCTGGTTTCCTATTATCCCTCGGAGGATCTTCATAGGAAGACTCTGGAATTGGGTCGACATCATGAGTTGGTGTGGCATCATCTAGACGACTTCGAGACGTACATTGAGCAGCCTGATGAGGATAACGACACAAGGCTTGCGAAAACGCATTTACGACAGCTCTTGGCGCTTGTGGCAAGCATCAATGGCCAAGGGGTCGCTGACGAGAAAGCCCGGCACAGCAGAGGGATGTGCACGTATGACATGGTGTGGCTTCTATACAAACCGGGAATTACTGTTTATCTGGAGTCTTGCGGCAGTCTCGCAGCCTTTGTCGTCTTTGAATGTGTGTATCACGAAGCTTGGACAGAAGCCACGCAAGATGGGCTGGTCTCACATCCAAGAGGATGGAAAGTAGGATTATGGAACCTGGACTACGACGGGAGCTATGTCGGAAGGCGTGCGCGACATGTGTACCTGCCTCCTTTTGAAGGAGAGCGCAGGATCATTGACCTCAACATCATCCCTACTAGATACAAAGACGAGGAAGATGGCGGAAAGACCCGGGAAGCACTGATAAAGGATGGAAAACGATGGTTTGAGCTGCTACGTGGAAGACAAGTGTCATATTCTGGTCGCCTGCTGGATGACAGGAAACGTGAGGTGGGTGAAGCCGAAACCATTTGTGCATATGAGCACCTGCTAACCGTCGATGCTCGCATAGTTCCAAGGCCGCGTCTACGTTGACACTGCTTCATATTACAACATTGAAAGCGCAAGCCATGCCGATGACGCTTCTGAGTATGGAGACGATACGGCTGAGAAGGAAGAATCACGAGAGGCTATCTTCCGACGTCCTCCACTTCTGGGAAATGTCAACGATATGGGTCGGGGTTTAGCGAAGTGTCCCTGTGAACAGTGTCACGGATTTCGGCCGCACCCACCTCATGGATTCCCTTGGACTGATTACGACCTCCTGAACCCTCATAAAATGGAAGTATCAGATCTTAAACTGCCCGATCATTGCCCAGATCCAGAGCACAGGTATCTCTTGTGCAATCGAAGACTCTTCGGCTTTGACTTGAGATCTAGATACTGGCGTAAGTGCAATTTCTACCTCACGGACCAACTCATTTCCGTAGTTCATGCGTCAGCAGCTAATATCAGCTACGGAAACGTCAGTAATGGTTGATGTGCAGTTCTGCAAGGACCTGAAGAGGAACACAACGGCAATTAAGACGCTGGTGCTTCAGGAGGAGACCAAAAACATGATCAAGGCTCTCATACAGAAGTACTCTGGTGATGCGAAAGGACCTGGAGTTCCTGTGGCCTCTTGGAGAGCCGACCACATTGAGAACAAGGGCGAAGGCCAAATCTTCCTACTTCACGGAAGTCCCGGTGTTGGAAAAACATTTGTAAGACCGGCCCCCTTCGTCTAGCTAGTGAGAAGACATCTCAGTCACACTGGGAGAACAACGATGCTAACATGTGGGATTCTAGACCGCAGGCAAGGACCCCAAATTCCCACATAAATGTCTAGTACATGATGTTGATGCCATCCGCTCTTGGGATTTTGATCTACGCTAACACAACGATTTGTTTACTATAGAATGCATTGCCGAGTACGCTGGGAGGCCGCTGCTCTCGCTCACGTGCGCAGACATCGGAACCGAAGATGTCAGCATGGAAAAGAAGCTGATGAAGTGGTTCCAGCTGGCCGAGAAATGGGGAGCGGTTATGCTCATTGATGAGGCCGACGTGTTTCTGGAGAAGAGAGTAACATCCGACCTCAAGCGCAACAGCCTGGTATCGGGTATGTCAACACTACTTCGTTCACTTTGTATTCTCCAGCTAACCTCGGTATATCACTGGCTCCAGTGTTTCTCAGATGCGTAGAGTACTACCGCGGCGTGCTCTTCTTGACGACCAACCGAGTTGGCCAATTCGACGATGCCTTCATGTCACGCATTCACGTGGTTATTCACTACAAGAGCCTAACGCCCCAAGACAGGAAGAAGATCTGGCGGCAGTTCTTCGATAAGTTGTCTTTTGAACGTCCTGAGTTTCGCATCACGCGACGCGCACAGGATTACGTGCTGGAGGAGAAGGATATCACGAGCATGCCGTGGAACGGCCGAGAGATTCGAAATGGTGAGCCGTCACATCCGTCTTTCTTTATTGAGATTCCATTTGAGTGCCATCGTTACACACTTTCGAGTTACATACCTTCCAGGGTACCCGCTGATCGGTTCACTTTCGGTACGACATGTTAGCCTTCCAAACCGCCGTTGCTCTCGCCGACTTTCGATTGATGCAGATAGAAGACAAGGGTGAACATGACATCCCGACACTCGATCAGAAAGACTTTGAAGAGGTGTGCAACATGATGATCAAGTTCAAGGACTATCTGAAGGATCTTCATGGAAAGGATGAGGACGAGAGAGCGCACAAGGAGTTTTCAAGGGGTCCCGTTTTTGGGCTGGAAGACTGATGGATTCGGGCGGGTGAGTATCACCGTGCAGGGGTTGCCGTTTGACTGCTGTCAAATGGTTCAGTTGAGGTTTTCTTTCATCCTTGAAGTTTGACGTAGAGATTTAAGGGACGTTCTTTGTCGTTGTCCACTGTCTCTCCTCTTCAGGACCAGACGCTCACCAGCCTCACCTCAACCTTTGGTCATTGATGCCAGTATGCCATGATGCTCCAGGACACATCCGATCAGTAGATTGAGAAGACTACTTCCCACGCCTATCGGATGTATATCACCAATCTACATCTGCAAGCCATGAAACTGGGTTAGGTAGGCAAGCTAAGTAGAGAAGGATGTCGTTGAAATGATTGATGAATTGTCTCATTTTGGAGCAGCGAGGTACGAAGGTACAAAGGTACAAAGGTTCGACAGTGTGGAGAGAGCCACAGCCGGCAGCAGCTGTCTGAGCGCTGCTGTGATTGGCTGGAGCTGGCAGCTGGTACTTATCCTATGTACCTCTACGCACAACGATGAAAGAACAACCACGCCATCCTGCTTTTGGTTTGGTGCGGGTCCAACTGACATCTGATGTTTCCCCCCGAGAAAACGACAACCTGCGCCTTCCTTAATATCGTAATCAGCGACCACAATGGAAACCGACTTGAGCAGTCGGAATTTCGCACATTATCAGCCATTTCTCTGCAATTTTCCCGTTCTGTGCGCAAAAGAAAACAAAAAGGCGAGCAGAGCAAACGCCGTCGACGCCAGAAATGAAACCCTCAGGGCGTCCCCGTACAAGGCCCTGACTGCCATTTCCAACTCGGGCGACAGTTCGCGCAGCGCAAATACCGACCTGCGCAGCTTCTCGACGAGCTACTCATTGGATGATTGTCATTGACCATCTATTCATTCCGTCAGAATGGCGCTACTCACCGTGTCTGTTGCCGCCTCTCCCAGCGTCGCCGGCAGTCTCACCATCAAGACATTCTGCACAATGGCCGACGTTATGGTGACACCGTAAATGGTGCCCATGGACCGGATCAGATACACGGTCGACGTGGCTACCGCTTGATCTGCTTCCGAGTTAGCAAAAATCTTCCCGTCATTTCTCCCCTCTTGACCGTGACAACCTTACCTCGATGCTCAAACAAAGACACAAAGCTAAACAGAATACTGGGATGCGTCAGTCCGAGACCCAGCGTCGCTGGTACCAGGTAGATGAATTCCTTTCGCCGATCGCCCGTCGTTCCCAAGGTCACTGCGAGCATGTTACCGATCAGCGTCATGGCGGTTCCCAAACGAACGTTATAGCTCAGACGTATTCCGTGTTGCATCAGCAACCCGGCCATGACCCCGCCCACCGGACAGGCTAACGACGGCATCACGAGCCTCAGACCTGCCTTGGACGGCGAGTCTCCCCGGACGGCCTGGAAGTACAAGGGGATCAAAAACATGTACTGCAGGATATTGTATGGTCAGCAGTTTCTTCCTTCATCAGACAGAACGAACACTCGATGCTTACAGCATACGCCGCCATGCCCGAGAAGAGGTTGCTCAACTGCACCACACTGGGTTGCCAGCCCTGCAGCATCCGCAACGGTATCATGGGCATTGCCTTGGTTTTGGCCTCGACCACAATAAACCCGGCCAACAAGACACAGCTCGTTACCAGGGCCGCCACCACCGGCACGCTCGACCAAGGATACTCGTTGCCTCCAAAGCTCAATCCCAAGAGTTGGACCACGAGGCCCACCACCAGCAGCGTGGCCCCGGACAGATCGAGACATTGCAAGGCAGACCGCACACGTCCCTTTGGGCCCGCCAGATCCACTAGGTCCAACGGGTTCTTGAGCACAAAGTACCCGACCACGAGAGCCACCAGGGACACGGGCACCTGCGACAAGAAGCACCATCTCCATCCAACCGTTTCGGCAATGGTGCCCCCGAGGGATGCCCCCAGCACGGACCCAAACCCATACAGAATGTTTTGCATCGCTTGGTACATGCCACGCTGCCTAAAGGGAATCATGTCCGAGTTGATGATAGTCGCTAGTGCTGCGGTCAGCAAGTGCTCTCCGAGGAGCCGATTTGTCAACAAAAAAATAGGTCAAGTCACCCATGGTGATCAACCCTCCTCCCCCAACCCCGGCCACGGCCCGCATGAGGTTGAGGGTCAGCATAACCGGGGCCACGGAGCATCCAAGACAGCCAGCCATGAAGGTTGCTGTGGATACAAAGAAGCAGAGACGCCGTCCAAACAAATCGGACAGTCTGCCATAGAGCGGCTGGAACGCCGTGTTCGTGATCAGGTACGATGTCGTCAGCCAGGCAGCGTTGTTTGCCGCACCAAACTCGGAACTGATGGCGGCATACGTCGACGCCGTGATGGTGGTGTCGAATCCCGACAAAAAGACGTTGGCCCACAGAGCTGTCCACGCAACATCAGTGTCTCCTTGTGCTGCTTGATTCAAACCCAAGCGGGTACCTACCAACCTCGATGCACCAGAATCCCGGCCCTGGCTTCCATTTTTCTTCTTCTTCTTCTTGATGGGTCTCGGGGAAGGTCACATACGACGGTGGCGGCTTGGGTGATTGCGACTCTAGGAGAGCTGATGCCTCCCCCCCGTCGGAACACAGCGTAGAGTTGCTGTCGCTATCAGACACATGCTGTGCCTCGTGGTTCATGTTGTCAGTGGTATAGGGCTCAACCGAGCTTGCCATGATGGTGACTCCAATTGCGAAGCACAAAGCCGATGTTATCACAGGGTTTGTTTTTTACAGTTTACAGTCAGCGGGAGATGCTAGCGATTTGGACGTCGGCTGGTGAGAGAAAAAGAGGGTGCGAAGATCAAAAGGTCGCGGGTCAGGACGTACGGTACCACATATTCAATGCGGGATGCCGTGATCGGACAGCTACCATCCCCAAAGCCCTTCTTGTGTTTCTTGGTCACCCGGGATGCTGCTGGTGGGAGTGTTTCGACGAGCCATGGCTCAAGTACTCACAGCCATGGGCTCTTTCCAGGGTCTTCTGTTCCCGGACTCATTCACCTGTGCTTTTGAGGGTTGGACCCTTGGCATGGAAAGATCAAGGGCTTCGTTGACTGAACCTCCAACAAAATGAGAAGTTGCAGAAAAACCGAAAGTAAGTGAACTCGAAACCAGAGTACTTGGAACTATCTACAGTTCTCTCACAGTTCTCTGAAAGTTCAGCTGGTCTCCTCTGTCTTTCTTTTATTCATCTTTTCTTTCTATATTGTGATTCGAACGTCCCAGTCTCTCCAAGTTGCTGTGTGCACAAACCCCCCCAAGCTTGCCCAGCTTGCCCACGGGGTAAACGTGCCAGTGGAGCAACCCTCCTCTACAGCGGCCCGCTCACATGCACGGTGATCATTCCAATGTGGGGATGACTCGAAGTCGAAAGAATGTTCTGCGATATCTTCGCTATCATGTCAAAGTTGGCACATCCCAGTACCGAACGTGGTCAATTGGGCCAAAGAAAGATCCTCAACGTGCCCTGCCCTGGTCTGTTGGTCTTCGATATTGGTCCCCTGTATTTCCCCCGCAGTTGTCTTGTCACTGCCAAGTCGGCCTGGCCCGCTCGATCAATTGGGGGGCTTGGGGGTTGAGGGGGTTGAGGGGGTGAATTGTAAAGAAGCATGCCTTAGCACGTGGCATCCATGTTTCTGACCATTCAGTTCCAATCCCTGTCAGATTGCTTGTGTGTCGGCAGACTCCAAGCACCAGTCCGATGAGTGCTGCAGTCATACCCGCCGGCCAGATAACGGTACAGGCTGGCCGATGTTGCCGAAAGGAAACAAACGACATCACTCCCGGCCGAGACATCTCAATGGAGGAAGGCACTGAGTGTCCTACAAAGTTTCCCTCCCGTACGTCGTTTGAAAACGGGTGAGACATGCACACATCGCTCACTAGCCGTAAGACCTTCGCCGGTCTGATGCCTACTCGACATTCACAAATCGCTTCACACAATTCGCGACAGCTTGACGGAGCATGGGTTGTCATGAAAAACAACTCGTGTTGGGCACAAGTTGCAGATGTCAAAGGATTCGCCCAAGACCTCACTTGCTACCTCTAGGCAGCGATGACTTACCCAACTGCAAACGAAGAAACATCGGGCGGCCATGTGCTTGCACGCTGGCACAAACCGAGAGACAGTTCGATACGTCCTGGAGCCCGACGGATGTGATACCAAAATCCACTCATTGTGGGATGCGTGTGATCCGTTGGCTGTGCACAGATTCCTCTTTTCTCATTGGATGCCTTGTCTCACTGAGGACAGCCAACGAGCTTGATCAATGGGCCTCATGCATAACTTCACAGCATCTCCAGTGCAGATAGCTTTCTTGGAAGACAGGACCAACCCCCAAACAAACTCTGGCCTGCAAACCCCGCGGACCATTGCCAACGCCAATCGCAATGCGATAAGACATTGTATGCTTGAGGCCTACAAAGGCTACATACAGCCGGCATGAGACCCCACCACATCACCACCTTCATTGAGGGACGTTGACTGGTGGGAAAAGCCCCGGTGTTATCCGGCAAGGCAGCAGCAAACGCGGACAAGCAGTGATCCTTTCAAGTTAATGTCTGGTTGGACGCAATGGATATCGATGGCTCTACAAGTAGACGGTCGCCCGAAGTCAAGTATCCCGTCCTGGCAGAGATATCAAGGCCGGTTGTCCTTGTTTCTGGTGCCACATTCTGTGTCATCGGTAATCTCTTGATTTCGACTCTTCAGCCAACACAACTTCCTCAGGTTTTTGCTCCGCACACGTACATTGCCCAGGCGTCCAAAGTTTATTAACACTCTCAGGATACAATGTATGCTCTCTTTCCATATCTTCTTCAATATGGCCCCATATTTCTATTGCTAACCTGCTCGGTCGCCAGTTTTCTTCCTCATCCATCCAACTCCTTTCCAAGCATGCACAACTACAGAGGACGAGGACAGGCTTCTGCCGGCCGACGTGGTCAATGGAGACGCACTGACGGAGACAGCCGTGGCGGACATACACGCGGAGGTGGACGCGGCAGGGGAGGTGGTCGGAGCAATACGGAAGATGCTGTTCGGCAACGCATTTGCCCCCAATTTATGCAGCACCGTACTTGTCGCTATGGCGCGGATTGTAAATTCTCTCACGACATCCCCGAGTTCACCGCAGAGGAGGAAGACGCACACGAAGCGTACCTTGACTGGAGACGCCAGCTTCGCCAGATGGCTATGCATACAGGTCACTACAACGCCGTGTGGACTGGTGCCCTTGCCATTTTGGAAGACGACACCTACCGAGAATGGCAACAGTCCGTTGCCAGAGACCTGGCTGATGATGAAATCGGCGGGCTCATAAAGATACGACAAACCGAGAAGTTTTGCATGGACAAGGTCAATGATAACAGCCAGGTGTTCCGAGTAGCTACTCCATTCCTCAAAGTGCTCACTCACCATTCTCTTTGCGACTCACTGTCGGTGGATGTGTACGTCGGGAAGATCTATCGTTACTTCGGGGGCATCAACGGGGAAACCGCAATTTTGTTCCTGAGCGATCTAGCCCGCCGTTCTCTTTCCATGCTGGAGCAAGAGGCATCGCCTCCGGCTGGGTGGGAGCCCGACACGACATGCACACTGCTTCTGGATTGCCTCCTGAGACTTGTTCGTCGGGAACGCAAAGCCCTTCTCGACGATAACGTACCAAAGCTCTTCAAAGACCTACAAAAGCTTGTTGCCTTACTTCGACAGAAGGTTGAGTTTGGGCCCGCGATAGACAGATGTACGTCTTGTCTTGACACTATGAGGAGATTGATGGAATCTGCAACTCTTGTCCTTGGGGATCCAGATGAAGGTCTTCCTGAACGCCGCGGCAAATCTGGGCCCGTCCGGTTAACGTTTCCGGTGGATATCCATGTGCCTGGAGGCAGCCATGACAACGACAATGCCGACATTACCAAGATCCAGATTCTCCCCACGCACGGGGAAATCATAAGCAAACACCCAGAGTATTTGCCTACAACGGACTTCTTGCAGGCCCATTTTCTCCAGGATCCAGTCCGGCGGCACATTGACACCGCGTTTCGGCTACTGCGCCATGATACCTTCGGCCCTCTCAAAGATGCACTCAATAGGTTTCTTGCCGACGATGGCAAGCCCACATCGAACTCACACCAACTGATGGATAACAATATCAGAGCTCACGTTTACGACAGAGCACAGATCCAGCGTGTGTTTGTTCGGCCTCGTACTGGACTGGAAGCTATCTTGACGTTCGCCACCCCTCATCAGTTACGCAACAGCTCACCGGCCGATAGACGTCGATGGTGGCAGGAGTCCTCCAGGCTTGAGCCAGGGTCTTTGGCTTGTTACGTGGCACATGACGACGGAAAGAAGCGGTCTCTTTTCTTCATTGTTACCCAAAAAAGTACTGAGGAACAGAATGAGGATCCCCAGAAGAGCACGCTTGTGCCCAAGCGATCGGACCCCACAATCACCCTTAAACTGGCCACTGAATCTCAGGAGTGTCTGGCACTTCTCATTCGTCTTCATACCAGCAAACACTCTGGTGTTCTTGTTGACCTGCCCGGCATCATTCCGGATACCTTCGTTCCGGTCCTCACCAACCTCCAACGCATCATGACGGATGGCGAGTTGCCTTTCAGTCAATGGATCCTGCCCACTCCTGGTAGTATCAAAGAGCGACCCCAGCAGCTTACGATACCACCCCCAGCCTATGCTCGCAAGAGAGGATTCGTCTTCAAGCTAAATTCCATCACCCGCGAGGGAAGTGGGCCGCTGCGTCTCAATCCCAGTACCAGTCACGAAGACATTGACTTCGACAAGTTCGAAAAGTCAACTGGATTGAACCGCAGTCAGTGCAGGGCTCTCATCACAGCACTCACTCGCGAATACGCACTGATACAGGGACCCCCGGGAACAGGCAAGTCATATGTTGGCGTGCAACTTGTCCGTACCTTGCTTGCCCACAAGAAGGAGGCATCTCTGGGGCCCATCCTCATTATCTGTTACACCAACCATGCCCTTGACCAGTTCCTGGTGCATCTACTGAACTGTGGTATTGAAAAGATCATTCGAATTGGCGGCCAGAGCCGTTGCGAGGAGTTGGAGGGCAAGAATCTTCGTGTTGTTAGCTCAAGCATCGCCAAATCTACCGTGGAAAACCGGGTATTGGGCGAAGCTTTCAACGGAGTCGAAGAACATTTGAGCACGGCTGGCCACTGCCTTAAGCCGCTTCATCTCGCTCGTAAAGGCCGTCCCAATCGGGAACTGCTGTCTCGATATTTGCCCCGACGTCATCCGACCATATGGCGCCAATTTCCAGACAGGGGTGAAGTAGACGGGGAGGGATGGACACGTGTTGGAGGTGATTCAGTGGAGCTGTGGCTGGGAAAGAGGCCCCCTCACTTGGAGATTGAAGGCGCCAGAGCCATACTAAGCCGACAGATTGACACAGTCATCAGAGCGGCCGAGTGCGATGTTGAGTCTCTTGATCCAGTGCAGAGATGGATACTTGTCGAGTTTTGGATCAAAGAGATGATAGACCAACAGACCGGTGTGCTCTTTGAATCGATTGACGGCGCCAAAACATATCGGCAGCGGATTGACGGTGTTCACGCCGATGTGAACCGCCGAGCTGTGAGGCAAGCAGATGTAGTCGGGGTTACAACCACCGGCTTGGCTCGAAACATTGACATGCTGCGGCGAATCGGATCCAAGGTGATCATGTGCGAAGAGGCCGCCGAGGTGATGGAGCCGCATCTCATATCGGCCATGATGCCGGGCGTGGAACACCTGATCCAGATTGGAGATCACCGACAACTTCGCCCCCAGATCCAAAATTACCTGCAGTTCAGCATGGAAACTCAGGCTGGCTTGGCTTACCAGCTCGATCGCAGCCAGTTTGAGAGGCGTGCCGTTGGAGAGCCGGGACTGGCACCGCTACCTGTAGCTCAGCTAAATGCTCAACGACGCATGCGGCCCGAGATCTCGCGACTTATTCGCAGGATATATCCCCGGCTTGAGGATCACCCCAGCGTCCTCAACCTCCCGGATGTGGTGGGGATGCGACAAAACCTTTTCTGGTTGGATCACGAACATCCCGAAGATTCCAAGGATGACGGCGCAAGAGTCAAGTCGTACTCCAACGCTTGGGAGGCGGAAATGGCCACGGCACTCGTACGTCATATTGTTCGCCAGGGCGAGTATAGCAGCTCCGACATCGCCCTGCTCACGCCATACACTGGCCAGCTACAGAAGCTCAGAGCAGCATTGAGCAAGGACTTTGAGGTTTTCTTGAGCGACCGAGATATGGAGAAGATGGTACTAGATGGATTTGGTGATGATACTGCAAAGGACATTGACCCTACTTCCCACAAGACAGTCGAAAAGAAGGCTTTGCTCAAGACCATCCGCTTGGCCACTGTCGACAACTTCCAGGGAGAAGAGGCAAAGGTGATCATTGTCTCATTGGTACGCAGCAACATGAACTGCAAGGTTGGCTTTCTACGCACTGAAAACCGCATCAACGTCCTTCTCAGCCGAGCCCAACATGGGATGTATCTTATCGGCAACTCCAGGACATACCGGAACATTGCCATGTGGGCCGACGTCCACGAACAAATGACCGAGATGAAGGCCACGGGTGATTCGATTGCTTTGTGCTGTCCTCGGCATCCGGATACCCCGATTGAATGTTCGGAACCCGATGACTTTCTCCGTTACAGCCCCGAGGGTGGTTGCGACTTGCCCTGTGATCGCCGCCTCGAGCCTTGTGGCCATCAATGCTCAGCAAGCTGTCACTCGCAGGCACTTCACGATGCCTTTCCCTGTCCACAACCGTGCCCGCGGTTCCGGACAACCTGCAACCATGCCTGTCCCGGTCTGTGCGGGCAAAAGTGCAAGCCTTGCGTTGTCAAGGTGGACAACGTTGAGCTCCCCTGTGGTCATATCCACAACAAGGTTCTCTGCTATCGAACATTGGACCGTAAGCAGATCAAGTGTTCGGTTGAAGTGGAGAAAGTTGTTCCGGGCTGTGGTCATAAAGTGTTCGTCGAGTGTTTCAGGGATGTTACTTCTGAGATATTCTGCTGCCCGACGCCATGCGACCGCATCCACCCGTGTTCTCACCCGTGTCCTGGAACATGCGGAAAATGCAGGGTCAAAGACAAGGACGGAAAGATTACATTTTCTCATCAAGTGTGCCAGAAAACTTGTGCTCGGCCTTACAGCACATGCAACCATCTGTGTCCCAAGAAATGTCATCAAGGACAGGAATGCGGTAGTTGTGCAAGGCCCTGCGAGGTGAGTTGTGTTTTTCTTCTCACTCTTGACTTTTCGCACTTGCCATATTTGATCACTATAACTGACCTTCTACGCAGGTACGATGCCCCCATTCAAAATGTTCGTCGCAATGCCAGAAGCCGTGTGCCCCATGCATCGAAAAGTGCGCCTGGTCATGCCAACACCAAGGGCAATGTACTATGCCCTGTGCAGCGCCTTGCGATCGACTGCCATGTGATGAGCGGTGTACCCGCCGTCTCAAATGTGGCCACCAGTGTCCAAGTCTGTGTGGTGAGGAGTGTCCGCAGGGCTATTGTCAGATATGTTGCTCCCGCAAGGACGACCGAGTCGACTTGCTGGAGTTCAAGACATATGAGGAGATCGATCTTAATGAAACGCCCATTGTGGTTTTGGGCTGCGGTCATTTCTTCACTGCTGAGACCTTGGACGGCTTGGTGGGGATGCATGAGGTCTACACGACTGACAAGACGGGCCGCTACAATGGACTGAAAGACCTATCTGTCTTAGCCAACGCCGTCCCCTCTTGCCCGGACTGCAAGCGGCCAATTCGGCAATTCGCTACCAAGCGCTACAACCGTGTCATCAACCGAGCGGTGATGGACGAGACATCCAAGCGTTTCTTGACCAGCGGACGCCAGCAGCTGGCAAAGCTCGAGAAAAGGCTTCAGGACCTTGAGATGACATTGGAGCGCAACAGGGAGGCCTTCAAAACGGGCCCCAAGCGGGACCTGAAGAAGAGATGGGAGGCTAGCTCGAATCTTTCCCAAGAAGCCAAGCGTCTATCCCGCGACATGAGCCTCGAACATCAGCCGGCCAAGAAGCTTCTCGATGCAGTTCTGACCTTCCAACTCAGACAACGAGCTGCCGGGTCCCTAGAACAAGCCATGGACAGCTTGAACATTGATGATTCCGCGCCAGCCTCACTGCCGACCAGCGCCACACCCACGTACGACCAACAAATCACACTTGGCGCCGAAATGGTGTACATCAAAGCGGAGGAGGTCGTTCTTCAGGACGCCTTCAATCTATCACAGGACCTCCGGGACGCTGCACTCGACGTTCTAAAGTCGTGCAAGCACGTGGTCACGGCGGCCTCTGCAGCAAAGCTTCCGCGTCTCGTCATCGCGGCCAGCCTTTCCTACGGTCGAATCGTCCAGCTTCACGAGCGGTCTAGACGTAAACATGTCAATGCGGCTCATGATGAGATAAATGGGACAGATCAACTGAAGGAGGAGGAGGAAGAGGACAGGGTTGACACAGCCAAGAAGTTACTGGGAGACGCACTCGTCCTCTGCGATAATATTCCCAACACCGAATCGGAACGGGAGGCAATTGAAGGGACGCTTCGGCTGTTTACGACCGAGTGGTACGAGGAGGTAACGCCGGAGGAACTGGCGGCTATCAAGACGGCTATGGTCAGTGGTAGCGGAGGGATCGCTACGCATTCGGGACATTGGTATAATTGCGCGAATGGTCATCCGGTGAGTTCACTAGACGGTTTCTCTTTCTCTTTTCCTTACCTTGATGCATTGCGGCTTGCACATCGACCTGTCTGTGACCTGTTAAGCACCACTGATCGGTACTTGCTCGCTAACAAAGTCATGTGACTGGATTAGTTCGCTATCGGGGAGTGCGGGATGCCCATGGAGCTTGCTAGGTGTCCGGAGTGTAATGCTCCGATCGGCGGGCAGGGCCATGTGGCTGTGAGCGGCGTCACGAGGGCTGAGAATATTGAGAGGGCTTGAGGTGATGTAACGGTCAACGAAGGTACCGTATTCTGTGTGAAAATGGGACGTGTTCTTGAAGTTTAGAGGTAGTCTGGATGAGGAGAATATTCCTCTGTGCTCTGAGGCAGGTTTACGCTACTAATCGCAAGGCATGATCAGTATCATCGTGTGTACTGTGTCAACTACTGATCGTTTCTTCTGTCTGATGGCCTTGGTGGAAACAGATGAAAGGATCAAATGGTACTTCATGCTCCAGCACGTCTTCATCCCAAATCTGACCACAAAGGAAAGCTGGGATGAGGCGAAAAGAGTGGCTTCATTTTCATCCTGGCTCTTCGACAGTAAATGTTTGCTTTGGTCTTGGTTTCATATCCACCTCCGCTTTCGAGCCTCCATCGGTAGGTATCTATCTCCCTTCTCTCACTTCTTCATCGATCAAACCTGGCATAATCCAACCTCCACCTCCACCGCACCCTCAATTCCCATTCTTTACCACCTTACTGGTAACACTCACTTCCACAAGGCAGTCTCTGTCTATTGCCTAGGGTACCAATTCACCTGGATAACCTCACACACGCAGTAATAAGTTCCAGGAGCTTCATCGCCAAACAAGTCGCACCGTCGAATTCACTACTCGATCGATATCACCTCATTATCATCATCTGCATCACCGCAAACGTCACCACCAGCATCACCTTGAACCGTTTTCAGCTGTCAGAAATCACGTCGGCAAACCCTAAGCTCTCAACATTTATTCAACATTTACTCAACATGCAGCAGTGGAAGGTCTCCAAGGCTCGCCTTCACAACTGCTATCGCTTGTCAGGTACGTCTCATCATAAATTGCACCGTTCCGAGTTATCATTTTAAAGCGTGACTGACGTGGATGTACCGTATGCAGGTCGCTCAGAGTCGCCCGGCCCTACGGTTGAGACCATCACTGAGGACATGAGCCGCGCCCGAGCCGTCAGTGTTCCATGCGGGGGATTTAATGCTTCCGGCTTTGCCCTTGATGGCCGCGAAGTTTCGCCTGAACCTAGCGAGTCCTTCATGTCAACTCCACCGCCGCCTCCTCCGAGTCCCGAACATCATCACGCGCAGGCTGAGGACTTGTTGCCTGATCCTCATGTCTCCGTCAACATCGAGGAAGCTTCTGCTGCCTCCGAGCTAGCTGCAAATCTGAACATGGCCCTGGGCTCTAACCGCTCTTTTGATGGCGATCACGGCGATGAGGGGGAGCTAGACCTTGTTACAACTGCAAGCAACGACGGCGACGATCTAGATTTCATTTTTAACATATTCACCACGGCGGTACAAGAGTACAACAGGTCAACCGCGATTTTGAAGCAATACGAGGAAAAAGTCAACGTGCTTCAGGCGGTATTGGACTCGATTCAAGCTTTTTGGAGACAGAAGAAAGCGGAAAAGGTTGCGGAGGCGCTGATGGATGACCCGGCCTTCAAGGAATTCGAGCGGGATCTCAACGCGATGCAGGCGGATATAGACATGTCCAAAGCCTCGACGAGAGAGGCTGAGGGATTCACGAATGCCTTTATGGATCGTTGGACCAAATTTGCGGCTGAGGGATCGATTGAGTGACTTGGTGAGTCCAGGCCAGTTGTCAACATGCAGGGAGCTAGAAGAGAGAGATTACCTAGCTGAGGAAGTGTAGCACGGAGTCATGCACGCTAGATCTGAGATTTGGAGGTAGCAGTCACGATCTGTGAACTAGCTGCTTTAGATGAGTTCAATTTGGGCAACTGGGAATTAATGGAAAAGCATCCAAATCCAAGATTTTCTGACAGAAAACATATTCCCATGGCCGAATTAAGTCAAATTGGTATAAACTAGAGGTATCCTAGCAAGTAAAATGGTATCCTAAACTAAAAAAGCGATCAAAAACTGTGGTGCTATCAAGCGCGGCGTAACCACCCATCCTACTTCTTTCCCTTTTTCTCTTTTTTCTCCTTTTTCTCCTTCTCCTTTTTCTCTTTCTTGTCTTTCTTCTCCTTCTTTTTCCCTCCATCCTTCTTTCCCTTTCCCTCCTGCTTCTTCTTCTTATCCTTCTCCTTATCACTCCCACTTCCACTCCCACTCTCCAACCCAGCCGCCTCCCTCGCCGCCTTCTCCAACGCGCTCTTCTTCATCCACACCTCCCCAACCGGATCCCCTTCCTCCTTGACACAAACCCACTCGCCAATCCCGTACTCCTTCCCAGCGACCCTCACACCCCGTCCACCACCACCAATAATCAGATTGCCCGGTCGATATGTCTCGCACATTTGCAGCCGCTTAATCACACTCCCGTGCACGCGTGCGTTGTCGGGGATATCGCGCACCTCGCCGCACGGCAAAGGCCAGCGGATCGGTTTCCAGCTGCCGTCTTCGTTCAAGTCGAGTCGGCGGAAGGGGAGGTATTCCATCATTTTCCAGGCGAGTACGGAGCCGAAGCTGAGGCCGCAGTCGAACGATAAAGAGTCGTGGATGCGCGCCGTGTGGCAGGCGTGGATCATGTCTTTGAAGGACCAGGGGGGGTTGTGTAGGGGGCAGGACCCGCCGGACTTTGATGATGAGGAAGAAGAAGACGAAGAAGAAGTGCTGTGCTTGCTGGTGGTGGTGGAGGGAGAGTTGAGGCTGCCATTTTCGACTGTGGTTGGACTGGAGGGGCAGTTCATGTTGGTCATGGCGTCGGGGGCTGTTTCCTTGTCTTTTCCAGTGGTGGAGCTTGTTAGTTTGTCACCGGCCTTGTTGCCGCTCTTGTCCTTGAAAGAGGAGAAGGAGTCGAATTTCCAGGAGGATTGCTGGAAGATTCTCGGGGTGCTGGGACTGCGGACGGTGATGTTGGGGATGGTGTTGCGGTCAACTTGTTGTTGGGGAGATTTGGAGCATGTGCAGGATTTGGCGACTCCGTTGCCGTCGGTCGCTGCTGACCCTCCTCCGAGGTGTTCAGACTTGAGGTGGTCCTTTTGAGCGGCAGTGGTGTCGGGCCCGTGTTCGATGCCCATCTCGTCCATCAAGTCGACGCAGCCCATGTCCTGGATCTTGTCGGGGTCAAAGTGCAGACCGGCGCGCATGGCTTCGCGGACCATCCAGCACAAGGGGATGTGCGATGCAGGCTTTTGGCCCTCTTCGACACTCCATCCGCCGCCAATATCGGCATGTCCGCCTGAAAACCATACCTCGTCGATGTCTTGCTCGTGCTCGTCCTCCGATGACTCGAAGTCTTCTCCGTCATCGTCAGTCTCGGGGTGGGGACCGACAGAGACCTCGGAGTGAGCGTCATGATTGGGACCACCCCGACCGGATACTCCGGATCTATTGGTCCTTCGAGACCGAACCGAGTGGGAACGCGTGCGGTAAGGAGCTGGTGCCTGCTCAGGCACCGCAAGCGGGTTAGATTTTCTACCACGGTTCATTCCACCAGTACCTTCAGCAGCACCGGCAGCGTGCGGGTGGTGGCCTCGGCCGCGATACTTCAGGTTCTCGTGAAACTCATGCAACTTCTCCCTCGCCGGATGGCGATCCTTGGAACACTTCCTATGCGCGCTCTGGTAGATCAAGTCCTGCCTGAACTTTGCTCTCCGCTCATCGATACTCACCGCATGTCTGACCACCTTGGCCGACGTTCTTGCCGTGTACGGAAACTTGCTCCTCTCCATCCAGGCTGACTCAAACGTTGGCACGCTATTGACGGTATCAAACAGACCCAGGAACTGGATCCTCCTGACGGGTCTCGAAAAGGTCTCGCGGAAGCCCTTGAGGAACTCGTACATCTTCTTCTTCTTCTTCGCGCCCTCGGGCGAGTCGTCGGCGCGACGGACTTGCCAGTTGGAGAAGGCCTTCCAGGCGAACCGCACCATCTCCTCGTTGCCGTGCGAGAGCAGGCCGATGTAGTCGAGCATCTCGGCCAAGAAGCGGGCGACGTAGGCACCGCGCGAGAAGCCAAAGATGTAGATCTCGTCGTTGGTGCGGTAGAAGCGCATCAGGAAGCGGTAACCGCCCACGACGTGCTGGTCGAAGGAAGTGCCGATGGCCGAATCTTTGGACTTGATGTACCATGAGCGCAGCCGGGCGACGGCGCTGGTACGGGTGAGGCTGGTGGAGACGACATAGGTGCCGATGCCAGCTTTGCAAGGGGGTTAGCTACTATGTTGAGATGGTGACTGTCGGCATTGGCTTCATCATGAAAACTCACGTTGGTAATAGTGGTCTGAGAGTGACTGTTAGCATGACGACTGCTTTCTTGCGGGACTGGATTACGGAACTTACACTGGTCATCAGCTGTCCTATCCAGCATCCTGTAAATCTTGAGGATGTTACTATCCGAGTCATCGCCTTGGAACTTGTTGCCAGTTCCATCAAAGCACAAGACGATCTTGCGCGGCCGGTGATTTCGGCCAGTCATGGGATCTTTATTGTCCGTTCCTGGCGGTGCCACAGGTATCGAAGGCAAATGTGTCGAAAAGTAGTCTTCGTGGTCGTGGTCACTGAACGGCGATGCCCGGTCCGTTGCGTTGGGCCCTTGGCCATGAGCATGACCATGATGGTGAGGCTCATATTCGCCAGGGAAGAGGTGGGACTTATCCATGATGATTTCCTACCAGCCTGAGTCGTTTGTTTTTTTTTCCTGTGTGTAACAGAAGCACCGGCACTCACGACTAAGCACCCAACTGAAGTCCTTCAAGCCTCGACAAAGCGTGTTCCGGTATGTCGGGACTTGGAAAGAGGGGAAAGGGGGGAGGGGGTTAGTTACACAGCGTGAGGTGCGTGTATGTGTTTGATAACATTTTCGCCTTATTGGATGTGGAACCGGGGTACTTTTGGTTCAAATACCTTCCACAGCAGCCACCTTGCTAATCCCGATCCGATTCGAGAAAGAAAAAAATCTTGTCTTGAACGGCATTATAGGGGTACGTCTTACAAGTGAAAGGGAATGGCAAGGTCGAACAGGGTGAGTTTCGATTGCATTATGCAACTCTTTTTTTCTCTCCCTTCCCCCCTTGACTCGTGTAGGAAGGTCCATGGGTGTCGTTTTTTGGTAGCACTCGGGGACCATAAGACTCGGAGATGGCCATGTTCGGGGGAATTCTCGAGGACGATCAAATTTGCATCCCCCGCCTTCCTGCATTTTGTAGTACCAGCCACTGTGGTAGCCCATGGAGTACGATGACATCCTGACCGACAATCCGAAAGCCGATCATTGGTGATGGGGACACGTGGGGGGGACAATGGGGTGGATTTGGCGTTGATTGCGAGCATATCAGATCTCTCTCTTGCAGGACGCCTGCAGACATCTCCATTTCTTGTCCTCCATCATAGGCTCGACCGCGAACCCTCCGAGACACAGTGATGAGCAAAGTCCTCGGAAGGCTGGCCTTATTGGATTGACGCAAATGTTGGCGAGAGCGGTGACAAAAAAAAATCACTTCGAGAGGTATAGAGGTGAAGGAGGGTCATAATACCTAGGTAGTGTGACTGGACAAAAACTTTGAACTTAATTCCCCCCAATCCCGTCGACCCTGGCTATCTTCAGCTGGCATCCAGCCTGCAAGGGTAGCCGAATTGGGACAGAGGAGTCCCGTCCGGCATGCTCACCGGCGCAGACGGACCAAGAATGTCTAAAGGGAATTTGTTGATTGGGCATGTTTCAGAGGCCGCTGGATCAGGGGAGACTGGAGAGAGGGAAAGAAGAAAAAAAAAGAGAAAAAAAAAAACATAGACCTTGCCTTAGTCTCGGACCTAGACAAACCCGCTGAACCTCCTCGCCCCACCCCCCTATACCAACTACCAACTAGCGGGCGGGCATTCTTACTTTTTTCATATGGGCCTGGCTGAGATACCCTAAGAGTTGTATGTGGATCTGCGGAAATAGAGGTCGATGTACAGCAAGATCTCCCTTTCGCAGAAAGGATCTTGACTGCCCGTAATCCTCCAAAAATCCCTCTTGCAAAACCCCCATTTTGCAAAATTTTGGGCAGCCGCAATGATTTGCCAAAGCAGGGGTTTTTGCTGTGTACTATGTTGGATAGTCTAAAGTTGTTGTTGTTGTTCACCACACTATTCCCGTCGTGATGTGGTCAATCAAGCCCGGCAGTGGTGTCTCAAAAAGGCGTCTTGGGATTGGTCGGGTCGGGCAATTTGTGAATCTTAGCTTTCCGCTTGTGCCAGTTACATACATGGTCTCGTCGATCAGTGGGGTTCTGGGGCTGGTAGCATCTGCGGGTGAAAGGGGAATTGAAGTGAAAGGAAGGAGGTCTGGTTCCATCGCAAGGGAAAGTTTGGTGTGAATCCCGGGCGGGCACTTTGGAGCCCGAACCCTCTTCTTCTTCTTCCTTGTTGCCCTGAACCTAACCTTCAGTACCACCCAGCGGCTTTGGACCCTTGGATGGGAAATCGCTGGGGAGTGGTGGATCGCCGGGACATTTTCTGATCGGATCTGTTCCTCCCCGCTGGTGACAGTGGAGTTGTGGACTGGGGCGGGACGGCGATCTTGTTAACCACCACCCAACTGGACAAGGTTACCTGGTGTACAGTCTCTATCACATCGAACCTCTGTGGTCATCTTGGTCCCACGCATGAGATGTGGTGTAAGAGTGCCCGCCTGTGAGTTGAGTGGTGGTGAATGGACAAGAACCGGGAAAAGTCCAGCAATCGAAGACAAGCAATCGAAGACAGGAAGCAACTTGATTACCAATGGAAAGGTTCACTTCCCGTCAATCCCTTCAGCGATCTTCATCCAATCGGTACCTAGCGGGCTGTCGCGAGTCGTTCCCCCTCATGCACACTTAGGCTCATCACTTTCAGCCGCAGTGGAGAGTGGAAATGGCCCAAGTGGATATTTTTGCTCTATTTGATTGTTAGTGAGCTTTGTCGTCTTCAGTTCTTCCCACTGAACTTCGGACGTACAACCAACTGGACCAAAGGGAGACTATTTGCCGTGGTGTGTGGACGAACCTCCCCTTCCCTCCCCACGCGTGCTGATAGGTAGAGGTAGGTAGGTAGGTAGTGACACTGGTTGACAAACCGAACAGCCAACCCCCCTTCAGAGATTTTCCGTCGACCATTGTTAGTTAGCACGACCATCATGGCGAGACATCATTGGAGCGAAAGCACGGGAGGGAGCTCATTGACTGTCTCAGGAAAAAGCATCGGGGTACAAAGTGGGATATGCCGTGAACCACCTGTGTGACATCAGAACAACCGCTGGTGTTCGTTGGTTGTTTCTTCTCTGTGCGAACCGTATACCTACTGCATTTCATTGCAGTTATTAGGTATCATCTTCGCCTCTTCCCTTTCCTCTATCTCTCCCGATCTTCTTCTCAAGGGTTCATTCCTCCCCTCTCCCGTCTCTCCCGTCCCCAGTTCACTCTGAAAGACGGGTACACACCTACCTGTAAACTTCTTCTTGTTTTTTTGCGGTTTTCTTCCATTATACCCCAATACCCCCTTCCCTAATTCCATCCACAAGCCACAATGTCCAGCTATCAGAATGGCACAAACGGCCACTCGGCCAGCACCAGCGACAATGGCAAGGAGTCCAAGAGCCGAAACGTCATCGGCCCCGACCCCAAGGCCGAGAGGACGGCTAGCATGGCCAAGCCCAGACCTACCTCGATGAAGCTCCCCTTTACCGGCGCCAGCCGACAAGGAGTAGAGAACGCGTTTGAGAGACACAGACAGACCATCCAGTCGGCTGTCCAGCCGCTGCCTACCCAGCAAGGCGCAGGCACTTTCAGCGAGAACAAGAAATGGGGCAAGCTCAGCAGTGACTTGATGACCCTTCGATGGGCAGGTAAGTTGTGTCTGTCGCCATCACAGGATTATGGCCAGCCAATGCTAACAACATGCCTATCAGACATCAAGACCCTGAAGCACATGGTAGTGGCCAAGATCAAGGGCGAGAGGCTCACAGATGACAAGACCATGATCATGGAAAAGGTCATCCAGCTTGTCTCTAACCTCCCCAGCAACTCCAAGCTACGAGTCGAGTTGACCAACGGCTTCTTGGGTGAGCTGTGGTACACACTCGAGCACCCCCCTTCGATATACGTGGGCGAGTAT
Source organism: Neurospora tetrasperma FGSC 2508 (assembly GCF_000213175.1). Lineage (NCBI taxonomy): Eukaryota > Fungi > Ascomycota > Sordariomycetes > Sordariales > Sordariaceae > Neurospora > Neurospora tetrasperma. Next base: position 3,790,955 of record NW_009799103.1, on the reverse strand, counting down.
TATCAGTACAGGAAGGCCGATGGTTCTTGCAACGTATGTATTGTCCTCCTCAACCCGCTCGTACTGACAGATTGCTGACACATGGACACAGAACATCATGTTCCCCCAGCTCGGTGCTGCCGGCACCACATATGCGCGGTCTGTGAGGCCCAACGTCATCAGGCAGGGCGCTCTTCCCGACCCGGAACTCATCTTCGACTCGGTCATGAAGCGCACCGAGTACAAGTCGCACCCCAACAACGTGTCCAGTATTTTGTGGTACTGGGCCAGCATCATCATCCACGATCTGTTCTGGACTGACTACCGCGACATGAGCAAGTCCAAGACGTCTTCCTACCTCGACCTGTCCCCGCTGTACGGCAGCAACCAGGACATGCAGGACACCATCCGTACCTTCAAGGACGGTAAGCTCAAGGTGGACTGCTACGCCGACAAGCGCCTGCTGGGCATGCCTCCCGGCGTCAGCGTGCTGCTCATCTTCTTCAACCGCTTCCACAACTACACGTGCGACAACCTGATTGCCATCAACGAGGACGGCCGGTTCAACAAGCCGTCGCCCAAGCTCGAGGGCGAGAAGGCCGAGGCGGCGTGGAAGAAGTACGACAACGACCTGTTCCAGACGGCCCGGCTCATCACTTCGGGTCTGTACATCAACATCACCCTGCTCGACTACGTGCGCAACATTGTCAACCTCAACCGCGTCGACACCACCTGGACGCTCGATCCCCGTGCCGACACGGGCATTGACGTGGGCACCAAGGACGGTGCGGAGCGCGGTACCGGCAACGTGGTCTCGGCCGAGTTCAACCTCTGCTACCGGTGGCACTCGTGCATCTCGGCCAAGGACGAGGCCTGGATCGAGGATTTCTACTACGAGCTCTTTGGCAAGCCCGGCAGCGACCTCAGCTTCCACGAGCTGATCATGGGCTTCGGCAAGTTCGAGGGTGGAATTCCTGCGGACCCGGCCGACCGGCCGATTCGCAAGGACAAGGGCCACTTCACCCGCGACGCCAACGGCAAGATCAGCGACGACGAGCTGGCCGAGTGCATTGCCGACGCCATCGAGGATCCCGCCGGTTCCTTTGGCGCCAAGAACGTGCCTCCTTCCATGCGGGCCGTTGAGATCCTCGGTATCATCCAGGGCCGCAAATGGAACCTGGCCGGCCTGAACGAGTTCCGCAAGCACTTTGGCCTCAAGCCGTACGAGACCTTTGAGGACATCAACTCGGACCCCGGCGTGTCCGAGGCTCTCCGGCGTCTGTACGACCACCCGGATTTTGTCGAGCTGTACCCGGGAATTGTCGCCGAAGAGCACAAGTCGCCCATGGTTCCCGGCGTGGGCATTGCGCCGACCTACACCATCTCGCGCGTGGTGCTGTCCGATGCCGTCTGCCTTGTCCGCGGCGACCGCCACTACACCATCGACTACAACCCGCGCAACCTGACCAACTGGGGCTACAACGAGGTGCAGTACGACCTGAACCTCAACCACGGTTGCGTCTTCTACAAGCTCTTCATGCGCGCCCTGCCCAACCACTTCAAGGAGAACTCGGTGTATGCGCACTACCCCATGGTGACGCCCGCGGAGAACAAGAAGATCCTCACGGACCTCAAGCGCGACCACCTCTTTGACTGGAGCCGACCCACCCGCCAGCCCAAGCCGCACCAGGTGAAGACGCACGCGGGCGCCCAGCACGTGCTCGACAACGACAAGGAGGGCACGAGTGGCGCGTACAAGTCCTCATGGCACGCCGGTCTCGAGTCCCTCCTCGGCAAACCCCTCAGCAACAACAGCCCCGAGGCCCACGACAGCCAACGCCGCGACATCCACGAGCAGCTGTACAGCGCCGAGTGGGCAGAGCAAGCCAAGGCCTTTTTCGCGCAAACGACCGACGCCCTCCTGGCCGGGGAGAGCTACAACGTCGGCGGCCACCTGCTCGTCGACCTCGTCCGCGACGTCGGCAACATTGTGCCTACCTTGTTCGCCGCCAAGGTGTTTGGCATTTCGCTGCAGACGAAGAACAACGCCAATGGGCTGTACACCCCGCAGGAGCTGTATGCCGTGCTAGCTGTTATCTTCGCCGCCATCTTCTACGACCACGACCCCGTCAAGACGCACCAGCTGCGCGACGCGGCCCGCACGGTGGCGACGCAGCTCGGTACTGCTTTGGAGAGCGCCGTCAAGGGCCAGACTTCCTTCTTTGGGTCGCTTCTGGGTGGTGGTGGTAGCGGTAGCAGCAACAACGCGCTGACTGCCTATGGTACCGACCTCGTCAAGCGGTTGTCCAAGGCCGGGCTGAGCGCGTCGGATGTCGCGTTCGGTCAGGTCTTGCCTATCGTGGCGTCGAGCGTGCCGAGTATTGCCGAGGCGTTCGCGAGCGCTGTGGACTTTTATCTCGGCGAGAAGGGACAGGCGCACTTGGGAGCCATCCAGGAGCTGGCGAGGCAGCCGGCGAGTGCGAGCGCGGATGCGCAGTTGCTTGGGTATGTGTTGGAGGGCATTCGGTTGTCGGGCAACGCTTTGGGGGCGTTCAGGCAGGCGAGTGCGGTGGATGCCATCAAGGAGGAGGATGGCAGCGAGGTGAGGGTGCAGCCTGGTGATAGGGTGTTTGTTAGCGTGGTAAGTTGTGATCCTCCTTTAACCTTCCTCTGTCGCATCGATGGAAGAAATGATACTAACAGACGAAAACAGAAATCTGCCGCTCAATCACCAACGACTTTCCCCAACCCCGAGGAAGTCAACCCGTCCCGCCCGCTGGAGGCCTACAAGATCTTCTTCTTTGGTACGCACTCGTACCTCGGCCACGAGGTCAGCCAGATTGCGCTTAGTGAGATGTTCCGCAGCTTGTTCAAGCGGAGCAACGTCCGTCGGGCGCCCGGACCGCAGGGCCAGCTGAAGAAGATCACGAGGGAGTTGAATGAGGAGCTGAGCCAGACTTTCTACCTCCGCGAGGACTGGGGCGCCGTGACGCCGTTCCCCGTGACCATGAAGGTTACTTGGGATGAGTAGATGGAGGCCGTAATGATGGATAGGTGAATGAGGGGAGTTTGATACCATTTCTATTTTGTTGGATGACAGTTTGTCAATAATGTGTTTGTTCGTAACTGGGTTGGCTTTTCGGAGTCCGTTTGCTCTGAAATTTTAAGATGTTTTTGGTCACTCGATTTTGAAATGGCCTTTCGTTCATCGATGACGCCCCGTGCTCGATCGTAAAATGTCCAAGAGTGAAAAGGGAAGGGGAAAGATGGTACTACAAGTGTTTGCTGTCCTCTGCTGTAATCTTCGATGCCCGCGCCGTATTGTATTGAAAAAGATGAACAAATGTCGGCAGTGGTAACGTTGAATGACGTACGCTCGGACCCCGCCATCAACCCCGCCCATCCATCCGAGCCGTCCGGGGTTTTTCCCGGCAGGTGTTACCCCACCCTACCCGGCCCGTGCCGTGCCGTGCCGAGTCCGGTACACTACTACTGTACCCGGGGGAATGTTTCAAGAAGCGGTTACATACCGAGAAACTACCTACCTCCCCTAGACATATATATCTAAGCTAATTCACGGCTTTGGGGCATAATTGCAGACTATTTATTTGAGATGTCAATAACCGATAGGATCAAAGGATGTGAGCGTGCGAGACAGCCCTGTACATTCTTTGACCGCTTCTATGGTGTGAGAACCATCCTTATTGCATCCGCCTCCGTGAAGTCTCCAACGCCAGTCCTCTTATGCCCAGGAACTTCCTAGTTGACACCACCTATCCTATCCTAACCTTTTTGTATTCATGTGGTACTTTTGCCTTCAACTCCTCAGGCGTGGAATACTCAAGACGAAATGTACCAACACAATATGCGGCGTCATCTCCTTCGTCAAGGATAAGGAAGTGATGTCTCGTGGAACTTGCGTACAAGACCAAGAGACAACTCCACCTTCTCTTCAGCGTCCTCTTTGATATGTCTTCAGAACCCTTCACATCCAACCGAAAAATTACTTCGGTACCTCTATGCTCTTCCTTTGGTGAACAGCTACCTTCCATCAGGCAAGGATAATCTGAGTAGCCCAGTGGATGGTCGAAGCAGAAGTCGATTGTACCGTCATGGCTGTTGCCGACGGGCTGGAAGCCCAGCGTCAGAACAAGCCCTTCAAGCCACAGGTAGGTTGTCCTCTCAGGCAGGACTCTCGAGCGTTCCATCTCTGCTCCAAATAGTTCAACAAGATCAGAAAATGAAAGAAGTGTACCGTCGGTGTTTTCGACTTTGACAATCGAGCGGGGAGAATCGTCACCGTAAAACAACTCAAAAGTGACTGGTGTCCTCCAACCAAGCCATGACCAGCTTGGAAATCCTCCTCGACGGCCAAGAACTTCTGCGTCTGACGCCGTGCCATCAGGCTGCCAAAAAAGACTTCGAAGGAAGACTTCATTCGCCTCCAAAGTGTCGAAAGCAAAAAAGTCTCCAAGGTTTTCCCGGAACTCGTAGACAGGGATCCCCCAATAGGTTAGAATCGTAACTCGTGAAAGCAGGCCCCGGACAGCATCCAGCGCGTCAGATTGGAAGCTCAACTGTCGCCGGGTAAATTCTTCGAGAAGAAAAACGAAACTACCGATCCATACTCGCAGTTGGTATCCGGATTTTTGAACAGGAAACCTAACCAAAGGTGAAATTAAGTTCCTCGGTTTCCCCCCCACCAGTACTGATTCGCACCTTTTACCAGTACGCTCGCCAAGCATGAGAGGTCTTGGAGCGCAGCTTTCAACCCACCACCCGCGCGAACAGAGGAAGTGCACCTGTTCTTGAGTGAAGATAAGCAATCTCCGTGAGAGAAGGGCTTCTTGAAAGGTCCACCCTCTTTTCATCCAAATTGAAGCTTCCAAGGTTTGCTGCGTCAAGGCAGGTGTGAAGCCTAGTAATGTCATTTTTGGAGACGTAAACCGATGTTGAGGCATTCTTGGGATGCTGCTGACGCCAGGGAGTCCAGAAGATGAATCTTTCCCGGAGAATGCGACAATGGTAGCATAAGATCCTTCGTAGATGCGATCCATGTTCTTGATTTGGGCGTGTTTGTCCTGATCGTCGTGCTGATCGATACAATATTGATCGACCCAAAGATACTGCTGGCCAAGCTCCTTGACAACGATCATTGCATCCTCAACAATCTTTGGGGCGTTGGTTGGCAAAACCCGACTGCCTTTGTTCTCAACCAACGGCTGGTTACCCCAAACATAGCTAAGTGCTATGTAATTGTCTCCAGGCCGTAGATCTACGATCTTGCGAGTTGTGCAGTCAATCCCACGGATGGCTGGTTCAATGTGAGACTTGGTAGGGTCGGTGCTGGAGTAGCTGCAATTCCGGTGACCCTCACACTCCTTGATCCAATGACGCAGTAAAGGATAATTTACCGATGTTTCATTGACAGGTAAGCCTTTCAAGGTCGATACTGGATACAGGGATGGCTTGATGGATTGGGGGAGAAACATTAACTGTGGCCTGTCGCTTATGTGTTGATATGAACACTTATGTGCAACCCATTCCAGGTTATGAGATCCCATACACGGATCAACAGCCCACACCTTAGAGCATACAAAATACGGCCATCTCCCTAAGCCGTCGTAAGTCTCGAAGGTGTACGTGTGTAGGTAATATCTTTCTGTGGTTTTACCAGTGAAGCTTCGCCGCCGCATGGAGTAGAAAAACCGACAAAGCGCGCATGGAGAGTTCTCATCGAGTGTACCGAGACACAAAAGTCTCTTGCTGCCTCTGATGGGACATAGACCATTGAAGATGGTGTCGAGATCAAGCTCTTTGCAACGCTGACAAAGATTGGGTGAATCCTCATGCTCTTCCTCTTCCACTCCTACCTCCTCCTGTTGTTTCTCTTCCTCTTCGTCTTCTTGTAGCTCTTCCTGTTGCTGTTGCTGCTCCTGTTCCTTCACATGGAGGAAGGGCCTCTTGGCCACGACTTGTCCATAAGCCGTCGACAGGCGTCCTCCATCATCAAAAGCATGGCGAACGCGACTTCGCTTGCCTTCCATGGCGCCAGGAATGATGGAGCGGCTGAAACAACTCCCAGTCAATGCAGTATGGTCGACAGGTGGCAGGTGCCGTGGTTGTAGTCGCCGTCGCCGACGGTTGTGATGCCGATATTGTGATCAAGCCGCCGCAAAGAAAACCGACCGTTCGCGTCTCGCTTCTTATGAATCTGACGACACACGCGCAATGGAGATAAAGCAATAAGGCAAAGAAGGTTCGTTGAGGTTCAAATCCATGAGGTGTTTGTGTTGGGCTACCTAGAGGTAGGTAGGTAGGTAGGTAGCGAGTCTGTGCTGATATGAGCAGAATTGAGAAGTGACTCGTTCGAGGAGAAGAAGGCGCAGCAGCAGGCCCTGTCTCCCTGTCAAGCTGAATGAAATCTTGGGTGGGGACCAGTTGGACCAAGTTGGGTTGGGCGGAAACGCTGCTTGACCAACGCCAATCATCTTGAGCCACGCAGGGTAAACATCCGTCCATTCATAGGTCGAGGTGACATCAATGAATGAAGAAATGGATGTTAATGGACGACAAGGAGAAAACCGAGCGGTTCATGTCGATGGGAATGGTACTCAAAAGGTGAGGTTGATTGGTGTAAGTTTTGAAGACGGAGACGAAAAAGCTCAGAAGACCCAAGTACCGACCCGAAACCGAGAGACAACAACCTGGGTTGGACACGACTCATGAGCTCCTTCCGCGATTCAGGCAAGGCTCAGCAGTGACCACTGCCAGAGGACGGGATTTCGCCAGGCAACCTCAACCAACAGCTTTCTCCAGTGATGTACATCCTCAGCCACAAAATATCCATGTTGCAAAAAACACAACGCTACCTCTACAAAGTCAGCACCATATTCAGCGCTTTGCCTTTTTCCGTCTCTTACTTCTAAAACAATAAACCATGTATACCGACCTTACCAGATCATATTGAGCATAATAAAAGGTGCCCAAAATAAAACCATACAAGATCACAAGAAAAACACACACCTTCTTAAACCATTACACGCAATCCTTTTACAAATATGATCCATACCCTGCGTACCTCCCTCTCTCCCTCGCCGGCATCGGCGGACACACCATATTGCCTCCCGTGGCCGCCGGACCCCCCTTGGGAACAGACCACTTGATCATCAACCTGCCCTCTTCCTTCCCTTCCCCCTTCTCCTTACTCTCACCTTTCTCATCATCCGACTCCTCTTTAACCAACTCCACCCTACATCTCAACATCCTGATAGCCTCATTGATCCTCTTGACCTTCATCTTGGCCTCACTCGTACTTGGACCATCCCGATCCTTCTCCTCCACCTCCCTCAAAACCATCAACTCCCTCAGATAGTCCACCACACTCTTCCCCTCCTTATTCACCACATTGATATCCACCCCGCGACTAAGCGGCTTGATCAAATGGCCCAGACTCTTGAGTATTCTGCGATCTGGATCGGCGGCTAGGCCCTTTAGGAGTATTGACAACGCTGTGTCCTTGTGTTTGTTGAGCAAAGCTGGGTCGGCGCCGGCTTCGATGAGGGCACGGACCATGTCACTGCGCGTCTTGGCCTCGTCCTGCTGATTGGTGAGGGGCCATTTCTCCCGGATGGCCGGGTCGAGGTTGACGGCCTGGTGGAGGTAAGGGTTGAGCAGGGCGTGGGGGTTACCGTGGATGGGTTGCTTGGAGAGCATGTACTTGACGACCTTGACATGGCCGTAGCGGATGGCGGTGTAGAGGGGGGGCAGGTAGGTAGTGGTGGTGGTCGTGGTGGTGGTGGTATCGGATGCTTTCTTTTCCAGCTGGTAAGGGCATGGCCGGTGGAGGTCGGCGCCGGCGTTGATGAGATGGGCAATCATGGGTTCCGAAAAGTGTAACCGTCGGGGATTGCGGAGGATGTGCAGTAGGGCTTCTTCGAGCACGGCCTTGTCTCGAAGGACGGACGGCGCGACGGCATGGACGGTGACGTTGACAACCTCTATCATCAGCTTGTGCAGATCATGGTCAATGCTTTTCTTCATCAGTTTGGTCTTTTCCTCGAGCGTCAGGTCCATGCGATGGAGGCCACGCTTGCCAAGCTTTTCGGCTGCCGAAAAGCATTCTCCGTTCTCGGACCCTTTCTTGATCAGGTCGAATAAAAGGCTCTTGTCGGACGTGAGGTGATGAGAGCTGTCGATATCCAGAAGCAAGTCATACGAAGAGGCTGATTCAGGAGCCCCATACGTGGCGTAGATCCTGGGAGAGGTGGCTTCGGCTATCATTAGGTAGAATTCTCGGAACTCCTTGGGGTCCAAATGCGAGCCAAGGGCGGGACCGTGGAATTGGACGAGGAGATCAGCAGCGCGGCCGTAATCCCATTTGAGTGCGTTCTTCAGGACCGGGGTCTTGTCCTTGGCGCGAATGCATGGGTCAATGCCAGCGTCGAACAGCAATCGGACGATGCTGCAGATGGCGTCTGTTGCCGCTCCTAGTTCGTACGCTCTCCTGGGCCGGAAGACAAGGTGCAACGCGGTACGTCCCTTTGAGTCCTGATGGTTGACTGGAACGCCTGCCTCTAGGAGCAAACGCACAATCTCGGGCGCCTTGTCTGGCTTGGAACTCGATGGGAAGCACTCGGCAAACGTGGTCCAGGGCTCTTCGCCTAGTGGGTGATAAAGTGCGGCCATCAAGGCGTTTCGGCCATTTTTATCCTGGACAAGGGGATTAGCACCAGCCTTCAACAAGGCCCTGACAGCTGAGGTGACGTGAAACTGTGCAGCCATAAACAAAGGGGTTTCGCCATTGCCGTCGTCCCAGGTTTGGTCAATGGGCGTGCCCGCAGCCAGAAGCCTTTCTATCAGGGCTACGCGTTCCAAGGCTGTCGGCTCCTCGGTTCTGGCCAGTCTGAAAGGTGCCGACCGAACTGATGGGTTTGAGTAATAGTCGTCATCCTTTGGTCGGGGGGAGGTACAGCATACGTGGAGAAGGGGGATCTTCTTGATGCCATCGCCAGCTTCCTCGTCTCCGTTATCCGCTTCTTCCAGGCGGTGTCGTCTCCCAAATGTCAGCTGATTGAACTCGAGCTGCTGCTTGACATCTGCACCCAGCTCAATGAGCTTCAGGGCGCGATCGTAATGGCCGAGGTAGCAAGCTTCGCCGAGGACCGTCGTCTTGGCCTTGAATTCCCACAGGTCCACCTCAAACTCCTTGTCTATGTTGGCGCCCTTCTCAATCAGGTAGGGGACGACTGTGTCCCAATGGCCCTTGGCACAGGCAAAATACAGAGGCGTCAGGCCCATGTCGTCTTCGATATCGACCGTGGGCCAGGTGGCCTTGCCGGCTTCGACAATGTACTTGAGCATGTCGAGGTTTCCTATAGAAGCAGCTTGGTGGAGGATGGTGAAACCCAGATGACCCTTGGGGATATTGTTGAGGGCACCGCGCTCAATAAGAAACTTGGCAGTGTCGAAACGCGCAAAGCACATGGCTAGGTGGACAGCCGGCCAATATGAAGCTTCCAGGTTCTCACGCAGGGTGCCGGCCGCCTCGAGTTCGCGCGTTTCCCACAGCGAGAGCGGCGGGCGGCAGGAGCAGTACCACTCTGCCTCGAGATGGATGTTGGCACCGTGCTCCAGCAGCTTTTCGATGACGGCGTTATGGCCCTCCTTGGCAGCTATGTGTATGGGGGCACAGCGGCGGGTGATTCCCCTGGCTCGTATGTTGTGTACCCACTCCTCGACCTCGCTGTCCTCATCCATGAGGTCATCGTCATCCTCGTCGTCGTCGTCGTCTTCTTCGTCATCGTCATTGAAGGGGTTGTGGTTGTGGTTGTGAACGGCTTGAAACAGGTTACCGAGAAAAGCGCCCACCAATCCTCCTCCTCCTGGTGGAGGGGGGAAGGGCATGGGATCATCAGGCTCCGAAAGAGGTTCAGTCTCGGAACCACTAAGTACTTCATGGTTGGTTTGGGGGGGTTCGTTCTCCAACAGGTCGAGAAGGGGGTTCGCGGGGCCGGACAGGTTGTTGGGAGGGGGGTTGGGGCGGGGATCCCACGGGGCGCGCATGGTGCCCATGATATCGTGAAGGTCGCGGTAGAGCTCGGGGGTGGCCGAGTTGCTGTAGTTGGTGTTGGAGGGAGGGGACCAGTTCCAGTCTTCAAAGTCCGAGTTCTCGTTGGGGGCGGCAGCGCGTTCGAGGATACAGACGAGTTCCCAGGCCTTACGGGAGAGGACAAACTCGAAGAGGTAGTCTGGCTTGGCGCCGGCGCAAATGGCCTTGTCTACGGTGGAGGGGACTCCATGTCGGGTGGCCCAGAGAAGAGGTTGAGGGTCGGTGCCGGGCTTGACTGCTCCGGTGTAGAGAATGTTGTTGATGATGCAGTAGAGCCGTTGATTTGTCCGGGCCAAGGCCGAGAGATCGCAAGCTTTGGGGAGGTGGGCGGCGATGAGGTAGATCAGCTCGGTTGGCAGATCAGGAAGTCGTGGAGGTGCCATGGCTGTTGGTATGTGTATTATAGTAGGATACGATGTCGAGGCGGAGAGGACGAGGTCTACTTCAGGTCTCAAGAGGGAGAATGGAGGAGAAAAGTCGAGAAGATGGATGGATGGTCGAGCAAACGGATGGAGAATGCGACTGTACGGTGCTGTGGACAGTGTCCGTGTAAGTAAAGGTAAGTAGAGGTAGTACCAGCAGCGCGTTGTCACCGGGCACTCTAATGTCGGACTGCGCAGACGTAAGTACCTACCTAAGGCAGAGGTACTTGGACCTCCAATGCCCGTCGAAGTAGGTGGCTTGTCAAATGGCGTAGGTAATGATGGTCCAAGGAGGACTGCCGCTCAGCCTCGATCAGAACTGGACTCGCTGCAGGAATGGGCAGGAATGGGCATCGGATCGGTAAAGGTCACAAGAGGGTCGCTTGATAGCCGCGAGAGGGGACCTGAGTGAGTGGAGAGAAGAGAAGTCGTCGGACAACAAGAAAGTACCGTAGGTTGCTGAGAAGGTGGTTGAATGGTGCAATTGTCTGCCTGACTTTGGGAATTGGGATTGTCGAGTCCAAAGTTGGTTTAATTGTTAGTACGCGACGCGGGGTCCAGCCAGGGACCCGGACTGCCGTGGACACGCTAAAACTCGGTCAACTGTGCGAGCTCACGTGCTGAATCATCGTCGGACTCGCTTATCTTATCACCCTAACTTGGCTACGGCAAAAGTCATGGCATCGCTGTTAGTGCAGTGGTCCACTGAGAGGCCGCTGTAAGCAACTGCCCACTGTATCTCCCGACGTCATCATTTTCCACTCCAAAACACCAACGGGCAAAAGGGCACCAGAAACTCACATTGGACACTCGGAAAAAGCAACATCTCACCACAGTCTGCGCTTTCCTGGATTTGTGCTATCACCTCAGAATACCCAACTCTTTCTTTTAACTCCTTTTCGTTAGGGTTTCATAGAATGTTGACACGACGACGGCATTTTAGCCCCAGGACGACATCGACACTAACAATCCAGCATCAACTGTCGACGGAGCTTTATACTTGACAAGAATGGAAATATGTAGCTGGCCATCCTCTGTTCTTTTCGTCTTTCCCCAATTTGTTGTCCAGAAGTGGGGTGCTAAAGTCGGCGGCGAGGAGATTTGGTGCCGGGTGAAACATGAGGTCGGCAAATCGAGTATGAATTGAGGAACAAAGTATGTTCAGCATCTGACCTTACGCCGAGACCACGAAACGGTTCAACACTTAGATTTACCTGACCGGTTCAGTATGAAGAGGAAGACCGGAAGCGAGGAATGAAAAGGTACAAGACGCAAGAATATCCAGTCCATACAAACACACTATTCGATTGGTATCATGACAGTTACAAAGACTCATCCGTCGACGACTCAGTGTCCTCGGCCGACGACTCACTCTCTTTACTTGGCAACTCACACTCAATGATGCTTTCCACGCCATTCCCAACCGGATAGAACCCGGTAATCTTGAGCCCAGCATCACGCTTCAACAACTGCACCCACTCATCCTTTGTCCTCTCCTTGGACGACACCAAGCACGACATCATGATATCCAACGAAGTGCTCTCCCAGCTTGCGCCCACGTCAGGAATCACGTTCTCGTTGATCAACAAGCGCGAGTACCCCGGCTTCATGGCCGCCTTGACGTTCTCCAGGATGGGGACGCACTGATGATCCGGCCAGTCATGCAGGACCGAATGCATGTAGTACGCGCGGGCTCCTATCATCCATCGTATTAGTACCTTGTCCATGTAACCGACCATTCCAGGACAGGAAAATGAATGGAAACTCACCCTTAACCGGCTGCTCCGTCAAAAAGTCATACGCCATCCTCTCGATACTCGCATCCAACTCGGTCTCCTTCACCTGCGCCACCACGGGCTCCAGATCCTGCAGGACCAGTCTTCCCTTCGCTTCCGGAAACGCATCCCTGAATTTCTGCAAATCATGCCCGATACTCCCGCCAATATCTACCAACAACGCCGCCGTCTCATCCTCGTCATCAAACCCCTCAAGCAGGCGCTCCCCAATGGGATAAAAGCCCTCGTCCACCCACGTGGGCCGGCCAAAGGCATATGACCCCATGTGCGTGTTGAACTGGGCCCCCATGGGCGCATATGCCGGGTCATGGCACAGCTCAAAAAAGTTCTTGGGGGTGTCGAAGGCGAACTGCGTGTTACTGTTGGTGATGGAGGTTGGGGTGGCGAGGTTGGTAGACTTGAGGTAGGAAGGGAACGAGGCCGTGCAGCGGAGGACGCCGCCCGTGTTACCTGGTCCCGTGCTTTTCGAGATTGTGTGTCAGTTTACGTATGCTCTCGGACCCTCGACCACAAAACCAGACGAAAGAAATAAGGATGAAAAGAAAAGGAAACTCACAACAAAGGATACGCAGCCCCCAAAGTCGGGATCGCTAACGCTTTACTAAAGTTAGTCGGCTTATACTCGTCCTTACCCGTCTCAATCACATGGCCCATGGCAGCCACGTGCTTCAGCAGTCGGGCCAGGTATGCCGCCTCAAACCCCGTGGCCGCAGCAATGTCCGCCACGCGCTTGGGTCGGTCGTCCCGCCCGAGATAGGCCCACACGCCCGTGTCGACGCCGATCGACAAAGTGGCCATGCAGACCGTGTCGGCCCAGCACTGCCGGAGCATGGTCTCGCGCGGGCTTTCGAGCGCCAGCACGAGGGCTCGCGCGGACGAGAGGAGGGCGAGCCGCGTGGCGTCATCTGAGGGGGACGTCACGGCCGCGATGCCTTGGGTAAAGATGGCGGAGAGGAGGGAGGGTACCGAAGAGAGGTCGTTGGGTCGGTTGATGATGGATGGGTCGATGGGTTGGGGTTCTGATACGGGGGTGACGGAGACGGAGGACGTGGACTTTTTGGTGCGGTGGCCGGCGGTGCGGTCGCGGGTGGGGGGTTGGACGGATACAGCCATTGTGAAGGTGGTGGTTTGGTGTGTCACTTACGACTGATGGCTGGGAATAAAGTGGATGGGCTCAAATACTCACCTTTGGAGGGTGAGACGTGATGGGAGATATATCTGGATCATGAACAACGAAAAAGGAGGTGTGGTCTTTGCCAGTCTCTGAACACCAACTAAGGTTCATGCAGTTGGCTCGCTCTGGACCTGTGTTTCCATTGCATTGGCATCGCAACGCAAAAGGTCAAATCTCACACTCAAACCCTACCTCTGATAACACGGATGATACCCCGGCCATGTGGGCTTGTCATCCATGTGTGGCTCAACCCTATAGCGTACATACCTATGTATTGCTGTCCTTGTCTGTCTCCCAGCAGCGAGGGGCAGTAATTTCAATAATCGGATGGCGAAAAGTCTAGACTGTTGCATGGTCGGGCCAACTGGTGACGTTACCAGTCAATATATGGAAATCACCACTACAGGCCCAGGGCCCTTGAGAAGTCCGGAAAGTGAGAGCTGGCTAGGATTTCTGGATGCCTCAGACTTTGACTCTCAGGGTCAATGTTTGCGATTGATGCTACGGAGGAGCACGTTTATGATCGAGATGCGAGTTCATGTTTCCTGCAACCTACCTTCCCAAAACTCGACTGCATGAACGAAGCAACCAGAATCCCAAAAAGGCCGCTCTTGCCCTTGAGAGAAAGACGCAGAAGACGGAATCAATGAATGATCAGTGACGGAGGAGGTTCTTCCCTTTCACGCAAAGTCAACAATGAGGCAAGTGTAGCGAGCGTGGTTGCGGTCGTTGCAACCGACAACCCTAGTCCATCCAATCGGAACAACTTATTTACACGGACGAACGAATCGAAGGAACCAACGGCTATGTCGCACAGTGTCGTTTTGAGGGTTGGGGTAGTAGGCAGAACAGTGCTGCATGCCACTTGTCGTTCGATTGTTCAGTCATCTGAAATTCATGCGGACGACGACAAGGGCGATAAATGGTCGACCAGGTCGTATCAGCGACAATCTAGAGTGTCATCGTGCCGGTGGCATTTTTACCGAAAAACCTTCCGAGAACAATCCATCGAACGATGGCCCCTTGTGAGCTGCCATTCCCAAGTCTGGTGCTTCAAAAGTTGAACAGTCATTTGTGGCTTGACCAGATGCCCATATCCTAAGACGCAAGTACAGCTTCAATTTCTCTTTCACCGCCCCAGTTATCCTTTTCCCAATATCCCAAGTCTGAGGTCGCTTTTTCGAGTGTTCTATCTTGTTGGGTTTCGAAGTTCCATCACCACAGTTTGGAAAGCATTTGATATTTCCACGTCTCTGTGATACCCTCACTGACGTCCCTTTACGTACCCTTCCCAGAGTGAAGCCACAGCTCCTGGCTCCTTCGGATCCAACCCCTCAGGCGCTGCCCGGCCGCGGATATTTATGGGCCTGACAGCGGTAGCACCCGTGCCGCACTGTACCGGATGCCACTTCCGACCATGTCGAAACCGGCTCGGGTTTAAAATTAGGTCCTGTCCTGCTCCCATTCCACCAACAGCACCGCCGGCGCCAGGCTCGATATCCTGGTACGCCATTCCGGTACGCGCTCCGTTGACACCTTATCACTAAAATCGGAACCGCAAATCGTTGCCGGATGGAATGGACTGCCATCAATCAGGTCACACCAAGGTGTGTGTGGAAATTCGGCGGAATATTCTCCCATTGGCTTTGTTGGTGAGGAGGGCTTCGTGGACGTCAACCAACCGGAAAAAAATAAACAGACAGAGACTGAAACCTCGCGGAACGTGGTCTTTCATGCCGACAAGGTTCAAAAAAGCAAGCAAGCTCCTCGAGGAATCCATCATCGGCATTTTATCAAGGGTCGTGTCGTACTCGTGTTGCCGGCGATGTTCTGATGTGCATTTCGGATTTTACATGCCCCTCCAGCAGAATTGTCGAGTTTTAGACGATGAGAAAGAGGAAGGGCGAAGCGAGGTAGGTAGCATTCTGATTCGAAAGAAGAAAGAGAGACCCAGAACCGGTCGGTTTCTGGTTCTGCGAGTAGGAAGGGGGCCGGAATTCATGTTGCTTTTGATGACACCACTGCACCCAGAGGATTTGTTTCCAGAACAACTTATTCAAGGGTCCATTCCTTGTCGATACCTAACCTGGTATCCAAAACTTCCGGCAAATTTCTTCCGTTTGCCGCGAGGACACGAACTCTCCAACTTTGTGTTACGCCTGGGCCACACACCGCTTCCCTGGATGTTCCAGTTGGGAAGAACGGCGAAAAGAAATGGTAGACACGATCTCGACCAGAGGGATTGACTCCGTCTTAGTCTCGGTTTCGGTGTCGTACCGTTAGCGAGAGTGAACCCGTGAATACCTGTACAATGGTTCACCATGGAAACCATGAAGAAACTGGATCTGGGGTAAATTCCCACTCGAACCCTCCTCCCTTCCTTCCATACCTCTGCTCCCCGGATCACCGGCCGTACCAGGGAAACCAAGTCGCCCACCGTATCCACGCCAATGGACGGATCGATGATCAGTCCAGGCATCAGTCCGACCGGCGTGGGGTGATGGCCTATCTCCGACGACTCTTATCATCAAATAACCCCCCAACAACATAAAGTTAAGCAACTTCGTAAGGCTCAGCCAGTCACCCGAAGAAGAAGAGGAAGGGTGCCTGAACCCTTCTCGCACCCCAGAACAGACCAGTGACCAGTGACCAAAGCAGGACAGGCCCCTACGGACTCAGCTTCATGCTATAAGGTTGTCTTCATCTAATTACCTGCAGGTACCAGGGGTTCACCACCTGTTTCTGGTTACAGAGAAGTGGGTTCCGGATGTCTTCTGTTCGGTCGGTTGGATTGAGGAATCGAGATCCAAGGTTACACTCTGTTTCTCTCAAGTCCCAACGATCGTTCGCAAGAGAACCCTCAAAAGAGAAAGGTGGAGACCATTGTCATGAGAGAAACAACAACAGAAAAAGCAAGCTGGAAATATGTACTCTATTATTCAGTCACTGCATAAGAGTTGACAATGGCGAATAAACACCACAAGGATGCCTTTCTGTCACAAGGCCTCTTCATACATCTGGCCAGGCGTCTCCCAAGACCTGCTTGAGACATCAACATGATGGAAATGGAATGACACAAGACACGACTAAGAAAACACTCGTTCACGAACAATACCTCCCTTCCATCTGTGCTACAAGACACCCAGACAGTCATTCGTTTATTCATTCATTCGTTACAGCCATGGCTGACTCAGTATCAGCTTCGCCAGCCTTTGCACACCAAGGGCCGTCTGAGGCGTACATGCAGGCCAACAAGGGCCCAGGAGTCATAGCCGTCATCACCACCATCGTGGCCATCAGCACCGTCTTTGTGTTTGCCCGTCTCTTCGTGAGGACGAGGATACTGGGAAAAGTGGAGGTGGATGATTGTTTGATTCTTCTTGGATTAGTGAGTTTCTCTCTTTTATCTACCGCATCTCATCTGCCAGTCATCACCGAACCTCATCCAAGACTAACATGACACTCTTGCTAACCTACGGCAGGCATGTGCGTGGATCTGCGTCGGCATGACCATCGCCTCGGTGTACCATGGTTTCGGCAGGCACTTTGACGTCTTACCCCTCGATGGAAAGCAGCAGATGATCAAATGGGCCTTCTTCAGCTTCACGCCCAGCATCCTCGCCTTCACCATTCCCAAGTTCGCCGTCGTGACTCTGCTGACGCGGCTACTGAACCCGGCCCGGTGGCACCGTGTCTTTCTCTGGGTGTTGGTCAGCACTTGCCAGGTGGCTATCCTTGGCTGCGCCATCATCTTGTTCGCCCAGTGCACGCCCTCGCGGGCACAATGGGACTTTTCGATTACCAATGTCAAGTGCTGGAGTCCGTGGTTGTTGGTGAGGTATTCCATGGTTGCTGGATGTGAGTACCTCTCATGACTGAAGACCAGACTGAGACGAAAAAGTCCAACTCACCTTTTCTGCCCACAGGTTTCTCCGCCTTGACGGATCTTTACCTCGCCGTTTACCCCACCATCGTCCTCTTCAAACTGCAGATCAACAACAAGAAGAAGATCGCCCTCTGCTCCGCCCTGAGCATCGGATCCGTCTCGGCAATCGTGTCCCTCTACAAATCCACTCGTCTCCCTTCGCTCGCCGGAGCTGATTTCTCCTGGGATACCACCGATCTGGTCATCTGGTCCCTGTAAGCTTTGATTTCCCTCTGAAACCTCCTTCGAACCACTTCCCTCCCTGCTGTCATATCTCACTAACCTCTACCCCACAGCATCGAAGGCAGCACCATCATCATTGCCTCCTGCATTCCCCTCCTCCAACCCCTTCTCGACGTCCTCATGGGCCGCCGCACCCTCTGCAGCACCCCCCGATCAGGCAGCTACAACAATTCCAGCGGAGGAGGCCACGAAGTCTATTACGGGGGTCGCCGGCACACTCACTTGTCAACCACGCGCGACAGCTACCACAAGCAATTATGGTCCAAGTCCAGATCTCCCAAATCCACCGTTGACGATGTGGAACTCCAAGCCGGCGGCGGCGCTACCATGTCCATGTCCAAGAACATAAAGTCACCAAAGAATGCTGCGGAACTACAAGATGATGATGACTTGCTGGTCGTGACGACGCCTGCGACTGCCGCTGAGTCAGAGACTTATTTTGCTGTTGAAGTGGGAGTCGGAGGAGACATGGGGGATGGGTTACGGTATAGTCATGATGCAAAGGCCGAAAGTCAGGAGAGTATCTTGATTTTGATGGGGCATTGTGGGCAGGACATGGAGGACCAAAACGGGCATGAGCATGATATGGATGGCGAGGGAAATGGACAGTTGCAGCCGCAAAAGCGCACAAGGAATCATGGAATGGTAGATGACAGGACACGGTCCTCTGTGGCGACGACGATGTCGGGGGTCGTGATTTCGCAGGGGCAGGGGCTTGAGACGGGGCCTGCTGGTGGTGGTGGAAGGGGGGCTATCTCTCGTACTCCCACTCCGATGGGAATGATTCTGAGGACGCAAGAGGTCACGATGACTGTGGAACAGACGACGCAAGGCGGTGGTGGTGGTGGTGGGTTTGATGCTGGGCATGGTACGGGTGGTGGTGGTGATATGCCTGCTTACCCTGCTGGGACGGCGAGTTTGAGGTGGTAACCTCAAAGCTCAGAGAGACATGTATGAAGGAAGTGGGAGGCATCATGGAGGAGATAGGTCATGGCTTGAAGCTGTTGGCCAGCGTCTGTTGTAGAAGAAAAGAGAGAGGAAAAGTGGTGAGATCAGGAGGAACAAGGTTTGTTTGGGAAAAAGGTCTGGAAAGGCAAGAGCTCCCTCTCAGAACGCAGGCGCTGGCGACAAAAAAAAGGTGGGATCCAGGGTATGAAGAAAGCGCCTACTTGGATGTTTTGAAGACGGCAAGGCACGACGGATGATGACGAAAGAAAAACATAGAGGTACCTTCAGAGGAGGATTGGCGGCTTTCTTTGTTGATTTTTCTTTGTTCATGTACCACCAGAAAGATGTTTACATCGCGCAACAAATGTTGAACACTCATTACACTCAATGACCTCGATCGATAGTAACGCTTGATACTAAATCTGGAATTACTCTTTAGATGGTCAATTCCATCGCGTCGCTCTTCTCAATGGAATCTTCGTCAGATTATCGTCCATCCCTCACCGGCGATTTGTTTGACTCGAATTCGACTTACCAACGTTGGATAAACTCCCATGGCCATCTCCAATACATCGTGCCCCCTCCAACAACCTCGCAACTCCATTTTAGAAAGAGGCAGCACAGGATTGTGCCTCCCGTCCTGTTGGTGTGTTTCTCTTGGCTTCCTCTTGGCTCGCAACAAATCATTCCCGTCGTTAGCTACGCAGCCAGTTGGAAGTCTCTATGATCTGGATTAAGGGAAGGTACCTACCTAGATATTTCGTCTATCAAAGGAGTTACAACTGATAAATAAAGGATGCGAGTTAATATCTTGTTCCAAACCGCTGGAACGGAACTCTCAACTCCATTGCTACGCTGCTTTAGGCTTCACGCCGTACCTTAGATATACACCTCGTGAGATCGACAACTCCATCTGGGATCCAATTCAGTCCGAGATTGCTACCTCTAGGCTCTCCAGGTCAAAGTGTCAAACTTGGTGCGTTCTGCCGTGTAACGTAATCTCAACCCGCAGTCCCATCGACTCCGTTAGCATTCTTTAACCCGGTTCGGCCCTTGATCATGACAAGGTCTTCATACCTATCGAGTTAGTTGAGCCACCCCTGACCGAGTCATCCGCTTTGACAGCCTTCAATCAGTTTCCTCAATTTTCCCTTCTACATTCGGTCCTGGAGGAAGGGGGCATCGACCTGATAGCCAAGCCTGAGACCATCAACGTCGGTTCCAGCATCCCAATGCAGTCTAGGTAGGTAAAGTTCGTAGACCAAACGCGGAAAAGCACAAGAGGTGAAAAGATGAGAGTGTGGAACATGCATAATGGCGGTTAAGATGCCGAAGTACGGCGTAGGTTTTCTCGGCGTGGTAGTGTTATATGATGTAGTATCAGAACGGCTGAAAGTGCCCCTGGTTTTCTATGACTAGATCCCACTGGATGGACGACGTATGTAACGGGGAACTCGGGATAAAGTCGAGACTTGGCAAGTATATAAGCCAGTCATCCCTACATTCCAAGATCCTCATGGTGTGCCTGTTAGACTTCCACTTGTCAGCTCACTTCCCACAAGAGCAAAGACAAACCACCCCAGACGAACCTTTCAATACGTGTGGAACCGCCTTCCGATCGACTTTGAAAGGTAATACTTGACTTGGCGCCCATAAACGACCCATTACTTCCTTCCTGTCAAGCCATCCAGACCAGTCAAACTCCTTACAGTTTGCTCCTTCTTGCCACATGTCTTGCTTCAACCTTCGACCCTCAACCCTCAATCGACCCCGAAAGATGCTGCCAGCCCGGTTAGTGAAACCATCAGGCTTGGCTCCTGGACTCCTCTCCTTGGCCTCCACGCCAATGTTCCACGCAGTCAAGTAAAAGTTCGCATCAACCCTCATGTACATACCTACCTAAACAAACTCACTCTCCTTACATACCTCTACATACCTCTATATACCTCTAGCCCACCCATCTCTGTCATTCTCGAAAAAGGAAAAAAAGAAAGAGTGACAAGTCCAATCCATGCATACCAGGAAGACGCTAACGGATGAAATAGCCTCTATCCCGGCTTGGTACCTGCACATGTGAGTACACTACATGGTATTTATCCGGGGAAGCCTGTCAAAGCCCACTCCACTCCTCTCCCCCTCCCCCCTCCCCTCCCTTTTTCCTTGTCAGGCCGTCCGTCGTCCAATCCGCTAGCTTGGCCGTCAGCCTTTCCATTCTACCCCAGCCTACCCCAGACCTCCCCCAGAATGCCAAGCGCTCGGTACATGCAAAATGCAAAACAGGGACATTACCCCAGACCCCCCATCTTTATGTTTATGTGTACGCAGTAGGTAAATCATGGGATGGAATGGGATGGGATGGGGTAAGACGACACGGCGGCGGCGCGGCGCATGTGCATGTGCAACATTAACATGACCGTCTCATTCAATTGGCCATCTTCGACCGGCCGGAAAGGGTTAGACTACCTCTACCTCTAGGCTGTCAACCCAACCCAACAATGGTTTTCCCCCGCCCCCAGTATCTCCGGAAGAGGTTAGAGTAAAGTTGGGGAAGGCTTGGTGTAGTGTGGTAGTGTGTGGGGGAACAAGCATCATGATTCGTTAACTCGAGTGCGGTAGGTACCGAATTAGTCTTTCCGTGTTCCATCCCCGCACATGAACGAACGAGGTGTGCCATGCCTTAAGGATACAGTGATCCGTGATTGTATGTATACTACATCCTACCAGGGATGGAATAATGGAATCATGGAATAATGGGGTAATGGGGTACATGATTATCCTCTGGACGGTTCGATATTGCATGTAGGTAGGGTTCGCGCGGAGTTGTAACCTATCACCTCCCATGGTTTGACGACTCGAGTAGGGTATTATTTCCAGGCAGCCGGTCCATGGTTCGAAGTCCATTCATACATAGATAGACTACCTGCTGCCATCCAGACAGATAGACTCTTGTCCCCTCTGCTCTCTTGCTTTGTTCCCAACCATACATCGCCAAGCTTGGGTAACTCAAACCTCCTCCTGCTCCTCCTCCTGCTCCTCCACTTCTCCTATGAACAGCACTCCTACATTACCAGCAGCAGTAGAAAGACCAACATCAACAATCATCTCCCAAAATGGGCGGTGCAGGTGGCGACTTCGGTGGTTCCGACCCCGTCATCTCCCGCCTCGCCAAAGAGGACCCAATTCCCTGGTACAAGAAACCCAACCTGCGATTCCTCTACTTTATGCTCTTCCCGACATGTATGGGCATCGAGTTGACGTCGGGGTTTGATTCCCAGATGATCAATGCCCTCCAGATTTTGGAGTCGTGGATCCAGTGTACGTCTTCTTTTTTTAATCGTTCTCCGTGTCAGCGTCGTGCGGTCCTCGGACGGAGGCTGGAGGAATGGACGTGGTACCGTTCTGGTTCCTTCCTTGCTAATCACACCTGGGTGATATCGCAGACTTCGACAATCCGCAGGGAGCTCTCAAGGGTATCATCAGCGCAGCGTACTCTCTTGGTGCCATTCTGTCTCTTCCCCTGGTGCCCATCATCAATGACAGGTTCGGTCGAAGATGGTCTATTGCTCTTGGCTCAATCGTCATGATTGTGGGCGCCATCATTCAGGGTTTTTCCCAACATGGTAAGCACCTATATACCTCTCTCTGCCGTAAATACCACAAAAACGCCAACACTGACCGCCGCCAACAACAGTCGGCATGTACATCGTCGCCCGTATGATTCTCGGCTTCGGCATCCCCACTTGCATCGTCTCCGGCTCCTCCCTCATCGGCGAACTTGCCTACCCGAAAGAACGTCCCGTCTTGACCTCGCTCTTCAACGTGTCCTATTTCGTCGGGCAAATCGTTGCTGCCGCCATTGTCTTTGGCACCAACAGCATCGCGAGCAATTGGGGTTGGAGAATCCCCTCGCTTCTCCAGATTTGCCCATCGCTGCTTCAACTTACCTTTGTCTTGTACGTGTCATCATCGATCTTGTTGAAACATATTCCGATCGTGTGAACGTAATTCGCTAACTTGAGGAAATGCAGCTTCATCCCCGAGAGTCCCCGCTGGCTAATCACCAAGGACCGCTCTCAAGAAGCCCACGACATCCTAAAAAAGTACCACGGAGAGATGGAGCGCGGTGAGGAATTCGTTGCCGCCGAGTTCGCCCAGATGCAAGCCGTCATCCGTCTCGAATACGAAACCGTCTCCAAGAGCTCGTGGATGGATCTCCTCCGGACCCCGGGCATGCGCAAGCGTCTTCTCATCTCGTCCATGCTCGGTCTCTTCACCCAATGGTCCGGCAACACCCTCATCTCCTACTTCCTCGGCGACCTCCTCAAGATGATTGGCTTCACCGACTCGACCTTCATCCAAAAGATCAACGTCTCCATCGCCTGCTGGAGTTTGTTCTGCGGCGTGACTGTTTCGCTCCTAGTCACTCGCATCAGACGTCGTATCATGTACATGGCCTGCACCATCAGCTTGCTGCTGTGCTATATCGCATGGACCGTCTCCATGGAGCGCGCCATGACAGGCAAGGCGAATGGGACACCCAACAACGGGGCAAACATCGCCACCCTCTTCTTCATCTACATGTACTCGCCGTGCTATAACATGGGTTATAACGCCTTGACCTACAGTAAGTTGAACCCCCATGTCCTGTTCAGAGGTCAATATCACTAACTCAAAGGGCAGCTTACATGGTGGAAGTCTGGCCGTATGCCGAGCGCTCCCGTGGTATTGCCGTCTTCCAGCTCTTTGGTCGTCTGGCCGGTTTCTTCACCACCTTTGTCAACCCCATCGGTCTGAAGAACGTTGGCTGGAAGTATCTCATTTCGTACTGCTGCTGGCTCGCATTCGAGGTCTGCTTCGTCTACTTCATGTTCCCTGAAACCATGGGTCGGACCCTCGAAGAGCTTACCTTCATGTTCGAAGGCGAGGACCTTCAGAGACAGGCCAATGCCGCTGCCGAGAAGGTGGTCAACCACACTGAGCATGACACGACTGGCCTTGGTAGGTGCAGCACCAACGAAAACAAGCTGGGCGGCTCGGCTGAGGTAAAGGAGCATGTCCCTTGATTGAGTTTTGGATGGTGAACGTGGAGTTCTGCGTCGGCTTGGGAATGGTTCTTGGGTTTTGAACGTTTGTGGATCGTTGGGTCTGTCTTCCTACAGATACGATGTCATGTGCCGGGATGGAATTGGAGCATTTCTTCTTTGATGTCTTGGATGTGAACTCGTCTTTGAGGAAATGAGATGAGTTACGATCCGCATCTGTCGGGACCGTGAAGCCTGAACCCTATGTGTCTTCGCGATGGTGCTTTGATAGCCATGCCCATTCGCTGAGGAACCGATGAACAGCAGGGTGAGGTAGGTGCCCCTGAGCCGAATGTTCAGGTATCATGAGAGCATCCCCCTTCTTGGCGAGGATACACCCAAGGCACCTGTTGCTGGAGCCTCACAAGGCGTGTGGAGAATAGAATAAGTTGAAGGATGCTGCAACCGGACGTAAGACCCGAGCGAGTGAAAAGAAAGAGTGACAAGAGGAAACCTCGGACGTTGAACGTTGAAGCTACTACAAACCACAGTCGTCAGTCTTTGCTGTACAAAAAAAAAGGTTTTTACCACCCTGGAGAGGACGTTGATACCACCTACCTGTTTGACCTTAGTAAGCGCCGGAGACGCCACCAACACTCCGCCCAGGCAGCCAACATAAGAAGGCCGCGATTGGATTGTGAGCTCGTATGTGTGGCCGCTTACTCACAACATGCGAAGAGATTCTTACTCATGTCCCTTTTAGCTGAGAACTTCAACGCCCCCGCAATGCTGTGAGAAAAGTACAAAAGTCGACAATGGGCCGACCGTCCCCTCCTGGAGTAGCTTCTTGAGCATCCAACCTTGCTACCTCCTCAATTAAATACCGACCCGCCCGGTAACTGCCTTTGATATCTCTTGAACGCAACATGGGTATCCAACATGTGCTCATCGCCGCGCTCGCGGCCGTGACGCCCGTCATCGTCCAGGGAACTCAAATCTTCAGCAACCACGGCACCCTCAGCGGCTGGGATGGTCAACAGACCGAAAACAAGGGCAAGATCTCCGAAGTGACCAACACAGTCTACGAGGGAGGCACGGCCCTCAAGTTCGAGCAGACCTACGACTCTTCGTACTCGGGCCGCTACCACGCTGAAGTGCGGACTCTCAACGGCTACGCCCGGGGCGAGACACGCTTCTATGGCTTCATGTTCCGTCTGCAGGGCGACTGGCAGTCGAGCCCCGCGCAGTCCTATAACCTTGCCCAGTTCATCGGCAACTTTGGCTCCAGCAGTTGTGATGAGTGGTCGCCCACGACCATGGTCTGGGTCAATGGAAACCGTCTCATGACCAGAGTCAAGAGTGGCACGCTCTGCTCTCCCTTGCCTACTCCTTTCGACACCGGCATCAACGTCAGCGCTGGTACCTGGCACAAGATTGTGATGCAGGTCAGTTGGAGGAGCGACAGCTCGGGCTTCTTCAAGCTCTGGTATGATGGAACCAAGGTCGTCGAGCACTACGACATCAAGACGACCCTCGACACCGACGTGAGATTCCAGTTCCGAGTCGGTCTCTACGCCAATGCTTGGTATGATTCGGGCTATTCTGGCTCTCAGCCCTTCCGGCAGGTTTGGTTCGATGAGATTGCCATTGGCGACACCTTTGCGGATGCGGATCCCGACCAGTGGTGAACGGCATGTAGTCGATAGTGGAGTGCCGAGGTATTCGGGCGACGATCAAGGGCGGTCAGCCTCCGGCATTATCGGCCTCCGGCATTGCAGCTGCGATACAAATAACCACCCATGTCTCGGACATAAGTTGTACGTAGTGTCATAGATATGTAGTGTAGCGAAAGAACGAAAGGGAATCCTTGACGTCAATCCGAAAGTGCCGAGGTTTGCTGAAAATGCTCGTGCTGTCCCCCCGGTTTGCGGGGAAAGAGATTGCTGGGATGAGCTCTCATTCGCCGCCTCAATGATCGATAAGCTCTGTTCAAGTCGTCCAAGGAACGCCCTTTTATCGAAAACGGCAAAGCGTTCGAGTTAGACACATGGCCGGCCGGCGACCTCCTTTCTGTTCTTGCGGTGTCCAAGCGGGTAAGGCCAGGCGCTAACGAACGTCCTTCAGGTATAAGATGCTGCTTCTTGCGAGACTGGGTTTTGAGAGCTAACACAAGGTTTGCCTTTGTAGTTTTCACTTGTACAGTGACAGAATCATAAACATCATGTCGACCATCGTGGAGAAAACGTCTTCCGGCATCATTTACAAGGCATCGCAGCAGCGAGACTTTCCACAGCTTGACCTGTTGTCTCTCCTTTTTGGTAACGTACCCGCTTCGTGGGGGATGGCCAAGGAGCCGTTGTCAACATTGGCATTTGAACTTTACTGATGCTTTTGCAGACTCAACGGCATGCGGAGCGAAGGAGGACACGGTGGTCCACGCCGACGCTGTCGATCCCAGCAAGGCAGTTAGTAAAGCCCAGCTTCGGCACTTGGTCAAGCGGCTGGCTTATACCCTTCGTCAACGGTACGGCATTGGTCAAGACGGGCCGGAAAAAGATGTGGTGTTGTGTATTTCGTCAGGGCACTTCCTCTTGCCCTGTCTGTTCTATTCGACCATCGCGGCGGGCGCTATCTTCTCGGCATCAAGTCCGGCATCCACGGCTACCGAGCTCGCTGGGCAGATCAAGCAGATCGGGGCAAAGCTCGTCCTGTGTAACGAAGACACCAAGGAAGTTGCTGCAGCCGCGGCGAAGCTGGCCAACATTCCTGGCTCCCGAGTCCTTGTTTTGGGATCACAGCCGAACCTCGAACTCACCAACTTGGAACAATCAACACCCATTCCCATCTCAACCGAAACGTTGGAGTGGCAACGTATCACGGACACGAAAGCCCTTGAAAATAGCATAATCTGCATTCTCTTCTCGAGCGGGACCACTGGCTTGCCTAAAATGTGCAGGCTCTCGCACACCAACATGGTAAGCCAGGCATGTCTTGTGCTTGATCCGGCTCGAGAGTATGAGAAGGCAAGGGGACGGGATATGTCGGCGGACTACCGGACCATCGCCCACTTGCCGGCGGCCCACATTGCGGGAGTGCAGGGCTACTTTGTCAACAGCTTCTATGTGGGCGGCACCTTGTACTGGATGCCGCGCTTCAACCTTGTCAAGTTCCTCGAGTACAGCAAGAAATACCAGATCACGACGCTCGTCTCGGTACCACCGATATACCTGGCCATTGCCAAAAGCCCTCTGGTGACCGATCAGTTTGACTCGGTGGAGTGGGCTGTGGCGGGGGCAGCTCCCATGGGAAAGGAGCTCCAACTGGCAGCGCGGAAGAAGCTTGGAAAAGGCAAGGCACATCTGACGCAAACATGGGGTTTGAGCGAGACGACGGGCGCCATGACAACCATGCCGCGGGGGATCGACGACGAAACGGGGAGTGTGTCGATGCTGGTGATGAATGGCCGGGCGCGGATTGTTGACGACGATGGCAAGGATGTGGAACCAGGCCAAGCGGGCGAGCTTTGGGTCAAGGGGCCCAATGTGACCAAGGGGTATTATATGAACGACGCAGCCAACAAGGAGGCCTTTGTAGATGGGTGGTTCTGCACTGGCGACATTGGGCTCTTTAAAGACGGCAAGTTTTACATCGTCGATCGAAAGAAGGTAAGAGATGATGGTGGTTTGCTGGTGTGACTTTGGGTTAATGGACAACATGGATGACTAACAGAAGTCGCAGGAACTCATCAAGTACAAGGGGCTCCAGGTAGCACCGGCCGAGCTGGAGGCCTTGTTGGTCAGTCACGCCAAGATTGCGGATGCGGCAGTGATTGGTGTGGACGGTGAAGAGACTGAAGTTCCTCGGTGAGTGTCTCGTCAAAGGAGTCAGTCGAACATGATACCGGATATTGGAAGCTAATGTGGTGGGTGGAATAGGGCGTATGTCGTGGCTGGCGATGCGACTCTCACGGCCGAGGAGATTGTGGATTGGGTTGCCAGCAAAGTGGCCAACCACAAGAAACTAAGAGGAGGCGTGGTGTTTATTGATGCCATACCCAAGAGTCCGAGTGGGAAAATTCTGCGCAAGGAGTTGCGGCAGTTGGCCAAGAGGATAGACAAGGGGAGCAAGTTGTGATGGCTGTTGATTAGTGTAGCGTAGGGAGCCGGAGTAGAGGACCGGAGTGAGGAGTGCCATGGTGTTTTGTCGAGGTAAACGTTGGAAGGAAGAGGGGAATTCGTGGAGCAGTCAGTTGCTTGTCGAAAATGGAAAATGGAAGCTGCCGCGTTCGTGTTGACAGAATCGAATTGAACCAATCAGATTGCTTCGATAGTGCTAGAGGTAGGTAAGTACCCACTGCAATGACGGCATCGACATGACAGGCACTCCCCGCATAGAAGCGGGAGCTATCTCTAGCTTCTATCAATTGGTACATCAAGCAGGCCCATTCCCTGGAACATTGGTTTCCAAGCATCACTCCCTTTGATGTTGATATGCCACTTCATTCAAGGTTTTGAGGTCTAATTAACTAGACCTCAGGTGGACTCAGTGATGAATACCTATGTTATTTCAAGTCATCATAGATTTTAAGCTGCCAGATCTGTCACAGTTGCACCCTCTCGCTCTAGATCGCAAGTGGCCATCAAGGTGCATCTTCAAGTACCTCCTGTTAGCCCACCACTGCTACTTCATCCCACTTCTGTCCATTGTGAGTGTTGATGGCACACAGCAACTGGACCGCACAAGTGCGAGCTCACCAATCATGGTTTCTTGATTACCGTGACATCAATGATCCCGTCCAGTCCCATCTCCCATCGTAGGTAAGTACCTCCCAGTCACTATCTGAACCCTCTTCTTCTTCACCATGACCCCTCCATCCCTCTCTTCAATACCTTCCCCCACTCTCTGCTGTGTACACGACGGAACAATCGAATTCCAGTTGTGACCACTGCAGCCATCGGATGACATCCATGATTGCACTGCCGCGTCTCTCCCACTCTCTACCCCTCTCTCGACCCCTCTCATCAGCCTGCCAGCGACAAGTCCTCTCGACTCGATTCTCTCTTCTCCTACGCACTCCAACAACAACAACAACAACAAGAACAACACGTCTATACTCGTCGACACCCCACTTCACAATGGCGCAAGAATACAAGCTCAAGGGCATTACCTCTCTCAACCTCCAACCCGGCGAGAAGCAGGAGGTCGAGGTTGAGGGTTTGGATGCAAAGGTCCTCCTTCTCAACGCCGCCGGCAAGACCCAGGCCATTGGCCCTCGATGCACTCACTACGGGTATGTAACTTGCGGCATGCGACTGGAAGGAATCCGTCTCACTAATGCGATTGTAGTGCCCCCTTGGCCAAGGGTGTCCTGGGCCACAACGGAAAGCTGACTTGCCCCTGGCACGGAGCCTGCTTCAACACCACGACGGGCGATATTGAAAACGCCCCTGCCCTCGATGCTCTCCCTGTCTTCAAGGCCACCGAACGCGACGGCGCCGTCTACATCACGGGTGATGCCGAGACCATCAAGGCCGGCCATCGCAAGCCCAAGATCAAGTGCAAGGTTGCCGGAGCTCCTCTATCCGACAGAGTGGTTGTTGTCGGTGGTGGTTCCGGTGCTCTCGGCGCCGTGGAAGGATTGCGTGAGCTAGGCTTCTCCGGCCCCATCACCGTCGTCACCAACGAGGGCTACTTGCCCATTGACCGCCCCAAGCTCAGCAAGACGCTCATGACCGATCTCAACAAGCTACAATGGCGCGATGCCGAATGGTTCAAGACCGGAGACATTGACTTTGTCCAGGACGAGGTAGTCGGTGTCGATTTTGGGGGCAAGACAGTCAAGACTAAGTCCGGTCAACAACTCCCTTACTCTAGACTGGTCCTTGCCACTGGCGGCACCCCCAAGCTCCTGCCTCTTCAAGGCTTCCAGGTCTTGGGCAACATCTTCACTCTGCGCAATGTCCACGACGCCAAGAACATCAAAGAGGCGATTGGCGAGAAGAAGGGCAAGAAGATTGTCATTATCGGCTCTTCCTTTATCGGCATGGAGATCGCTGCTTGCACGTCTGACGGAAATGATGTGGCAATTATCGGAATGGAAAAGGAACCATTGGAGCGCGTGCTAGGGGAGCGCGTGGGCGCCATTGTCAGGAAGAACATTGAGTCCAAGGGTGTCAAGTTCTACATGTCGGCCGGCGTCGACAAGGCCGAGCCATCAGCAGCCGACCCGTCCAAGGTTGGTTCAGTCCATCTCAAGGACGGAACCAAGCTTGATGCCGACATGGTCATTCTGGGCGTCGGCGTTTCGCCAGCTACCGAGTACCTCAAGGAAAACAGCGTGGTCCGCCTTGAGGATGACGGCAGCTTGAAGGTCGACGAGAGCTTTTCGGTGGTTGGACTCAAGGATGTGTACGCCATTGGCGACATTGCCTCCTACCCCTACCATGGCCCCGGTGGTGACGGCAAGTACGTCCGCATTGAGCATTACAACGTCGCCCAGAACGCTGGCCGTACAGTGGCCAACCATATCGTGCACCCCAACCTGAAGCCCGAGTTCTTCACCCCGGTGTTCTGGAGCGCGCTTGGTGCACAGCTTCGGTACTGCGGAAATTCGAACCACGGATGGGATGACCTTGTTCTCCAGGGCGAGCCTGACCAGGGCAAGTGGGTGGCTTATTACACCAAGGGAGAGACGGTTGTGGCCATGGCAAGTATGGGCAAGGATCCCGCCATGGCTCAGTGTGCCCAGATGATGCAGCTCAACAAGATGCCGACCAAGTCGCAGCTGAAGGATGGATTGGATATCCTCAGCCTCGGTCCTCCTCAGTAAACCGATACTTCGTGGAGATACTTCGAGGGGAAAGGAGGGGATCTAAGTAATGACTGATTATGTTGTGATGATGATTTACTACGTTCACAAGGCAGGCTACTCTAATACATGAGATTCAATACATGATTCCATTTACATTCTTTTTGGATGACAGACAGTGTCAGACATTTGTCGCCCCTATGCTTAACATTGCATACCTAGCCCTAACCCTGAAGCAGCTGGAGCGTATCCAAAATTCGTCGCCGTCAATGTTTCTGTTTCAGCAAAATTTCTATTTCATGATGTTATCCATCACTCCAAGCTAGGCAACAACATAACAACACTGCTGCCTCTCGACCACCACGACGAGAAACATGATGGACGCCGGCTGAAGAAGCATTGACATATTGGACTTTCTTCATTATACAAAAGCGCTATCGCTCATTTCAAGGACTGCGCGAGACTGATCTGACAGTACGGAGGCTACAAGCGACCAGCCATCTGCCTCTCCGCATTAACAACAAACAAACATGTCCCTACTAATTGTGTTATGCCCCTGCTGTACTTTCAACGCCAGTCTCCCATCCTCACTCACCACCATGTCCTTACCAACACTGCAAGACGTCCTCACGACTTTAGTCTCACTACTCAAGACAGCCACACCACTTCTCAGAAGAGTTACATCACTACTCCTAAAAGCAACTACATCGCTTCTTTTTGTCATCGTTGTTGTCATCCTCGCCATCGCAGTATACCGACTCTATCTCCATCCCCTCGCCAGCGTTCCCGGGCCTCGTTTAGCTGCCCTTTCCAATATCTGGCACGCTTATCATGCTCGCAACGGTCGCATGTACCTGTTGGGCAAAAGTCTACATAAGCGCTATGGACCCGTGGTGAGAGTTGGTCCTAATGAACTTTGGTTTGATAGTAAGGAGGCGTTTAAGACTATTTATAGTAGGTTCCTTCTCCCTTTCAGTGGATGAGATGTGCACTCACTGAGTGGACTATGACATGATGCTAATGGGATTCAATAGGTGCTGGGAGTGGATTTGAGAAATCGGATTTTTACCGTACGTTCATTCCCTCCTTCTAGATTCTTCCCCCTCCCTCACTTGCTTGCCCCCCTTTTTCCCAATCCCACAAGTTGCAAGTCTAACCCAACGCACGCAGTCTCAACCCTCCTCACCAAACCCACCCTTTCCCTCAAATTTTCCCCCTTCAAGTTCCCCTTTCCCAGTCTCCAATTACAGCAGCACCACCCCGACACCCTCGACCTCCTCTCCGAGCGCCACCTCCCCCGCTACCGCCTCCAACGCCGTCTCATCGGCCCGCTCTACCAACTCTCCTCCCTCAAGAAATTCGAACCCCAAATCGACGCCGTCTTAGATCGCGCCATCGCCCAACTGCGCACCCTCCAAGGCCAAGAAGTCGATCTCAAAGAATGGATGCACATCATCGCCGTCGAGTGTCTCGGCGCCGTAGTCCTCAGTTGGTCACCAGGGTACATCCGCGACAAGTCCGACGGCGGGACAAGTACCCAGGGATATTTGGGATGGAAGCGCAAGTCGGTATTTGGCCTGTTTCCGGGAATTACGATCCTTTCGCTTATGGAGGGGGGTCCTTTCGGAATGGGCGCAAAGGTGGGAAAAGGAGTGGCTAGGTGGTGGTCTAATACTTGGGGTGTCACGTTCGCTACACCGAAAGGGTTCAAGCCGTTCTTCACGGCTGTTTATCAGAAGGTGTCGAGACGGGTGTCGATGGCTGCGCTGCTGTGGATGAGTGAAGATGTGAAGGTGGTGAAGAAACCGAGCAGCAAGAATAAACCTGGTAAGGGTAAGAAGGAGGAAGATAAAGGGAAACAGGATTTGCTGGAAGATCTGATAAGACTGCATCAATCCAAGCCGGAGCAGTTCACCGAGACGTACCTGCGCAGAATGGCAATGACCAACTTTGGCGCGGGACACGAGACGCTTTGTTCGGCTTTGACGGCTTGTATGGCTATGATTGGGACACACGCGGCCGTTCAAGCAAGAGTCGCTGAGGAAGTTGGTTCCCATCTTCGGGGTGGTGGGACGGTGCCGTTTGATACCACGGCTAGACAGTTGCCTTATACTCTAGCGGCCATCAAAGAGGCGCAGAGATTACATCCTGTCATCGCCATGAGTCTTTCGAGGACTGTTCCGCGGGGGCAGGGTGGAGGGGTAATGCTGCATGGACACTGGGTCCCCGAGGGGACGACGGTGGGGTGTAATCCTGTGGCGCTGCATCGGAACCCGGACATTTTTGGGGAGGATGCGGACGTGTATAATCCGAGTCGGTGGTTGTCGTCGGCGGCTTCAGTTCCAGCCAGTTCGGAAATGTCCCATCACCCCGTCTCATCATCATCAAACGCCGGCTCCAACTCGGATGCCGGCTGCGATGTCAACAATGTCAACGATATCGACTCCGAGCCCGATCCCGCACCCGCGCCCAGATCCCCGTCAGGGTCCGGCGCCGCATCCACATTCGCAACAGAACAAAACGAAACCGAAACCGAAACCCAAAACGACACCGACACCAAAAACGAAGACGAAAAGAAAAGACTCCGCGAAATTCTCCACCTAAACCTCACCTACGGCGGCGGCGCACGCACCTGTCCCGGCCGCCATCTAGCCGAGCTAATAGTCTGGAAAGTAATACCGCGATTAGTAGCGGAGTTTCGGGTCGAAGTCACACACATGCCAGACGAAGAAAACATGGAGAGGTATTTTATGAGTATGTTGACGGGGGTGAAGGTGAGGGTTTTGGAGAGGGATGGGGATTACCTGGGGAGTAGTGCAGATGGATAA
Source organism: Neurospora tetrasperma FGSC 2508 (assembly GCF_000213175.1). Lineage (NCBI taxonomy): Eukaryota > Fungi > Ascomycota > Sordariomycetes > Sordariales > Sordariaceae > Neurospora > Neurospora tetrasperma. Next base: position 3,757,700 of record NW_009799103.1, on the reverse strand, counting down.
ATCGAGAGGGTCATGTATCGATATAGAGGAGTACTGGAGGAGGAGATATGAGGGGAATGGAGCGTACTCTACTCTACTGATTACCTATAGAATGTGAAGTCGGTGATGGTGGTGATAATTGTGGTGATGATGGCTGTTGGATACCTACCCTAGACCTACCTAGGTTGAAAAGGTGACGGCGATGCAATGGTGTTGGAGATTGCTGTGGATGATTGATGGTGACGTGCGCGATGACTAGGTACCTATCCAAAGCATCGATCACCTCCTCAATATACCTCCGACTCAATACCTCTGCGCATATAACAAAGGGGAATGCTTCATGACGAAAAACGTACCTACCTGCCTACCTACTTACCTCTATTGACAAATTAACGAGGCAACCTGCGATGCACATCTGGATACCTCCCTCTATAATACCAAGCACTCAACCTAATATCCTTCCCAGCACCAAAACCAAAACTTACCTCGACTCAAACAAAGGTATATAACCAACCGTCCGTAGTTATTTTCTCGTCCTGGAAGCGGCCATCACCCTACCTACACTACGCAGCCCGAGCAGTGGCCTAGGTCGTAGACGGGCAGTGCAATAAATTTAACTTCAAAGGTCATTTCGAAGGCTTTCTGTGTGCAGTAGGGTCCAGGTTCGACTCCTGGCGGGACACATTTTCGTCTTTTTTTTATCTTTTGCTTTTGTTCTTTGTGAATTTGGGGTTTTCGGTTCACGGACAGGTTGGGGAAGTTGCATCCTGCCTTGCCTGCCTGGCTGCATGCAGGAAGGGGGGAGGGACCATTACCTCGGTATGGTACGAGAGGAACGGTACCACCGCGCGGCGGCATATCTGGGGAAACGACTAGTTTGACTTTGGTACTCTGTTTGTAGTATCTCTTCTCGTGCCATGGCATTTCCGGTCAGGCATAAACGTGGTGTGCGAAGCCACGAATGACTTTATCCCGGATTAAAAATGAAAAAAAAAGTTATGATGAGGACGGTTGGTACCTGATCTGCGCATGTCTTTGTACTTTGCTTTTTACTATTATCGATCGTGTAGTGTAAGGATCATGCTAAGGAACAGTTTTCACGTTGCGTTTGAGTTACCAGGGCAGGGCAGATATTAAGATTCGAAGAGAGATCGACGCTGTGCAGTATCATCGGCACTGACATGATACCTCGAATATTGAGATGCGCGTGGTGTAGTTATAGTCGCGTTTACAAAGCACATTGGCAAAACGTTCGAGGTTTACGTCCAAGACAGCCTTCACTGGCGTCTAACGTTTACTCTTGGAAGTGTTAGTGGAGGTAAGCTATGGGGGTACCGACCAATCCCCATGGGGAAGGAAGTCATGCCGAGGTCAAATATTGGCCTGATATCGACACTTGAAGCAATGATGGACACAAGACAATATCCCATCCTGTCCTGCACCGATAGTTTGTAGTCTGGGTACTTCAACCTGGGATAGAGGCAGGCATTATACATATCACGGTTGCAATCATTCAGTTTCCCCCTTCAGCGTGCATATTTTTGGCATCGATGTAACGCAAAGCAGCAAGGGTCACACTCATCCATGACTACCGAAGACGCCACAACGGCCACGGAACAAATGCCGAGAACTGTCTGTCGTCGATTCTTTCTTCAACCGGCATCATTTCACCCCCACCGATTCTTTTTTGTTTACTAAACATGCAGACTGAAGTCGCATTCTGGATTATTTAATCCTCGCCGTGTAGCATGTGGCGGTTCTTAATGCGTGGAAACCTGGAGGACACAAGTGCACTGGAACGTTAGGGTTCCCAGCAAAAAAATTGGCAAGGATGTGACTTCCACTTACGTTTGTAGTAGTGGACCATGGGATAATGTATAAAGTCGAGCGTGCGACGCCGATAGTGCTCAAGTCCCAGCTCCAGTTCCGTAGCAGTCTCTTCTTGCAGTTTGGCTCCTCTCGGAAAGCACTGCCATTGCCAAAATGCTCCAAGAACTCCTTTCCCTCGCCCAAGGGCCCTACGCCCTACCCATTTTGGCCGCCTCTCTCGTGACCTACGTCTTGGTTTCCACCATCATTGCCTACCGGCGCCTCTCCCACTTCCCGGGCCCCTTCTTTGCCTCCTTCTCCCCCCTGTTTATGCTGAAAGTGTTGTTCTCGGGCCACCACGGCGACGGCTACAGCCGCCTCAACCAGCAATATCAATCTCCTCTCGTGCGCATCGGCTCTACAGACCTCATCACCGATGACCCGGCCGTCATCCGGCACATGAACGGCGCCCGCTCCGCCTGGGGCCGATCAAACTGGTACCGCGCCATGACGCTTGACCCGCGCGGTGGCTCGCTGTTTGATGAGCCTGACACAAAGACACACGACTTGTTCAAGGCGCGCTTATCTTTCGGGTATAGCGGGCGCGAGAACCCGGGTTTGGAAAGCGATATCGACGAGGTAGTCGGCACGCTGATTCAGTATATCAAGTCGCGCTACATATCTGATGACGAGCGGGGCGTCTTGAAGAGGATGGACCTGGCCAAGGTGACGCAGTTCTTCACTTTGGACGTGATCACGCGTATCGCGTACGGGAAGGAGTTCGGCTGGCTGAAGACGGACTCGGACCAGTTTGAGTGGACGAGCACGGTCAGGAAGGCGGTCCCGCCCAATGGCCTGATGGCGGAACTCCCGCTGCTGCAAAAGATCTTTTTGTCCAAGTGGTTCTTGCAGTGGTTTGGGCCGAAGCATAGTGATGCGAACGGTATGGGGAGGGTCATGGGCATGGCGAGGGAGATGGTGGCGAAAAGGTTTGGCGAAAAGGCGGAGGATCGCAAAGACATGTTGGGGAGCTTTGTTAGGCATGGCATTGAGCAGCAGGCGTGCGAGGTCGAGGTCCTGTTCCAAATTTTAGCGGGCAGCGACACGACGGCAGTGGCGGTCAGGTCGACCTTGTTCCATTTGGCGACGAGCAAGAAGGCATATGTGCGGTTGCTGGAGGAGATTGACAGGGCTGTTAGGGAGGGAAAGATTTCGAGCCCGATCAGAGCCGAAGAGGCGAAGCACTTGGAGTACTTGCAGGCATGCGTCTATGAAGGACTGCGCATGCAAGCACCTTTCTCCGGGTTATGCATGAAGTCACCACCCAAGGGCGGAGACTTCATCAACGGCATATTCATTCCCGAGGGCACTCGCGTCGGCCACAACTTTGGCGGCCTGATCAGAAGAAGAGATGTTTTTGGTGACGATGTCGATGTTTTCCGCCCCGAGAGATGGCTGAATGCCGAGCCGGCCAAGCGGCTGGAGATGCAGCAGACCACCGAGATGGTGTTTGGCTATGGCAGGTGGGCGTGTTTGGGCAAGCCTGTGGCACTGATGGAGTTGAGCAAGGTGTTTTTCGAGGTAAGCAAGTGCCAGTACACCCCCTTCTGCGGTCCGATACTGACCACTCTTTGCCCTAGTTCTTCCGTCGCTTCGATCTCCAGCTCGTGGAGCCCAAGAGCCCGTGGCATGAATTCAATGTCAACATGTGCTTCCAGTCCGACTTGTGGGTCAAGATTACGGAGCGGTTCCCGGAGGAGGAGAAGGTCTAGACAGCGAGTTGGGTCAGAACGATTAGCAGAAATCCAAGTCATTCGTCAAGAAGACCTACAATAAGCAAACTGAAGCTACCGTCGTATACAATTTGGCCAAATACAGTCTTGGCTGATGAGGTCGGAAGAAAAGAGACGACGCAGTGGAATTGAAGGCGGGACCTGGGGGTGCTTCCAGGACGGACCTTTCTCAGCCACCAGCGCAACAGCGGATTGGATCAAACGGAAGTAAAGGTGAAGATAATCGCGGGAGTCCCTGGCGCGGCCGTCACCCTCGGTAATTTATCGCGATGACTTTGTGGCTTTCCAAGAAGGCTTCTGTCTCGATATCATAGAAGGTAGTAGGCGAGGAGCGATTGCGGAAAAGGTGGAGATAAGATGATAGAAATCATTCCCTCCTACTTGATGAAAATGAGGGTGAAACCAAAGCATACCTCCTCAGCTCTAAGATTCAATGTCATGGTCGGGACCGACAACTTTGTGAGTGCCGAGATCCAGCATTGCCAGTCAGCAAAGTCGGAACTTTAAGAAATGCGATACGGAAGGATGTTGTAATGGCAGAAGCGGGTCATTCAGATCTCGGAATCATAAGGTATCGCCATTTTGACGGATGGTCCTTCCGAAAGCTGGAAGTAGATAAGCACAATTTCCCTGTGGAAGAAAGAGCGGAGAAATGGAGGAGACAGGTTTACTCGACCTTCTCACACGTAACGGTAAATCGGTGGGAATCGGGATTCCAATGTTGAGGTTACTAAATGGAGCAACCTCAAAGACTTCAAGTTGCCGTCGATTGGCGAATGCAGTATGTAGTCTGATAAGGACACCGCGGAGTATGCCTTTGTTGTTCTGTGTCTAGCCTTTCTGATAGCCGGCTTCCAATACCTCGTATTGTACTCTACGACCCATCCATCGTCAGCACGGTCCCGTAGAGGTAGGTATCTCGAAACTAGTATCCAGCCTAGACTTTGTTCTGGAGTGTAATGAGTGATCTACACCCACCCCATGTCGTCTTCCCAACGCAGAAGCGATATCGCAGACAATCCCTACCGCTCATCCACGACAAGGAACAACGTGAAACCCACCATCGTCCACGCATGCCTACGTACCCACATGGATTGGGTATGTATCAAAGCTTATTCACATCATCTACCTACCTGTTTACATCTTCGGAGCTTGATCTGTCAACCTCTCCGCCCCAAAAAGGGAAGGTGAATTCAATGCAAGTCACCTTATCCTTACCTACTTATTTTTGGGGTAGCAGACTGAAACGAGTCCCCGGCGTATCAACCAGGTCCAGGTCAAGCTCCAGGTCGCTGTTTTATGTCCTCCCTAGTACTTCCTATCCCTGCCATTAATTCTCAATATCTCCTCCAACAATCTTTCGCTGTCGTTACCCAGTCCTGGAAGTGCCATCCCTGGTACCTGACTGCCTGGGGACCTGGGATGACACGTGCACCCGGTGATTGTCGATAGCTGGCTCACCACCACCCCCCACGCTCGCCCTCACAGGTTGGACTAGAAAGATACGAAACAATTTATATAGCCGATGATGCAAGGTTGATGGAGTAAAATGACGATAGGATCCCGCGTTTGGTCACACCAACGATATCCTCTCTGATCTCTGGCATGGTTGAGGTGTGCAGTTAGGATCGATCGTCGATATCCAGGCCTTTGGGTAGGTCGGTATGTATGTGACCAGTCGTGGGGGCAAAATATGTGTCAATAATTCGCTAACGAACCAAGCAAGTAGCCAGTGTATGGTATGTCTCATGGAACGAGCCATGAAAGGAAGGCTGAAGCGGTTGTGTAGGGCCGTCATATGCGTCAATGTTTCAGTTAACAACTCTATCGTTCTCATATCCAACGCATGCACCTAGCACGTGTCGAATAAGGAGAACCAAGGTCTTGCACTGTTTCATCCCGAGGTTCACCATGGCTTGTTTTAGTGGAGGATGCCGTCGGTACCAAATGACAACCACGGGAAGCCGCCCCGTCGCGTGTGTGTTTCCGAATGCCGTCGCGCTTTCAGAACGGATACCTTTGTGAGGTCCGGAGGACCTTTTTGACGATGTCCAGGTTTCGTCGAACAAGCGAGAATGGCTTCGTAGTAATAAGATCCACATGTCCACTTGGATATGGCCTGTTCATACTATCGAATTTGATGATGAGTGAGACTGGCGGAGTGGGTAACCCTTGGGTGTTCGTAATCACGACCAGGTTTCTCATGATGGATGGTGGGTAGTGGTAGGACACGGCATGTAACGGCAGTCAAGATAATCCAACTGGCGGAAATCGCGGACAAACTGTGTGTTCTGTGAATGTCTGGAGACCAAAGGGATGACTGTGGTGGATGGTGGTGATAACGTAAAGTTGGGGGTTCATGGCCACTTAACAGCCTCGATAACTGGCTGATATGTAGGACCCTCAGAAGAACCCAAGCCAAACGAGGAGAAGGTAAGAAGCGTGAGACAGGATAATGTTGAGTGTCAGCTGCGAGGCTGAGATGTGAAGCATTCTCTCTGCCGAAGGACATTCACTGGCCAATGATCGTGAAGTGAGACTGGGGATGGAGGGGGGAATACAGTTGATACAGCCGACAGAATGCTTGCCACGGTAGGAAGAGGGTAGAGGTAATCCATCAGGTCTGGAAAGGTGATATTCTTTGAGCTGCGATGGCGCGAGTAGATTCCGTGGAAAAAAAAAAAAAAAAAAGCAAGCATCGGCTTGAAAATTGACGCGAAACCTTCAGTTGTTCTCTTGACAGATGTGAATGTGATTACCAGATGCCAGTGTCCAGAACGTGGTGCGCAGTGAAAATGGTGGGTGACGGCTGGAGGTTTGAGGTTGATTCAACTCTGGTGGAAGGATGTCGCGAATTGTTTGGAACAGAAATCGAAACTTGGCGGAAAAGGGGAAAGAAAGGGAGGGTGTGCCTGACGGCGGTACGTAGGTACCTTACAAGACATTGTAATTCAGTGACCAATGGCGTGTTGTGGATTGTCACTCACTCGGATCCGCCCGAGAAATGGACTTTGGAACAGCGGCCCGGCGTGCAACGGTGCCACTTTCTCCAGGCGATGCGGAGCCGTGGTTCCGACAAAATCCACTTTGCACAGCCAATGGGGTGAACTTCGGGACTCAGGGGGCAGGTGGCCCGCGAACCCCGCCGAGCACAACCTAATTGCCCTGGCTTGCCTGGACGGGAAGGAAGCCCCCATCTCCAAATCTCCAAACTTTCAGTTCCATTTCATCGAGGGTTGTTCCTGTCAATGTGAAAACCAATTGAAGTCACAACCTGGAACCCCCGCCCTCGCCTGTACCCCTCCTGCCCTCCTGCCCTCCTGCCCTCGTAGCCTTCGTCTGTAGCCCTCGCTTGCTACACTACAACGTTGCGCTTGGCTGTTCCGAAAGGAAAGAGAGCTGGACTGGACTCGCCAAACTCTGCCCCGCGTCGCTCTCAATTGGCCGATTAGCAACTGCAGCTGCCAAATGGGCGAGGGTCTCAGGGTCACCACTTGCCGTCAAGTACAACCTAACCGGGCAATGTGTTTGGGGCCGTTGACCTGGAGAATCAACTCGGAATAGATGAATCTTACCTTACGTTACCAGAAATGTTACTCGACGGCTTACTCGACGGGCCCGGCCAACCGCCATACCGAGATTCCCGTCTCGCCTCCCAAGTCTGGCCGATAGGAAAAGTCGGATTTCTCCCATTGTTTGCATAATGAACCTGTTCATAACGCTTGCTGAGACGGGTTCTCGTCCCGGGTTTGGCAAGGGGGAAACAAGCACCCCTTACTCCTGAGTCTGAATTCAGGACTACTTCTGGCCGAAATGCAGCAGAGAGTAAAGGTGGAGTCGGATCATGATGCTTCCAAGACTACGAAATGCAAAGTCTCGCAACTCGTCTCTGTACGGTGAGTGCAAGAGGTAGGCAGAGAAGACTACAAGGTGCTTGTTTGTTTGGTCCTGTAGTGTAGCTATTTGGCCCTTTTAGCGAGACTGAGGGAAACCAATATTTGCCTGAATATAAGGCGATATCATCTACATTATTTGTTTGTCCCTTATCTTGCTACCTACCGCTCGTCGATCCGAAAACTCCCTACACTGCAGCAGATATACAACCTACCTCCCGCGACAACCGTACGGCATCATCGTTCCCGGCTCCCGGATTAGATCCATCCAGAACATACCACGTTTTTTTATCCGTATGCCACCATATCCCACGCGCATATCGATCCATCCTCTCCCATATAAAACAGTACCAAGCATCCCAAGAAGGCGGGTGCCCTCCCTCCCTCTCAAGTCCCAAGAGTCACCTGGATCGCCTTTGTTTTCTTTTTGCCTTTTTCAGTTGTCAACATCTCCTCCGACACCCGAAACCTGGTGGATTAAAGGTATCGAAAGTCTGGATCGAGGTCCCTGTCAACAAGTGAGGTGGATTGTGGATTCCGACAACCCCATTCGGCCGAGATTCTGCCATTGGGTCTAACCTAGCTTCTTCGCTGGCCACCCCCTTAGGCTCGCTGGGGTAACCCCGTCGACCTCTTTGGAGACCTGGATTCTGGAGTCTTTGGGGACTGGAGACTCTGGGGAACGACCAGAGCTGATATCCACACCGTTGGGACTGCGCGGGACAAAGGAAACAAGACAAGAAGCCCGTGTCTCCCACGCACACTCACTCTCTCTTCAACACCTTCCAGTACATTTTCACCCCCAGCTCATACACACACATACACAAACACACACCATACTCGACGCTATACAATACCACAATTATTCGAGGCAACCCTTACCACTCAACATTAGCATCTTCACCAAGTGTTACAAGCAAATCAACAACCGGAAAAGCTCCATGGTCAGGTAGTAACACGGAAAACAACAACCTACCACTACCTAACAATGGCAACATCAACAACCAGTGGTGGCGGCGCCGTGCTTGTATCGACTGCACCTTTGACGCCCGCCACCACAAGGATAACGAGATCGTCACGAGAGTCGATCAGTGGTCTGGACAAGGGGACAGGGGGGGTTGTGTCTGGACTGTCTGTGAATGGATACCACAATCTGGGGTACAGCCAGTCACCGGGTGAATCCGACTTTATCCTGTCCTCCTCGGTTGCAAGTGGAAGTGGTGGAAGTGGAAGTGGAAATGGAAACGGAAACGGAAGCCTCAGCGCCGCGCTATTACAGGCAACAGGGCCCGCGGCGGTACAGGTACACCACAGCAGCCATCATCTCCAACGACCCCGCAGCATCCAGTCGAAGCTCAGCAAGCACCGCTCTCCCCTAACCGCCACCCTGGCGAAGCTCAAGAATGCCGCCTCCCTCAGCAACAACACCATTGGCCGCCCCCGAAGCAGCGGTTCTCCTGCCATCCACGACCACCACGCCAGCAACTCCCGATCCCCTGCCGCCGGCGACGACATGGAACCGCCCGTGCTCTCCTTTTACGGCACCGAGCCCGTGCCCCTTCCCAGTCGCTTTGCACAGATCAAGCGCAGTCTCGTCGCCGGCCACGAGAAGGAGCTCGAGGCGTCCTGGGCCCGTCTGATAACGGCACTGCGCGACGAGGTTGAGGACATTGCCCAGCGCGGTGCGTCAATCACGCCCAGCATCGACTTTGGCGACATCGCGAACCCCTCCAAAAAGGCCGACTTCGCCCGCGACCTCAAGCGCTACGGTCTTGGCGTCATCCGCGGCGTCGTGCCCCCCGCCGATGCGCAAAAGGCCATCGACGAGACGGTCAAGTACCTCGAAACCAAGCATGACTTCAAGGATCCCATCCCCCAAGACCCGACATGCTTCGACTTCTTCTGGACGCCGGCCCAAGTGCGCACGCGCGCGCACCCCAAGGTTCTGCAAGCACAACGCTTCGCCATGTCGCTCTGGGACAATGACGCCGACGACCGCATGGTGACCCGCTTCCCCATTTCCTACGCCGATCGTCTGCGCATTCACGGCGCCAACATCGGCGGAGTAGGGCCCGATGCCGCCGAGAAGAAGGCGAGCGAGGACCCTGCCGCCGCCGAGGCCAAAAGAGCTGCCATGGAGCTCCTCGACGACTTCGCATCCTCTACCGTCATTGCTCAGGTCGACAACGGCAGTCTTGAGCGCTGGGAATCGGACGGGTACGGTCGCGGAGGCACCTACGACGCCGTCTTCAAGGGCGAGTGGGAGAAGTACGACCCTTGGGATCCCACGTACCGCGTCACTGCGACCCCGGATCTCTACAACGGCTACGGTGCTTGCAGCATCTTCCGCATGTACCAGGGCATCGTGGCTCTCAGCACCATTGGCCCGGGCATGGTGCGGCTGCTTCCCAGCCCCAAGCTAGCCACCGCCTACTTCCTCCTCCGTCCCTTTTTCTCGCCCAAGAGCCCGCCTCCCGAGCGCCGCGAAGGTCCCGAGTGGGATGCCTTCCTCGACGCCTCCAACTGGCCCCTCGACACCGAGCAAAGCACCATCATCCACGGCGCCGTTCCCGGCCACGCCCAGCGTCTCACCGAGCTCTGGCACCCGCATCTGCACCTCCGCCGCACCCTCACCACGCTGCCCACCCTGCAAACAGGCGATTACATCGTGTGGCACCCCGACCTGGCGTACCACATCACCTCCAACCCCAACATCATGGCAAGCCGCGCGCCCACACCGCCGCCGGACAATGACAACAACACGCCCTCCGCCCCCAATAAGCCCGTGTCAATCCTCGTCTACGTCCCCGCCGCGCCGCTCACCCAGACCAACGCTCTGTACTTGGCTCGCCAGCGCAAGACTTTCCAGCGCGGACACCCCGGTCCTGACTTTGATTCTACGGGAAGCGGTCTAGGCAGCGAGGCGTCGCACGCTGGAAGGCCGGGCGAGACGGAGATAGCCGAGGTCGGCGGCCCCGCGGGACTGCAGGCCATGGGACTGGCTCCCTTTGACATTGCTCCCACGCCGACCAGTAATTCTAGCAACGATGGGGAAGTCGACGATGAGGATGTTGAGATGGAGGGTACAACAGCCAGCATAGTTGCCGCCAAGTCCAGCACGGCGGAAATCATTGGCGGCGGCGTATCATCGAGCACGCCTGCTGTCAGTCGGGCCGAGGCCGAAGTCGCCAGGATGGCGAATATCATTTTGTTCCCGGATCGTTATGACTTTTATATGGGCACCACCGGGCGAAGAAGCTCGGCGATCAAGAGGAAGAGGTCGTTGGATGGGTTGAAAGATGAGGAGGAGAAGGAGAAGGGGAAGGGGAAGAGGAAAGAGAAGAGTCCAGCATCTGTGAGCAAGGTCACGGTGCCGGTGGTTCAGGTGAAGCAGGAGCAAGAGAAGCGGCCGGATGTGGCACATACGAAGAGGACAACGTCTAGTTCCAGTAGGCAGGGTCAGGAGAAGGAGAAGGAAAGGAAAGGAAGCAGTGCTTGAGAGTGGACGTGAGTTTTTATTTCGAATATATTTTTTTTTCTTTGGTTATAAGTTTAGTCTGACGGTGTTCATCTTTTGTACATGAAGCCAGCAAGCGAATGGAAAGTACTCGACGTGCATTAGCACACGGAAACGATATTCAATAGACGCAACTCATACCCCGTTTCCCATAGTCACAACCCCTTATGTGTATGTCCCCATACTCTTCAGTTCATACTTGGAAGATCGCAGCTCGCCATTCTTGTCACCTATAGTTACTTTACCTATACATTCGCATTCTTCATTCATAAAACACCTCTACAAACGCAGCTCAATTCTCATTTCACAGTTTTATTGCAATCCGTTTCAAGCCCCCATAGAGGTAGATACTGCGAAGGAACATGAATCGAGATCTAGGTACCCTGAGGACTCATTGCAAATTCATCCAGGTATCTTCGAGCACATACCTATTACCCCCCTCTACAAAAAGCAAAAAAAAAGAAAAAAAAGAAAAAAAAAGCTACGAAAACCAACCTGTATGCCGTGGACATACCTACCCGCAAACTAATTAGCCATACGCTCAAGCTCAAGAATAGGTATATTCGGAATAGCAGGAGGTCCAATCGTTCAAGGGGGCGGCAGCTGGGGGTCATGTCCGTGCCGGGCAATAAACATAGGTACCTCTATCCCAGACAATATTACTATAGTGAAAACATACCAATGTTAATCATATACGACAGAACGAATGGGGGTCAAGTGTTGTACGTACATGGCGGCCAAGGCTAGTACCTAGTCTATATCATGAAGATACCTACCTAGCTAGTTAGGTAGGGTGGAATTGGCCTTGTATCTAACTACCTCTACTTATCCAGTTGCGAACCTTCTTTAGGATAGTGACTGTGGGTGACTCCGTACCTCTAACCTCGAGATTAGGTACCTACCTGCCTACGTTTATTGCGGGTGCGTGCGTGCATCGTTAGGTACCTCTAGGTAGTTGGGGCACAAGCAAAATGCGTGCCGCCCGCCCGCCAGCATTGACTGGAGGTAATGGCAGTTGTTGCATGCGGCACCATTGGCAATACTGCCGGGCACCGAACAGCAGATCAGATCTTGAAAATGCCGCGGTTGGTATGTGCAAGCACTGCAACCAAGACATTACATCCTATGCATGATGCTGTTCTTTGCGCTTCGTTGTGGGGGTTCGCAAAGAACATACTCGTCAACTAGTGGCCCGCCCGCTAGTCAGACGGTCGATTTTGAAGACCTGACGAGTAGTGTCACTTGAATACCTACCTCTACGAAAATCCTCAAACGCCATAGAAGAATGGCACGGGTCCGCCACCGCCACCGCGTTGATGGCATGGAGGTGCGACTTTCTCTGGTGGTGGTGGGCGTTTCGCGGTCGCACATTTTTTCCCAGCTTTGGCCGGGGCAGACATCGTAGGTAAAATCCTGTATATTGACCATTACACTTGAACAGCGATGGTGTCTGGATGTTGCAGTGGCTTGGTTTCCAACGATGTTGTCGCTAGTTGCTCCTATGAGGAAGGTAGGTAGGTACCTACCTACTACTGGGAAACTTGACCTGGGCCTAGTCTCCCAACAGGTACTTACTTAAACCACTCGTACCTTCCCCAATCAAATTCTTCTCCCAGAAACCAAACTTTTATACACATCAATCATCACAAATTCTTACCAGGCACTCGTTTACACCACCACACCAACTTGCTTACAACACCACAAGTAGCCTCTCCGGTTTGGGAGAAGGCGGCAGGCCCTGAGCCGTCGATGAATTCAAACTCGCGCCATCCTCATCCGTCTGGTAAAAGTGAACAGTATGAGACACCCAACTGCACATTTTGATCCAAGGTTGCGCGCACAGCTTTTCTGCAAGGACTCAACATGTTGAGCACCCACCTCATTCCCAATTCGCTCGTAGGCCTCGATTTCAAACTCAATCTCAACCTCGATTTCCCAAGTATTTCGTCGACGAACATCTGGTTGTTACGATGGCCGAATTGCGGAAGGAGCGGGAAAAGAATGAAACAGAAGGCCGCCGAAAAGTGTGCCATGCTATCTGATAAAGAGAGGGAATTAGTCAGTTTCATTTTCCTCAATCAGGTAGGTACGCTTCACTCCTGACTGTACGAAACTCCCCTTAAGACAAGGCACCCTGAACAGAAATAAGATGAAGATTCCTTCAACACACAACGCACGACGTGTAAAGTTAAAGTTTACCTCGGACGAAACTCACATGAAGACAGTTGACTTGTTCGGTAGCTTCAAACTACCTACAGGTACCTACTGGCTGCGATACGGCCGGTGCCTGCTCTCGCGTGCCAGCGCCAGCGCTGACCACCATGTCCAAGGGATCTAGGTACTCTATATATAGGGCCGATGTCGCAAGACATATCGACAACGGCATGCCCATCGATCTCCTCTGTCAACACCAAGCTCGTATTAGCGCTGCCGCCGGCGGGTCTGCACTCTGCAGTCGCATCCCAAGACGAAGCTAGCGCTTGAGCAGATGACTTGAAGGTCGTCGGTCTCAATGAGGGAGGCAGGGAATGGAACGGGGTTTACCGTGCGGCCCCGTACACAAGCGCGCACTACCTTGCACGCACGCGCGGAGAAAAAAGAAAGAGAAAAGAGAAAACACAGTGAGAGGAGCAAGTGTCCTCACGATCCATACATACTCTGTTTCCATCTAGGGAAATCAAGGTCCGCGGCAAGCCGGTCACCACCCAGTATTTCTCTTCCAGTCCCAGCCTCCAAGACTGCCATGAGAAGGCCACACACCTTGAGGAAAGATGCGCAAACTTGCAGCAGAATTACGCGGACTTGGCCGCGCAGCAAAAACGCATGCAGTGGGCGCTGACTGTTATCTCGGCGCTGCCAATCGAGTTCGTCGATAAACAACAACAGTTACCTGTGAAGGCCGCTATCGCCAACTATATTGGCGACGAAGTTTCTATTATTGGCCTTATAATAAGATGGGGGTTTAGGAATTTGAATCTAGATAGGGATAATACTATTAAAGTCTTCGAAGGACAGACCGAAGTTGGCGAAGTCGCATCCGCAGACTTGAGGGAGGACAAACTGTTCGCCGTAGCCGGCCCCGGCGCCGGGGTCTTCAAAGGATGGGAGTTGTACTGTGGTATGTGGTCCAGGACTCTCGAGCTCTTGAAACTTCCACCAAGTGTAACAAGCGAAGAGACCAAGAGCCAAATTCCCCGAAACTTTTGAGGGGTGCGCTGTAGTCTGCAAAGCCAAAGTTCAAAGACAGCAGTGCTCTGAACACCATACTTTCGCAAATCACAAAGTTTGGTCCCCTCAAAGAGCAAGAGTTTGAGACTTTGCCGACCATAACACAAGTATCGGCCTTGTTTCAAAAAGAGAATGACGCCAGGAGAGCTGTCGAGGTTCTCAATCAGTCATCTCGATCAAGTTACGCCGACGCATACCGAAAAGTAGGAAGAATTCATAATAGAAGAGCAGGAAGCGCACGAGAAAAGAAAGAGGGGCACACACCAAGAAAAAAGGGCAGAGGAAGAAACAAAAACAACAAAAAAGCAAAAAGAAACAACACCCTCGGGAAACGTCCTGACACTCGTCAGAGTCGAACGCGGAACCCTTCGCCACACTTGTGGTGCTACACTTGTAGCCTGTAGGGACCTTACTACCGCTGGTTGAGCCAACGGCGAGGGGACTTGTTGTTGGAAGTAGGGGCTGGACCTTGAGCTTATAAGGGAATTCGTAGGGGACTGGTTGTGCGGTTGCCTGGTTGGCTGTGAAGGGAGCGCGGCTCAAGGTTTTGTTCGTTCGTCCGATGTTATCGGTGACGGGTGAAGGGTGTCTGGGTCGCTGTGGTCTGGGCCCCGGCTGGAACTATCATGACAGGATGGGCTTCCGAGAGGAAGGTACGTGAGCTTTGTGGTGTGAGCTAGGTTGATGTGAGCATACGGCAGTGAAAGTTGGAAGAAATTCAAGGCAAAGGCTTTGACGGGACGTAGAAAGATTTCCGGTTAATAAAGACGAGAGTACCTGGGACCGTCAAAGTGAAGTTGCTAGTGTCAGCTGGAAGCCAGTAAAGCCCCCGCTCGACCGTCATACCAGGAACATTGGCGAGCTTCTGTACTTCTTGGTGGACGAGCGAAGCGGTTCTAGTAGGGAGGGCTCGATGGGTGCCCCGATAATGGACGCTGGTTGTCTACAAGGCGGAGAGCATGGCTTCTGGCTGTAAAGACTTGTAGCGTAACCTTCGTTGTGCTCAATGCCATGACAAGAACCTTGATCGCAGTTGGTGGAATGAAGCCGCAGTAGTACTGGACGTGATGACGGTGAATAGGACACTTAGCTGCGACGTTTGGAGATACAAAAGACTCTTCGGAAGGCTGGAGAACAACTTTGTCCATGAGATCTGCTCATCCTTATGGCATGCTAGGAAAGGGGTGTGATGTATGAGCTGCGTTAAAACACACGAGAACAAAACATCAAAGGCGACACAAGGCATTAGAGGATGTTGGTTCGAACAGAGGTGCATACAGGCGAGCATAATGAACTTGAAAGAAGTTAGCGACGTCTCTTTTCTTCTAACATCTTGTTTTCTTTTTCTGTTTTCTAATTCATCATGATGTGTGGTGGCAAAACTTAGCATAAAAACAGCATCATACAACATGTTTAATGTGTGTGAAAAAGCTGCGCGCAATAAAAGATTGGTTGAATGACAAATGCTCATGATTGCTAACGAAGTATCCAGTCATCTCGGACGGAAGTCAGATGGCCGACTGTGATAGAGAGAAAAGCTCGCGCTTGTCAAAAGAGACGCAGCAGCCAGGACGTGAGAAGAAGGAGAGGAATGATTGGGAAAATGCTTGACTGCGACTTGTTTGGTTGAAGAGGAGATAATTGACAGCTCCGCTATTCCAAGGGGAGAGTCAGCTCACGTTGTGTCCAGAATTGATGCTCGTTCCTTCCTTTCGTTGTGATACCCTATTCTGGACAAGGGAGTACCTGCCCTCATATCTTGCATGACTAGCCTTGCCATGGGCCAGACACTGGCACCTTCCGTTAGAAAACTGACCCCTCACGCAGGTTCGGTACCCAAATTGGAGTTGCGTGTTTGACGTGAGATAATGCTTCATTAAACTTTCAATCATGGAAAATACTCCATCAAGTCGCGAGTACTGACTGGTCGACATCGACAGTCTGACGACGTGAACCTTTCCACCCTTATCATACTAATACAGTATTATCATCTCCCATACCACCTCCCACCTCCCACCACCCTCTCCCCTCCCCTTCCCCTTCCCCCCTCAACCCAACCCCTCATGCACTAAACTTTATTCCCCCCATAATCCTTCGTATCCCTCCTCCCCGCCCCCGTCGTCTGTTCCCCCTCGGGCTCCGTCCCCGTCTTGGCCGGCGTCCGCTTCGTATACGCCCCAGGACTATGCGAAATCACCCTTGTATCCTTGGGATCTTCCGCCAGCGGCTCTTTCCGAGCCGATGGCCCACCCGTGCCGCCCATCTTCTGCAACGTCTCGGAAATGTCGCGGTTGCCCGTGTCGGTGGCGCTGTGCTTCTCCGATACGCCGCGGGGCTGGGTCTTGCCGCCGCGCGTCTGCCACCAAAAGATGCCGCCGAGACCGGCGGCGATGCTGATGGGCACGGCGCGGGCGCGGAGGTAGTTGGCTGCTGTTGACATTTTTGTTGTCTTTTGTGGATGAGGGGTGTTGTGGGGGGTAAGGGAGGCAAGGGAGGTAAGTTGAGTTAAAGGATCACGTTGCTTGACGTTTGGATGGATTGTTCTTGGTTCTCTTCACTTTTGCTAGAAGACGACCAAAGTGTGATTTGGAGTAGTTGCGGTGGATGAGGTGAAGTGGGTGATGGTCCCGCGACAGTTCGGTTTGATTTGTTATGTGTTGTTGTTGTAGACGAACAACGAACACTCTACATTACCCGGGAGCTCGTTTGGTTAAATAAAGGGAGGAGGTCTTTCAAGTACGATGACGTTGTGTACCTAATGATGATCTCACCTCCTGCCGCTTCCCCTGTACATTAGGTACAGTTACTGACGGAATGCAGTGGGAACTCGATCTGGCCAAGTACCTATCATTTGCGTTGTAGTTACCTACATACTCCCTTGTACACAAAGAGAATCTCCAATATAAACTGAACTCCCGATGGGTTTGAGTCTCACACTCGACAAAGATCCTCAACTTCCAAGATGTTGGAGTCTGCAAAGCCAGGAACAACACGGAAAATAAAGTGGAGTTTTCCCAATCGAATTTCAATCCATCGAAAACGAAGATGGACATCGCGCTTTCGCATGTTGTTCACTGACAGCTGACGTCAAGAGTTTGCATGACATCATGACCTGTCCAGCACGGTACTCGGCCGATCCACTGTTAAGCGAAAACCTTCTCACTCAAGCCCGTTGTGCCTCAAAGCCACGGCATGCCAGCAATAACTGTCCGAGACTTTGAGGATAGAGATCCAATTCCTTTTATATGTGTGGGAAATGTAAATTTGGAGTTTAGTTGGTGAAATCGACGTTGATGTCAATGTCGTCCGGTTTCCCTCGTCGTGCTGTCCAAGTCCACCGTTAACAACAACATGACCCTTGCATGTTGTATCGGGACAGAGAGCTCCCGTTCTCCTCTCGAACTCCGTCAGCATGTTGCCGATGGCCTACGACTCGAATTCTTCAAAATTCATGATGAACTAAGCAAGTAGTGCTGCCTCGTTTACAAAGTCTCAAAAACGCCTCCATCTAATCCCTCTTTTCACCTCCTTCAACACCAACCGGCTCCGTAACCGACGTGGGAGCCTTCAAAGACCCAGAACACCTCGGCGGAGTACGCCCATGCAGTATACACTCGTTCATGTAAAACCCCTCCTCATCGACATCCTCCAAGTACTTGATATCCAAGCCCCTGATCTCCGAATCCTCACTCGCGCGTAGATGCAAGCCGGGAATCTTGTTGATGATGAACAGCAAGATGCACGACACCACAAAGGACCAGGCTGCGGCAGTGGTTGCGCCGGCGAACTGAAGTCCAAGCTGGCGGAAGTTGCGGTTCCACCAGCCACCTGCATAGGAGCTGCCTGAATAGCCATCTAGAGCGGGAACAAAGTTGTCGGCAAAGATGCCCGTCAAAAGATCACCGACGTAACCGCCCACGCCGTGAATGGCAAAAATGTCGAGACCGTCATCAACAGAGAGGAGGTGTTTGTACTTGGCGGCGTAGTAGCAGGTGGCGGAGGTGAGGAAGCCGATGAGCGAGGCTACGTAGACGGGGACTGCGCAAGCTTCGAGTCAGTCAAACGAGCACTTGGAGGTAGCCCGGAGAAAGCAACAGAGAACACACCATAACCCGCTGCAGGGGTAATTCCGACCAAGCCCGCAATAATACCCGAGCAAAAGCCAACCAAGCTGAACTTTCTCTTGTAGAGATAGTCGATCAAGACCCAACCGACGCCCCCTCCGCACCCTGCCAGGTTCGTGTTGACAATGGCGTAGATGGACCGCAGGCTGAGGTTGGGTGCACTGCCGCCATTGAAGGCGAACCAGCCAAACCAGATGAAGACAGTTCCGAGGCACATCAACAGCGGACTGTGGGGCTTGTGGTGAACGAGTTTCTTACGGTCAACGACGTCCGAGTCGGCGACACGCGGACCGAGCATCAGGGACCAGGCAAGGGCACCGAAGCCGCTGGCGATGTGAACAGGACCGGAGCCGGCAAAGTCGTAGACACCGAGTTTGTATAACCATCCGCTAGGGTTCCACTCCCAATATGCAATGCTGGAGAGGATAGAGTCAGTGATTGTGGGAGTTGACTGTTGGCGATGGACTTACAAGTAGTAGACAAAAGTAGTCCAGCAGAGGAGGAAAAGCATACTGGGCAACAGCCTGCCACGTTCAAGCATGGCTCCGGCCAAGATCATGGCAGTGCAGGAAACAAAGGTAAAACCAAAGGCAGCATCTGGAACAAGTGTTAGCCGGCGGATGCCTGACATGGGAAGAGCATCATACACAGAATATCAGGAATATCCGAGTTGGCCATGGATGGCTGAGCAAGCACGTTTCGAAACACGGCCAACGACAAGTCTCCGAGGATGGGGTTTGTTGTTCGTGCCTGGTACAGAGAGTAACCGTATACCCAGAACTGGATTCCGCAAGCGCAAGCACAGAAGAGACTTTGGAGGACCATAGTCAGAGCCGCCTTCCTGCGGTGCATTCCGGCATAGAGGAAGCCGATGGCCGGGGTGATTTGCCAGCATAGGGCAGTGCATACGAGCATCCAACAAAGATTGCCCTGGACAGATGTAACACGCCAGGTTAGTTGCTTGTTTCTTTCCTCGATATTGCCAGTGTCCGATGCCATCAACGAACCTTGTCATAGGGCGCGTTCAGGTTCTGCGTGAAGGGATCACCTCCTTTGGGATTGGCATGCCAGTCCGGCCACTCGGTGACAGGCACAATTTCTGGCTCGGCCATCTTGGAATACCTCTCGGCCTGGTGTGTGAAGAGCTGTGCTTATCGTCCTGATATGTTCTGTCTGTTGATTGTGTCTTTATTCCGTGGCTGAGTGGGTATGTGATCGAGGACTATCTTGAGAAGTACAATTGCCAGTCGCAAAGAGGCGCCAGACCTAGGGTTTGCCATGGCCTATAAGTATTCTTTTGGTCCGTCATCTTGATATGGGCGCCGTGGCGCTGGATCGTGTATCACACAGCAAGGAGATATGCGCAGCTGGGTGGGTGGTACTCGGGCAAGGCCTTTCTTTTTCTGTCGTCAACGGCAGATAAGCAAGAGAGAGGCACACACAACTCGGGGTGCAAGCTGAAGCTGAACGGCGAGAAGGATAACGAGGTTTGGAATCCCCCAATCCTGTGTCGGCGTTATCAATGGCTACCTACCTAGTACTCTAGATATCAGCAAAAACCGGCGAGGTCGCATTATCAGTCCCCACGAGGAGGACGGCCAGGCATTGCCAAGAAGAGAGGGGAAGAGACCAACTACCTACCTCTACATAACCTTCTGGGGGATCTCCCGCTTGGCGAAAACAGGCAAAACCTTCCGCAACGCGGGGATTCTGAGAATGAAACCGACGTCGACACGCACTCCATTGAAAGGGTTGTTGGGTGGTGAAAGCAGCTGCCGGACTCTTGCCCCTGATTCGGCTTAGGCCATTTCTTGGCTCCTTTTGTGGAAGTGCTTGCAGTGATAAGACAAGACGACATGCTGATAAGAGCACCTTTGTGTGGTGGTGAAGTGCCGTGAGGAAGGGACGACCGACCGGCCGACCGACGCAACCAACACTCGCCGACATCGCCAATCTCTCTTTGACGTCACTTTGCAGTGCTTCAGTGAATCTGATGAATTCGTGAATTCGACATCAAATCATATTTAGTTACATAGATTGAACAGCAATGTGTACTGTGCAGTGTAAGCTACAGCGTCGCAACACCAAGACAAAATCCCCAGTCCGTCATCGGCATTCGATTGGCTGAACAATATGGATACTACAGTTCCCTTTCCCAATACTGTCTGCCACAGCAATCCAGATTACGAAGAAGGAAATTAAAAAAAAAAAAAAAAAAAAAAAAAAAAAAAAAAAGGGCTTACCTCTCATCCAAAGACCAACTGGACAGAGACTGTCGGAGTGCACCACCTCGACTAAACCTCCAACGATGTTGATCCCTTCAGCTTCTTTCGCATCGTCGGCGCCATCTTCACGTAGGATCACACCCTCCCAGTCGTTATAATGCAATCTCGAGCCAATGTGGTTATGTGGCTGCTCGGTAACCAATAATCGCTGATGGCTTTCGTCCAAGACCCCAGCAAACCTTCTCTTGCAAGTCCCGATCCGATCCCCTTCTATGCTTCATCTTCTCTCGCAGCATACACAGTATGTAGGACAGACGACAAATGTTTCAAGCCACGCGGCCGCTCATGGTGCCCTGCGCTTGCGTCCCCTACATATCTCCGAATCGTCACATCGGGGCTGCTGATAATGGCAACACAGCTCAAAAACTTTTGTCTCAAGCCACTGTTCAGTTTCAAGCTCTGAGATAAGTCTTTACACTTTGCGCACCCAGTTCCGACATGGACGGAATAGCACCGCCAACTCGTCATCAGTCTACGTACACCGGCCTGCTGTGAAATAAGAGCCGAGCGGGGTCTATACCGTTTCGCAGGGGTTTTCCGCCGTTGATCCAATCACGCCACGACTCTGTGTTGGGTACCGGATACCGGACCCCAGTCCAGTCTTGTCGACAATGAACACCTGGCCAGGAGAACCGTTGATTTACATAGTACAGTGGCCAGATTGTCGGGCTAAAAAGGTCTTCCTTCTCACTGGTCAGGATCTGCCGGGTCGAAAAAGATATAGCGCAGCAACCCTACCGATGTATCATGAAGTTGAGGGAAAACTGTGGTGTGGTGGACGGCTTTTAATATTGAGACGAAATTACTCCGGATCGGCATAACAACGTTGATATAGGTAGTACACTACCCGGTTCAGCCGACCAGCATAGCTCATATGCATCTTCGAGCGGCTAGGTGTTGTTGTTCTACACTACCAGCCAGCACCTTTCTCTTAACACCCGACCACGACGGTCGTCGGCATCCGAGACAGCTTCGCCAAACGGAAAGGCCAAGTCTTCCATGTCGGAAAGGGTCATGACTTGGACGTGGAAACATAAAAGCTGACCAGCCATCCTTCCAGACCCCGGTTTCACCTTGGGCCTCGTAATTGTTCAACAAGGTAGACCCCAGATTGTGTGTAAAGGGATCCTTTCAGCCTTACCTGGCCACGTGCCGGCCTCCCGCTATACCAAGATGCTCCAACGGCAAGGTACAATTCGTAGCGAGCAGGAAGCGAGGGCGGTCAAAGGGCAAGAGAAGTAAGAAGCAACGGCTTTTCTGGTAGTGAGGAAAACACACGATGTTCACGACAGCGAGCTTGGGGCGGAATAAACTGTCTGGGTGTCATCGGATTTCAAAGCAACCGTGTTCCACCCTTCCACGTGGTAAGACGCTAGCAAAAATCATACCACATACTTTGGTACCCTACACTGCTACATTCTTGCCCTGAAACATTCGTTAGCGCAGGACTTCATAAGTACCTTACATCATGATACTCTGCTCAACTCAATTACCATTTCACTATTTTTCAATCAAGCAATTGCTTCCTTGAACGTGGCTGTCTCGTTATTTTTTGTGTATTGTCGAAGTCGTCGCAAGCACCGCGCTAAATAACAAACCGGCATTGAACTGGACACCCCTGACACCACCAAGTGGAATTTTAGGCGGTGAGTGGTAGATGTTATGGTTTCCGAATTCCGATGTTACATTTTGGACAGCACGGTGTGAATTGGGCACCCGGCCTAAAGTAGCTCATCGATGTTATAAATCCCGACGGCTTTGGCACCCGAAACATTTCCCTTCTTGGACGGTCCATCCTCCTTTCTTTTTCCACCAGACCCAAACCTCGAATTCCCACCAGGACGGTTCACGGTATCCAATATCCAAGATTTCATTATGGCTTCTCCGGCGAAAAAGGCGCGAACAAAGTCACCCACGCCTGCTCCAGAAACTTCAGCAGCTGCGAGGGAATCCACGCCTGCTCCTACTCTGATTCCAGCGGCTTCGAGAGAATCTACACCTGCTCCTGCCACCCCCGCAGTTGCGAGAGAGTCAACACCTGTTCCTGCCACTCCAGCTGCTGCGAGAGAATCTACGCCTGTTCCTGCGACGCCAGCTACTGCAAAAGAACGCACGCCTGCTCCTGCCACTCCGGCGGTTGCGAGGGGACGCACGCCTGCTCCTGCCACTCCCGCTGCTGAAACGAATGCCCCTCTTCCTGGATCTCACTGGGCCGAACAGGTACGGACCGGCCACAAGCTCACAAGCCCCAATCATGATGGGAATTGATCACTCACATCGATACTACAGGGACTTCCCGAGGAGGAAGAAGATGATGCGGATTCGACCCTTGGAAGCGATGTCGAGAGCTCGACTGCTTCGATCGGTTCGAGTATCCTCAGATACCGTACTATGAACGGCAGAACGTATCATAGCGACAGCATAACGGATTCAGAGTATTGGTAAGTCTCATTGTCTGAGGATCGCTCGTCCTGACCTCTACGTTGGGTCTTTACGGCGCTTCTATCGAACTCAGACGAGTATGGAGAAAGAAACAGCCAACGCTAACCAGCATTGTGAATTCTGATACAGGGGCCCTAACGACGAAAAGCAGAACGAATTGCTGGATATCTTGTGAGTGCAAGACCATTGTGTTCACCTAGCGAGTTCTTGTAGCTGACCAAATATTGCACTTCAGCCATCATGCCATGACCATTCTTTTGGATGGCAGGCTCTATGATGCCCCTCTTCCCAAGAAAATGGAGAATGCCATCGATCTCGGCACAGGCACAGGTACGCCGACTTTCTACACTTTTATTTTTTTTTAGTGGTCGTCCTTTATACATGTGGAGGTACTAACCCGACATTCAGGCCTCTGGGCAATCGACTTCGCCGACGCATTCCCCAACTGCAACGTCATCGGCACCGACATCTCGCCCATCCAGCCCAGCTGGGTTCCCCCCAACATCCGTTTCGAGATCGACGACTACAATAAGGAATGGACCTACAAGCCTGACTTCTTCGACTTCATCCACGTCCGTTGGCTCAGCGGGACCGTCAAGGACTGGCTTGCCTTCTACAAGGACGCTTACCGGTGCTGCAAGCCGGGCGGGTACATCGAGCACATGGATACACACGGTACGATCCACTCGGACGATGGTTCCATCGACGAAAAGGTGCATGCTCTAGGCCAATGGGGCCCCATATGGCACGAGGCAGGCAAGAGGATTGGGCAGGTCCTGATCCCCGCTGCCATGATGGAGAGTGCAATGAAAGAGGCCGGTTTCGTGAATATCGTGGTGAAGGATTACAAGGTACGTTCCATCTTCCGCTTTCCCCCACAGTGTCGTATATCTGTCTATCCCAGCAGAGAATCTGACTACGGAATATCTGCAGGTCCCCATCTCGCCATGGCCCAAGGACAAAAAGATGAACGACGTTGGTCTGTACTTCTATGCCGTCATGAACCAGGATCTCGATGGTGTTCTGCAGTTCATGTTTGGTAAGGTCATGGGGTGGACTACGGAGGAGATCGGCATCTACATCCGACATTTGAAGAAGGAGATGAAGGACATGAGCATTCATGGGTACTTTGTCTTCCGCAAGGTGTATGGCCAGAAGCCAGTGGATGCTTAGGAGTAATGTACGGCTAGTAGTAGGCAACAACACCGATCGGGGCTGGATAGGTAATTTCCCACGATAGGGGCAGTTGGATAACCTGGTACCTCTACCTTACGTCAAGGTTCATCTTCCTTTTCTCAAAAAAAATAATTTGGAAATATAAAACTTGTAGTCAAAACCATGGAATGACTCGTCACATTTGTTATACAGGGTTGACCCCAGATCGGACACGTGCCTTGAGCCTTACCCGGGCCCGAAATTACTGTTTGCGTCAAGGCTATCCCTGTGGTTTCCTTCTACGCAACTACACGTATAAGCAAAGTTCGACATGGAAGACAACGCTGCGAAAGGAGAGGAACATCATCAGCGGTTCATTATTTGGTAAAGGAGGTGGTGGGAGTACTATTCACCTTCGTGGCCCCAGCCCTCCCTTCGAAAAGCCATATTGGACGTTTCGAACCTGGATTTGATTCAAAAGATGAACTCCCTTACCTACTACTTTTTGATTCTGTCGGCAAAACGAACAAGCATGACAAGAAGGAGAGGGAGGACATTACTACTGAACGGACGGATGCGGCTCATCCGATAGGTAGCATATGGGTGCATGGATAAAGATACTTCAAGGTACCTACCTAGAGGTACCTACCTACCTCTACCTATGCATGACGGCGCACAAACCAAGTCTTCCTGCATCCAAGCATGTGCACTAACACTTTTACACCAATTATAGTCAAAGATCTGCTAGTATCTCTTAGCGCAAAGCTCCCACCGGCGTGCCAGCCTAGGCCTTCCTCGGCTCATGGGCAGCTCAGGTACAGTACCTCCCATCATGTCTTTGTTCGACATTGTATGTTCCCAAACATTAATTCCGGTCCTAGTCTAGGTAGCCTCTGGATGCATAGAACGGGTAAGGCTGAAGTAACAGCGATGGGCCTTGTTCGTGAGTCAGGGGCGAGGGGCGGGTAAGAAAATAAGGTTGCAAGGGGATCCATGATCATCAACGACATATTCCAAAATGAGAGTACCTAGAGGTACTCTAGGTAGGAAAATGACGGGGGGAATATGTAGGTATATCCAAGTCGTTATTTCAGGCAGGGAGATAAGATACTGGCCACATTGATGACCAAAGGTAGAGTGATACGTGTACAGTTATTTTCCGAGATATTCACATTGACAACAAGAACACCCACCCGCGCGTTCGGCATGGCCTCCTGTCGGTTATATATCCAATTTAGAGGCAGTACACTAAGCATCCAGCGGCTTTTGAGCCCTCACCACGTGCCACTTCACGACCGAATGGATCTTGGCTTCCCTGAACTCTTTGCGAATAATAGCCGCAAAGTTCGCAATCTCCTTCGGGGTCCACCCCAGGTAGTTGGGCATGAAATAGACAAGAAAGCCCTCAATGTCATGTGTCATCGCCGCAGACTGGTAGAGGCCCACCTGCTTCAACTTTGGGTCATCAGACCAGGGCGCGAGGGGAGCCTATATGTAGGTGTAGATGTCGGTAGATAGTCAGCTTCAGCCCCATATGTCTCAAGAGGACTCACGAACGGAGGGTTGGGAGGAGGAAGGGGGGGGGGGGGGGG
>NW_009799103.1:3437920-3730453 GCF_000213175.1 Neurospora tetrasperma FGSC 2508 | reverse complement strand
GTAATACATACATAGTGATCCTCGGTCGTAATGTTGGTGAACCCAGCCTTCCTCATTCCGTTCTCCATCGCGCCGGAGGAAACTACCATGACGTTAAGCCCGGTCTTCCGCTGAACCTCTCTCCAAATGGGACCCCATTGGGCCATAGCGGAATCATGAGGCATCGTCTCGTCATAGCAGAGAAAATCAGCGTCGGTATCAACGTGTTCGATCCAGCCGCCTGGCTTGCAGCACCGGTAAGCCTCCTGATACAGGTAATCCCAATCCCTGATAACCCCGGTGAGCCAGCGAATGTGGATGAAGTCGAAATGATTCTCATGGTAGGTCCACTCCCTGGATGCATCGTTAATCTCGAAGCTGGCGTTTGGAGGTACCCAGCTAGGTTGAATAGGGGAAATGTCGGTGCCAATTACGTTGCAGTTGGGATGATCGTCCGCAAAGTCGCTATAATCCATCAAATAGGATGTCAGTAGGTACCTAAGTACCTTTAATCAGGGATCGACCCAGGACACCTGACAGGTTGGGTAGGTAGGTAGGCAGTCTTACATGGCCCAGACTCCTGCACGTAAGGAAATGCGCGTGGTCAGTAAAGTTGCACGAGTAGAAAGGACATGACTGGAAAAGATGGCGGTCCGTAGGTAGCGGGTAGATCAGCTTGCTTCCACTTACCAGTGCCGGTACCGATATCAATAGCATTCTTAATCTCCTTATCATTGAGCGGAGACGTATACAGCTTTCCATCGAACAACATAACCATGGCCGCGTGCATGATGTCCAGCAACTCATTTGCCTTGTCATCATTAGGGCCCCTAAAAAGTAGACGTAGTAGTCCATATGGACCAGTGGTTAGTTCAGCTCTCCAACATCAACGCCCGGGTACAACACTAAGTAGGTAGGTCGTTTTGCTAAAGGAATGTTAGGTAGGTAGGTATCCATCCAATTTAGACGTACCAGTACTCTCCGTCAGTCACAGAATCGCTGTGGTAGGTTCGTCCTAGGACATTACGGTAGTGCAAGATGCTGGAAGCGATCGAGGCGGTCGAGCTTTCCGTGTCAACTCCCAAGGTCGAGTCATTGTCTTCATCCACTAATTCCTACGCGTGTACAAAAGACATTTTGTTAGCATCTAACTTTTTTTCCCTTTTCTTTTTTTTTTTTTTTTTTTTTTTTTTTTTTTTTTATCTATTCATTCAAAAGTGATGGATGGAAATGTGTGTAGTAGGTAGTGTAAGTAGATGAAACGAACCTGCTGGCCCCAATGGGAACCGGCCATAAGGGCGACAGGCTCCGAAGGCTCATTGTGTACTGGAGACGTTGGAATAGGCGTAGGCGATTTGTCCTTTCCCGTCGGCGACGCAGGGCCAGGCGTGGGCGATTTGTCCTTTCTGGCTGGCGACGCAGGGCCAGGCGTGGGCGACTTGTCCTTTTTAAAGAAGGAACTCATTGTCGCGGAAATGGAAGTATGAATTGAGTGGTTACCTAGGTAGGTACCTCTTGTGAACTGCAAACGGAATGTTTGGCCAAAGTCGATGCTTCGTGTCAATCTTCAGGTGCCAGAGGTCCAGTACCTCCCGTTTATATAGGTAATCGTACCTAGAATTTCTCGTCACCTACCTAGTTACCCCTCCTCGATGAAGTCTCTTCCGATGCATGGAGCGGTCAGGGACACCCGGGCTAGAGGTAAAAGTGACCTCCTTCCTTTCGAACTGTGTGCTTCGGTTACCTCTTTGGTTACATTCGTGCTGACTCGCCACCAGAGACCTCCCGGTACCTCTGGGATAACAGCAAGCACGCAGCCATGCTGTCACAACGACATATAATTCAGTGTTAGTTGACACGTAGCTCCTTGTACCATGACTGTGGACATTTGCTGAATCAAGAGTTCCATTGGCTGCAATTCATGTCAGCTAGGGTACCTCTACCGAAAATGGTGGGAAAACACAGTAAATGGGCGAGTGGATAAACGTTGCAATACGCTTGACAACCTGGAAACTCCCACAGGAGACTGGGGAGAACATGCAATACAACACAATATTACACGTATAGCACTCTAGAAGCCAAAAGAAACAGAGCATAGGCCCTGGCACCGACCTTCCATATTACTCCTCCACAGAAATTGTTATCATGCTATCAGCCACTTTTCAATGACTGCAGCAATGCAGATAAGCACGCATCTCATTCAATAGATGATGTTTCTCCCCGGTCTCGACCAGGCTCTCCAGTTTCCGTGACCCGGCAAGCATTGAACGATGATGATAAACAGGTTATGTAGTCCGAGACTAGTTGACGCCATGCTGAGTCTGATCCTAGGAGAAGCGTCAGTTTATTTGAAGGTCAACCAGGATTGTGTAGACGGACTTTTCGCCTGATGGACAACATAGGTATCCAATGCTGCTGTTTCAACGTCCCTCTGGTGAAGCGTGCTCATACTAGCTTCATTGTGCGTGGCTTACACTTGGGAAATATCGCCAATGACCGCCTATAACGAATCATTCCAACCCCCACTCGGCTATAGCCATCTTCGGGGTTCACTCCCTCTCTTAGAAGAAGGCCGTAAACATGGAAACTAAATACAATACCTAGAAAATATAGTTTACCCTTGCTAAGCGACGAAACCATATCCGCTGCATCGAGACTGACTTCCCCGACTCGAACGCCATCCTTGATCAGACCAACAGACAGGTCAGCATGTGGGCCCATGACCCGATCGCTAATATCAACGTTAAACAGTAGAGCACCGCTAAGAACAAGGGCTCCGTATTTAAGCGCACCATACGGGTCCTGATACTTGGGGATTCCCACCATCTGCTCAACCGTGAGACGTTGAGCAATCGTCCTTCCAAAGGAGAAATTGAGATCCGGCGGTACTTTGACCGACGCCCGGACCAAACTAAAGTCCACCGGTGATGTGACTGATGCCCAGGACCAGCTCGGGGCTATATAGGAAGATTCCGTGTCATTTTGATGCGCAAGCTTGGTAGCTTTTGACCGTTGCGGCACGGTTTTCCAAAGGAGGCCTTCGGGGATAAGCGAGCTCCATATCCCACCAACATATGTGGCCCCTTGATAGAACTCCTGCGCCGCTTGTGCTATCCCGGACAGCGCAACCAGTCTGTCGCTTTGTTTTGTCAACAATCGTGCCGAATAATCCTCCACGATATCGTCCCAGGTTGCCTTGCTCTTAAACAGTCCCTTTGTGTCGCCCAGAGGTACCCTGTATATAGATCTGGTGGTGGATCTTTCGATGTTTTCCCATGGCCGTTGTGAAGTTGCGCGAAGCTCGTTGCACTCCCAAAGCAGCCCTTGACTGGCAAACGAGATGACTCTTCTCGAAAGCTCTCTCTCTTGTAACGTCCAGGCGCGACTGTTAAGGTGTCCGACTTCGATAGATCCGTCGTCAAAGAAAGGCACTTCGAAAACCCGAAGTCGCTGACGAGGGAACTTCGTTTCGCCTTCTTCTGGTCCGTAGAAGTCGATATCAACAAAACGGTTGGAATAAGAGCTCTGAATATCGGCAACCATCTTGCAACCTCCACTGCTGTCTTTGGAGTCAAGCGCTGCGAGTGTAAAGTAAGAATAGCTGTAAACAGAAGCCATCAAGGCGGCTTCCTTTGCCCAGTCTCCTTCATCGTCCTGGATGATACATAGGGAATCGATCCACAGAAATCTCTGCCTCAGGGAGCGACATATTTTTACAGCGTCCTGAAACGTCTGTGGGAGCTTTTCGAAAGGGATTCGCGTCATACGACCGCTCAGAGTTGCCTTTGTTGTAGTGAGCGGCTGTTTTGAGGGCGGTCCCCAGCAGTGGCTCAAAGTGACATATTTAGGCGGTTTTCCGTCAAAGAAGAGGTCATCTGCTATGCTGGTGACTAGGCGGATATCTTCGCTGTCGGAAAACGCCTGGAGGTCGAGAATTCGGGTAGGTAAAAAACACTCAATGTTGCTAGAGCATTGAGTATGGTTGTCTCGACAGTTTTTCAGCCAGACCTGGATAAGTTGAATATTGTCCACATGCTCTCCCATTTTGACAGGCTGTAATGCAGCTGCACAGAAAACAGTTGTCAGTGCCAAAGACTGAACGAAAAAGATGAATGCTGGAGGAAGAAGCCTAGCCTGCTTAACTCGAAGTTAGAGTGCGCGACTTACACCAAGGAGATGGGACCAGGGAGAAGCCAAAATCCCGCGGATTTTTCATGCGATAACCGTGATCCTGTCCGCGCAGGGTATCCTCACGAAGTGTTAGTAAGGAGGAGCGATCCACGTCCATGTCTTCAGGCATGGCATAAAAAGCATTTCTTTTCAGCTCAAGAGTTTTGTGATTCCCTGACTGAAAATTAGGATCACGGTCAAGGCCCATCAGTAGGATCGCGCATAGCTGGCATCCTCTTTGTGCTTCAAGTCGTATCGACTCCAACGGCTGAAGCTTAACGCCTATATTTCTTGACTCGTCTGACCAGAATGACGCCGGGATTGACGAACAGATCCTGCAGAGCTTGCTACCTGGAAAGTCCACTCTCTTTGGAGAATACGGGGATGCAGAGATTTCCATTTCGAATCCTTGATGCTGGAGCAAGAGCTTTTGTCAGACGAAGTAACTCTTCAATTGCTTCCTATGGCAGGCATAGATTCAGTGAAGGAGAAAAGTTGCAACTTACCGCCTGGACTGAGTTTTCCCACGTGAAGATGCAGCAAAGGAAAGTCTATAAGCTTTCTGACTGCGACGAGGCTCGATAAACATTGAGCTTGACGGCGGTTAGCATGGAATTGCCTCCTGGCCCTTGATTCTTGTCTGCCTGGCCTTGAAACCCCGCTCCTCACCCACCGTTCGGCAACCAGACCCATACTCAACACGCCACTCAAGCATCGCACCCTTGGTGATCCAGGACCTAAGTTCAGGTACTATTCCCTAATTTGAGACTTGCGTCAACGTCAATACTACCCTACCTGGTAGTCCTGGCTCGGCTGGGTAACATTGACACAGATTCCGATTGGGCTGTTGAAGATGGTTACCTCTACTTTTCACGTGCTCTGATACTTGTCAGTGAATGGAAAGTAGGCATGATAGGTCAATTGGCGCTGAAAAGGAGAGAAGATATAGGCATGCCTGCCTCGAAAAGGAAGAGAAAGAAAAGATCTCATGAGTGATCATGACGAAGATGAGTGTACCTCTGCTTTGCGGGCCATGAACTTCTGTCTGCCAGTGCTCAAACATCGTAGGCTTGGAGATCAAGTACTTCCGCTCTTTCCCGGAGAAGCCACTGAGCTCAGCGCTTCATGTGAGGTAATCGCGTTGGAAAGCACCCAGGAAGGCTGACCGGTTTGACGACGACGACATGGTGATTTTGAGAATGGACTCCTTCGCGAATTCGAAGATGGAAACACGGACACCAAGGAACATGAAAAGTACGAGCACAAATTACTCTTCCCTGATGGAGTCTCGTTATTAGGGTTGGGTAGTGCAGGTCAGTGTGGGAGTGACTGGACCGCGAGAGGGCCGAGAAGGGGGAAGTCCTCTCAACCGGGTCGTAGGTTGACAACTGTAATGCGACGCCATGAGTTGCAACTGCATTGACAGTTCGTCTGACGACAGGAGAGATCGAAGATGCATGCATGATATAAGGTACCTACAGGTACCTCTACAGGTATCCAGTTTACTTGCTGTGTAGGTAGGTAGGTACCTCTACAATCAACCTGCAGGTGGTTCGTGATTCCTGAAAGCGCTGCCAAGGTGACGAATATGCAAAGCAATGACCTGGGAAGCAGTCGTCGCTTCCTTCCCTACCTCTAACAACCGCTGCCAAGCGAAGCAACGACACTGCTCCGCCGCGGCATTTGTTTTCACACTATCACGACCTCTGCGGATTCTGCTGTACTTCAGATAAAGCACTATCTCGTCCAAGTCAACGAACAAATACACAGCGGATAAGAAAAAAAACGAGAACCAGCGACTTCATCTTGAACAGTGAGCACGTTTCTTCCAAAGCTGTAACCCCTTCTTTCGAAACTAAAGAAATCCAACTTGCTAATAGTACCAATGTCTTATGAAGGAATATCCTGTCCTTGCCATCCCGTCTGTTTGTTCAATCACCTCAGCGAACATGAACCAGAGCCGTGACAACGCATACCTGAGTGAACAAAATAAATCCTCCCCTTCCAGTCCGGCCTTATAAGAAAATGCCCCCTTCACACTGAGTAGAGGTACTAGACCCCGCCAGCCATACATGAATGAGATATAACCCAGTTGATATCCTTGTTCCAACCGACCGGTAGGATAGATACACCAGTCCACGCAGTCTGGTAAATCAACCCACCTCTCCTTTCCGTATGAATTGACCTACGGGCCGTGCTGCCAGCCAGCCCAGACACCGTGCCATTCGGAAGGGGAATCAAGGTACAAGGTACCTTAGGCAGGGAGCGCCTAGACTACCTAGTCGACGTCCTCTTCCGCCTGACTCCCACTTCCACCTCCAGTTACCTGTAGACCTCCCTCATTGTGGATGACAGTGGCGAGCGAGCCAGCCTCACTCGAGCCAGCCTCACTCTTGGCGTAGATTGATTGGGCATCACCAGTCTGACGTGGGTTTCCGCAGTACATGGGTTGTAAATCTTTAATCTCACCCGTTTCCTTGTCCATATACCTGGCACAGCCGAGAACAGGATACCATTCCAAGAGGGCCAAGACCTTGACGTGTTCGGGATGGGCTTTGCAATTAAGTCATGTGTTAGTGAAGAGTCCCCGTCAATGATGAACAGTGTCCGCTAGCTAGAGGTACTAGCTAGAGCAAAAAGTATATACGCCACCGGGTTGGAAATATAGGGAATTTGGACTTTCCCTTGAAGAAGAGGCAAAAGAATAGGGACGGCCTATAGGGACTTACTTCGCTGTTCGTTCCAGGTTACCCCATCCTTCACCTCAATATGAATCTTGGTAACCTCATCGATAGGCACATTGTTGATTTGGGGTGGCTGTCCGGGTTCAGTAAGAACACAAATGGCTCTAACGGTCATTTCCAGTCTGTAGGTGCCGGCTTCGGGGAAGTGGACGTGGCGGAGCAGAATATATCGACAGAAGCTCTGGTCAGGCGGGTTGATGTCGGCAGGAATGCCATTGAAGTTGAAATCAGGATTCCAATTGTCGTATGAGAACTCCTCAGTGCTTCGCCGCACGCTCTCGCCATTAGGGCCAATCTTCCAGATCACAGCCATGCAAACAACATTCTGGAATCCGGGGAGGTCAGGTTTCGGTCGGACTTCGATGACGCCAAAGTATTTGATCTTTTGTCTGGTGCCCACAACGTGGCCGCGCTCCTGGGAGGGCGGACCAACCAGCCAATGGACTTTGCAGGGTGCATTACCCTCGCCTGCCACTGGCTGGAACTTGTCGTCTATTCCTCGAGCCATTGTTTGTGAGTGTTTCTGGTTAGGGCACGAGGTGTTGTTACTTCCAAGCGTTGAAGATGTGGTGAACGATGCAGTAGAAAGTGGTGTTTTGCTGATACTTTGGAGTCAGACATCCCCTCGACGGTGTTCTGCCACCCTTTTATACATGAACAGTAGCCAGAGAAATGGCACCCCAGACTGAATACATTCGCTCGCAACTGTTATGGACCAACGCGTTAGTTGGCATGATGACCATGGTCCTAGGAAGACAAACGGACGGATGGTTGGAGATCAACGACTTACAGAATGTCGGTAGAGGCGCGAGACAACACCATGGTGATGACGGAATGGGATCCTTTCCTCAGATTATCGTAGATGTGGTCGTTGGTGATGAGCCCTTTGTATAATGGGAGGAGTGCCGGTTGGTACTCTAGGCTGGACATGTGATAGTAAATCACCTCCACCAAGGGCTTGGAGGCCGTTTGGCAAAGAGACACCAACAGTGTCTGACCAACTCCAAGGATTCTTACCGTTGATGTGGTAATATATCGAGATACTGTCTCTTCCTTCATCGCTTGTCCGACATATGCTAAGCGCCGAGTATGAACCACCCTGCTTGGCATCCATATCATTGGTATCGAGTGCCCATCTGGACTGTTGGTCGGAATTTCCCTAGATATTAGGTGTTTGCCGTGTTGCCGAAGCCATAGATTGGATGTAGCCAAGATACCATGTCTTGAGTAGAAACACTTCGCCGTAAGCACAACTTGTGGACTACCAACATCTTTCTTCACCTCAGCATGTCAAAATCGACAGAAGAAGCCATCCTTTGTCCCGCCCCAAGTTCCTGTTGGATCTCTGTGTAGATCACGCGTACGAGCGTAGGCTGGAAGGGAAGTGACCTCCCTGCCGACATCTGCCACCTTTGACCATGACTAGGGTACCCAGTTATTGTCGAAAGATACCTCAGCCTAAGCGGCTTTGAAACATGTCGAGGCGGCTCTGGGTTCCATATGCTGATTTAAACGTGAAACCCCCAAAAGAAGTTGGCACAGAACTGCCCCATACTTCTGGCGTCGACAGTGTCCCGACTGAGGTACCTCAAGGAATGTTTGCATCCAGTCACGGTCCGCACCGGCTATTTCGCACGGGGTTACGCCACTTCAGTTGCCGCGGCACACGAGTTTGAAGAAAGACCACCATTATTGATACGAAAAAATGGTTGATGTTTGCGTCCAGATCTGGATGAGCTGCTTGTACTGAGTAACGGAGGTGCGGTGTCTTTGATAAGATCTTCCCGGCTGGTTGGTTCGACGAGGACATCAGGTATGCTGGTGTTGAAAATCGCTCATGATGTTGACGGCCAAAACACGTAGGCACTAAAGATGGCTTTTTTTTCCCCTGCTGTACAGTAGTCTCGGTACCTAAGCAGAGGAAGGGTGTGTGAGTGACGACAAGAGGAAGATACCCCCGGGATAACTCAACCGGGTCGTTGGCGGCCATGATGGTGAGTCGCAACTGCACAATGGTCCGGTTGGTGTTTATAGCCTTTTAATTACAACTAGAATACGGAAGCCATGAGGAAGGACTGATAATATGAACCCCTGTGGGGTGAAGAAGGAACATCCGGTGATATGGCGACGTCGAGAACGGACGAGATGAGAAAGAAGGAAGGAGGTTAGGGTTGTATGTCCTGCCGGGATGTTGGCGCACAGACCCTCTCTAAGGCCGCCGCTGTGCCAGCACCCTGCCGTTTAGGGCCGTCAAAAACTTGCACTAACGAGCGCTCGCCATCATAGCGGGCAAATATGCTAGCTTCTGTTAGAGCGAAGCCCCGAAAGAACGGATGCCATTTCTTGCCCGATTGTTCTCGTCGACCTCCAAAAGTCCCGTCGTGCTTCCATTCCTACTTGGGGGTCGGACACCAGATAACTCGCAATGTGGAATCTCGTGGTTAAAAATCATGAAAAATTCGGGGCGCTCTAGAAACGCCAATGCTATAAGCAAAAGACACCACAAAACATGCGGAATTACATACATTGCCGCCAATATCAAAGATCAGGACCGAGAACCTTGATCGCTGCTCAACTCCTTCCTTCGCTCGATCCAACTATAACACCGGAAAAAATCTTCACCAAAATATGCCACGACCTGATATGCTTTGGCGATAGTATAGGGGTATACCACTCTTCTTGCCCCCTTAAGAGAAATTGCAGCCCCCTCACTTCTCCTTGTTCTTGTCATCCTCACTCTTGTCACCCTTGTCAGCGGGCGCCTTCTTGCTGTCGGGGTTGACGTTCTTGTCACCCTCCTTCTTGCTGTCCACGTCACCCTTGTTTTCCGACTTCTCCTTCATGTCGGAGCTGCCCTTGGTCTTTTGCTTGTTGACCTTCTCCTCCTGCTTCTTCTTGGCCTCCTCTTCCTTCTTCCTCTTCTCTTCCTCCTGCTTCTCCTTCTTGATTCTCTTCCTCTCCTCGGCCTCCTCCTTTTCCCAGTCGTGGTAAGGCTTGTCGGATTCATGCTTGTAGCTCACAAGATCCTTCAGCTCTTCGGTGCTAAGACGAGCATGGGTCTCGCCGACCTTAATACGACCAAGGATGCTGATAAAGAGAGCGATACCGACGATGCCCGTCAGGACAAAACGGTACGTGGCATACCACGAGGGTGCCCAACCCTTGAC
Source organism: Neurospora tetrasperma FGSC 2508 (assembly GCF_000213175.1). Taxonomy (NCBI): domain Eukaryota; kingdom Fungi; phylum Ascomycota; class Sordariomycetes; order Sordariales; family Sordariaceae; genus Neurospora; species Neurospora tetrasperma. The sequence continues at coordinate 3,720,393 of NW_009799103.1, read as the reverse complement.
GGTCGCGCGGGAATCGGCATAGTAGAGACCGGTAAAGGCCAGGAACTGTGTGGTCAGGGCCCATTGGATCGGCATAAACGTGGTGGGCCAAGCAATGATGGGTGCCAACAGGCCCATGCCGTAGCGGAAGCGGGTGCGGGCAAGTGAAGGAGTCTTCTCGGCGTACTCTAGACCCCAGTGAATGGCACCGAGGAAAGAGATGAGCACCGCACCATAGCCCACCTGGATGGGTTCAATGATGTCAAGCAGGTCTTTGGCTGTCTCATGTCTGAATAGGATAGTGTTGAGGAAGTCGGATTCGGAAGGGTACCTCTGGTGGAGGTTCCAGGAGAGGTAGACGGTCGAAAGAGAAGTGGCTAGGTAAGGGATAGTGCCGGCAAAACCGAGGGCGTAGGTCTCTCGAGGAACGGTCTTGAGTGCCAATGTGTCCTTGACAAGACCCTAGGGAAAAAAAGGAGTCAGACACTGTCGAGCTGTGAAGATATGTGGCTTGATAGACTTACCAAGTCATCTTTTAGACTTTCGGTTGGATCCTTTGCCTTGGCTGCGGTAGGTTGGTCCTGCTCAACAAAAGGACGGACTGAGGAGTCCACCGAGACGTGCTCTGGGTCTGTCTTGAGCTTTTGCTGGGCCAATTCCTTTTCGTGCTGCGTATCGATGTGGTTGGGCTGAAGTGGAGGCTTGGAGGAGAAGGTCGACCGGAACACCAACGGGGAGCCCGCAGACTTTTGGAGTTGCGCATTGCGGGCTACAAGTGGCGCAATAGGGCTGTTGAAGGACTTTGTGTGGGTAGAGCGGACCAGGAGTGGCAGCCTTTGCGCAGTGCCCATAAGAGGTCGCGATGTTCGGAGCATCATGGTTTCGTGTGCTTGGTGGTTTGTTGTTTTTTCAAGAAAAAAAGTTCAGACAACCGAGTCGAGAGGTATAACCGTCTTCAAGATGATCGAAAGGTGATGGGAGAGGAGGAGCCAATTGGTATTATCCAAATCAAATAAGTATTTGGGTTATATGGTTGTAGACGTCGAAGCTGAGCCGAAAGAACTTGTAGAGACACTGGACGAAAAAGACGAGATGGAACAGATGATATATACTTTCAGAGAAATAAGAAAAAAAGAGCAAGGGATTGAAGGGTGGAGAGGTGTTACCGAAAGCCAGAATGAAACAAACCGGTTACAATGATCCATTCCAGTCCATCCGTCTATTGTGTCAGACTGGATCTCGTCTTGGGGCTGCCAGTGGACATCAAACACCGGGAAATGCCCGAACTTGGCTGAAATCGCTCCTTCATGCTGAGTCCGAATGCCGTGTACAGGGTCATTGTGTTGCCAATGATGGGGTTGGCAAGAAAGGATGAGCAGGACGGATGGGCAGGAAGTGCAGTCGCTCAACTCAATCTGGACATTTGGAGACAGGAACAATGACGTCATTGCCCAAGATGAAGCTTCCAAAACATCCGGGGGAGCTTGGACCACTCACTTGGCGAGCGTCTTGTCATTCAAACAGCGAGGCTTCCAGTTCAGTTTCCTCCAAGCAGCCAGCCAGCCGTCACCGCGAGCGATTCGCGGTAGATTGCTGTTTTACCCATTTCAAAGTTATGTCTGAGCTTGAGACGATGAGATGGGAAAGGAAATGACATGGAGTTTGACTGAAGTCATGTAATGTAGAGAGGAACGTGACCTTGTTCCATTTTGGCCCAAAAGTTGGGGCCCCGCTCGAAACTGTCACTGAAAGGACTCCACTTATATGGTTAAATGCCCAATCAGAGTGCAGAATCAGCAGGCATCCAGTGTTCTCCGCAGCTTCCAGGCCCAGGCCACAGGGAAAGCACGTCTGCGATGCTGAAGCCCAACGACGGAAGATGCGGGAGCTGAGGTGCTTTGTTCAGGTTGGGGTCTTTCCTTTCCTCGAACAACTTGGACACTTTCCGTTCGTTGCTTGTTGCCTTCGTTGGGTGTTCTCATCCAATTCACCTCTTGGAGCTGAGTGCTCTCGCTTTTCCAAGTTGGCGCCGGCGTCAGGTTTTATTGTTAGTAGCCGGCTGATCAGGGTATCGTCATCAGCACTAGCAGTGGTTTTTCTTTCGGTATTCTTGTGTTTCTCCCGTATCACGTCCCTACTGCCATACCGTGATCTCTCTACCTCGACATCAACCAATTCCATCAATTCCATTTAACTCACCGTATTGTTGACATTTGTGAGTGTCGGTCCCAAGATTACCTACCTATCCTCCATGTTATCGGCTAGGCAGTGTCGAGTTCCATTGGAGACAGCCGAGAAACAGGTTCTAGAGCTGACAAGCCAAGCTGCTCCACCAAACAGACCAAACCCAAGAAACCCAACCCCGCTTTGCATGCTGAGGGGACCGAGAAGTTGCAGGACGTGGATTCCCTCCGCGGCCAGCTTCCATTCCTCGACTCGATACACAGAAACACCAAAGTGACACCAGTCCGTCACTACACTACCTTTACCTACAGACACCTCCATCGGTACCTACATAAATTCCACCCGCACGCACACACAAGTACCTACCGACACGGCAACGCATCACAACCTGCTGCTGCATGACGTCCGTGCTATTTGCTCTGCCGGCATGATTTGCGCCAACCCTTCCCGACGACATTAAACACAACATTCGAGTTGCCAAAGACGACAGAGACGGCCGACGGCTCCAGATGACGCCTCGACTTTGCCCTCCATAGAAACCCCCGATCCTACTCTCGATCGATATCCCGGCCCGGGTAACGGCACCCCACACGCACCATGCTTGAAGGTCTCGTTGCCGGGTTGCTTAACCGCTTCCTGGGCATGTACGTCAAGAACTTCGACCCTACACAGCTCAAGGTTGGCATCTGGTCCGGCGACGTCAAGCTGCGCAACCTCGAACTGCGCCGTGAAGCCCTCGATCAGCTCAAGCTGCCCATCAACGTCGTCGAAGGCCATCTCGGCGAACTCACCCTGACCATTCCCTGGTCCAATCTGCGCGGCGCCCCCGTCAAGGTCTACATCCAGGATGTCTATCTGCTTGCGTCACCCAAGGAGGAGGCCGAGTACAACGAAGAGGAAGAGGAACGCCGAAAACAGCGCATCAAGATGGAGAAGCTGGACTCCGCCGAATTGCTCAAGGAGAGGAATCAGGAAGGCCTCAGTCCCGAGGAACAAAAGCGCAGCCAGAGCTTTGCCCAGAGCCTCGTCACCAAGATTGTCGATAACCTGCAGGTTACCGTCAAGAACATCCACGTCCGCTACGAGGATGCCATCTCGGCCCCGGGCCACCCCTTCGCCCTCGGTCTCACTCTTGAGGAGTTCAGCGCCGTCAGCACCGACGGAGAGTGGCATCCTACCTTTATCCATGATTCTACCAAGACCACCCACAAGCTAGCTACTTTGGATGCCTTGGCCGTCTACTGGGATACCGATGCAATACTTCTAGGTCCGGGACGCGAGGCCATTCCGCCGGGACATGAGCCAAAGCCCCACGACGTAATCCTCGCCGCTTTCGGATCCATGATCGCCAAGACAAATGGTGACCTCCCCGAGAACCATCAATTCATACTCAAACCCGTCTCCGGTCAAGCCAAACTGGAGCTCGATAAATCGGGCAGTGCCACCGTTCCCAAGTTCAAAGCAAATCTCCTCTTTGACGAAATCGGTGTCGTGCTGGACGATTATCAATACCGAGATGCTCTTATGATGGTTGACCTCTTCCACTATTTTATTCGACACCAGGAATACAAAAAGTATCAGCCCAAGGGAGTTCGGCCCAAAGAAGATCCCCGTGCTTGGCTCCAGTTTGCCGTCAATGCTGTCCGGAGCAAGATTCACGAGCGAAACAGGAGGTGGTCATGGGACTTTTTCCGCGAGCGACGAGACGACCGCAAACGATACATTGAGCTCTTCAAAAAACGCAAGCAAGATCAGCAGCTCTCACCTGAGGAAAACGATGATTTGACCAAGCTCGAATGGAAGCTTGATTACGAAGACTTGCGATTCTGGAGGTCCTTGGCGCGCAATCAGCTTAAGAGAGAAAATGCTGAAGCCCTCAGGAACCGTCCTCCTCCCTCGGCTCAACCTCAGCAACAGGGCTGGCTTGCTTGGGCCTTTGGTTCCAAGCCTAGTCAACAGCAACAGCAGGAAAAACAACTGGAGGACGAGAATACCCAAATCACAGAAGAACAGCGCAAGGAGCTGTACGAAGTCATCGACTGGGATGAAAAGACCGCTCTTGCCGCTGAGGTTGATGTTCCAAGAGACACTGTTGAGATGCAGCTCGAAGCCTCACTCAGCACTGGCAGTTTTACTCTCAAGCAGAACCCGCATGGCGACTCTAGAGATCTCATCAGTCTGCACTTCGATGTCTTCAAGGCCAAAGGCCTCAAACGCCCGGACTCGTTCCTTGCTGACGTTAGCCTGGGTGGACTGCGCGTCAATGATGGCACCACACCCAACAGCCTGTTCAAGGAAATTGTCCGTGTCAAGGATGCTCCCGATACCCATCTGGCGCCTCGCCTGTCCATTGCTGAACTTGAACAAAGCAGCGATGAAGCTTTCTTCCAGTTCCAGGTTGAGCAGAATCCCTTGGATGGCCAGGGAGATATTGCAGTTACCGCCAAGCTAAAGCCGCTCGAGATTGTCTGGAACCCCAATGTTGTCGTTGGAGTCGTTGACTTTTTCCGTCCCCCCGAGAGACACATGGATTCCATCAATGCGCTCATGGAGACTGCCGGCGCCACCGTCGAGGGTTTGCGTGCGCAGACGAGAGCCGGCCTCGAGTTTGCTCTCGAGGAGCACAAGACGTTAAACGCAAAGCTGGATCTTCAAGCCCCGCTCATCATCATCCCCGAAAGTATCACCAGCAAGCAGTCCACCTGCCTCATCCTGGATGCCGGTCACATCAGCGTCAACAGTGAATTGGTGGACAAGGACACCATGAAGGAGGTGCAATCCAAGCAAAGGCAGTCATTCACCGATGAGGATTTGAAGAGACTGGAGTCGCTCATGTATGACCGCTTCCTTGTTAAACTTTCCTCTACACAGGTCCTGATCGGGCCGTCTATTGAAGAAACCAAGCAGCAATTGGTCGACAAGGATGACAAGATGCTGCATATCGTCGACAAAATCACCGTCGATTTTGTAGTGGAGACATCAATTCTCCCCAAGGCCCCAAACCTTACAAAGCTCAGAGTTTCCGGTCACCTGCCCGTGTTGCATGCCAGCGTATCTGATGCAAAGTACAAGAGTCTGATGCGTATCATTGACGTTGCTATACCAAAACTCGGTGGAGCTGACACCCCGTCGCAACCAACAGGCCAGCCTGGCTTGCGTCCTCGTTTGGCAAGCAACGCCTCAACGGCATCGCACAGGCTGTTGGAGCATAGGCCATCGGCTCAGCTGCTACCATTTAGTACCAGTCATCAGCAAGCCATCATTCTGGATGACGACGACCACGACGAAGATGAGGACGCGTTTGAAGACGCCAAGGACGGTTCAGCAACCGATCAGTTGAAGCTTCAGCAACGCAATTTCGAGTTCAAGTTCGCAGTGGATGAGTTGAAAGGATCGCTCTACCGTAGTGACCCAGATGGAAAGGCTCCTGATCAGTTACTTGTTGATTTGGTTGCTCAGCGCTTCGATCTTCAGTTCTACATCCGCCCCTTTGACATGTCTGCGGAGGTCTCGCTCGGGTCGGTCACTGTGGATGACTTTGTCGATAATCCGCCAGCTGAGTTCAAGGCTATTGTATCATCTGGCGATGTCGAAGAAAGCGGAGAAGTCCAGGACTTGGTCCGCGTCAAGTTTGTCAAAGTCAGGAAGGATTCACCCGAGTTTATGCCTGTTTACGATGGCGTCGAGACGAACTTGGATGTTGCAATCTCCACGATCAATCTTGTTGTGACACGCAAAACACTGCTCACACTTCTCGACTTCGTTCTCGTCACCTTTACCAACACGGCCAATTCGAGTCCTCCACCTCCAAATGCGATTACTGACGATGGCTCGGAGACCAACATCGAAGTTGTGCCGCCACCCCCTGCTCAACAGACTTCGGACAGTGCAATTCGGGTCAAGGTTGATCTTAAGAGTATCAGGCTGATTCTGAATAACGACGGCATCCGGCTAGCTACCTTGTCTTTCAACCATGCTGATGTTGGTGTGTTTATCCTCGGGAAGACCATGCGTATCGCCGCAAGACTCGGCGATTTGAACCTTGTTGACGATGTTAATCTCGGTGTCTCGGAGGATTCAAGCATACGCCAATTGGTTGCCATCCAAGGAGAAGAGCTTGCTGATTTTCGCTACGAGACATTCGATTCCGGTCGCATCGAATCGTATCCTGGATACGACTCCTCGATTTACCTACGGGCTGGGTCTGTCAAGATCAACTTTTTGGAGGAACCTTTCCGCAAGATTGTCGAGTTCCTTGTCAAGTTTGGCAAGATGCAGGCTATCTACAACGCCGCCCGCCAAGCTGCTGCTAATCAAGCCAACCAGTTCCAGCAAAGTCCAAGCAAGGTGAAGTTCGATGTTGTTGTCAAAACTCCCATTGTCGTGTTTCCCAGACATGTCCGTCCCGACCGGCCCAAGCGTGATCTCATCACAGCTTATCTTGGTGAGATCTACGCACAGAACAAATTTGTACCGCTCGACGACTCGGAGAATGCGGATATCGCCATGAAGTTGACTGCAGGCATCCGCAACATCAGACTCACTTCCAACTTCCATTACATTGATGGCCAGGAGGAAGAACTTGAGCTCATTGACAAGGTTGACCTTGGGTTCCAGATCACCTATGCGGAACACAAGGAGGGCGTCAAACGGCCAGATCTGGAGATCGAGGGCAACATGTCGGACTTCAATCTGCGGTTGACCCAGTACCAACTGAACTCGCTGCTTGAGATTTCGCGTTCCGTCCCTGCTGCCTTTTCTGGTGACGCAGAACAAAACAGGCTTGATGCCGAACGCGACGTTGACGACAGAACCCTTAGTAAGGCCAGGACCATGTCGGGCTTTGACGACAACGGCGGCAATGAACAACGCATTGACATGCGCCCGGAGCTTGGCCCGAAAGCTGAAACCTGGACGAAGCTGGACCTCATCTTTACTGTCAACACCATTGGTTTGGAGCTGATCAACGCTCCGGAGGACCGCCCTGTAGGTGATCTCGATGCCGCCAGTCTGTCCAAATTCAGTCTCGATTCCAGCAGATTGAAGACCCGCATGGACTCCAACGGCAGTCTTGAGGCCGAGTTTGTCATTCAGTCTTTCACAATCTACGATACTCGCCAACGTGAGACCAACAAGTTCCGTCGCATCATGACAAGCGGCAACAAAGACGTTCAGCAGCTCATGGCCAGCGTTACGATGTCCGGAGGCAAGGAAAGGAACATTATCGCCATGGTCGCCGTTGATAGCCCTCGCGTCATCTTTGCACTGGACTATCTTTTCGCCATCCAGAATTGGGTCACTGTTGGCCTGAAAGTACCGGAGCCTGAGGTCCCGGAGAAGAGCCCACTCGACACACCTGATGATATGAGTGATGCGGACTCTGTGGCAGTTTCATACACCGGCAGACGGTCCGAAAGCATTGATCAGTGGCGTGAGCCCTCTGAGCTCCAGACAGAGCTACCGAAGCAGGAGTCTAAGACGCGCCTTGCCTATCGGGTCAACGTGGTCGATGCTCAGATCATTTTGATTGCGAACCCGCTCAGCTCGAGTTCCGAGGCCATTGTCTTGGGAACCAAGCAAGTTCTTCTGTCGCAACAGCATGCCTTGACCTTCCAAGTTTCCGAGTGCGGAATGTTCCTGTGCCGCATGGATCGTTTCGATGATGCACGCTTGAGGATCATCGATGACTTTTCGATTCAGATGTCCATGGATACGACAAAGCCGTCCACCACAAACATTCATGTTGATATCGAGCCACTTATCCTCAGAGTGTCGCTGCGGGATATTTTGCTTGTCATGCAAATTGTGAGCAAGGCATCGGAGTTGTCAGGCAACACTCCCACCGAGCCAAAGGGCACAACATCGGATCAGAAAGCGAAGCAGCTCAAGTCTTCAGACTTGAAGCAGCGAACCGCCAGTGGCAAGGGAACATCAACTGTCGCGAACAAGTCCAAGCGCACGGGTACCAAAACTGGGGCAACCGATCCTCGGTCCCAGAAGGCAGGCCAGCAACCGCATGATATCACCAAGGCACCGCCAAGATATGAGCAGCTCACGGCAGCAATTGAAGGAATTCGGCTTGTCCTCATTGGAGATGTGCATGAACTTCCTATTCTCGACATGAGCATCAAGTCATTCACGACTAGTGCGGAGAATTGGTCGTCGAACCTCAAGGCAGAGGCAGCGATCGAGATGTACACCAACATCTTCAACTTCGCCAAGTCAGCCTGGGAGCCGCTCATTGAACCTTGGCAAGTGGGCTTCGGGATTGCCCGTGATCAAAGCACCGGCTTGATGTCAGTCGACGTCTCGTCCAAGAAGACGTTCGATGTGACTCTTTCCACCGCCAGCATTGCACTGCTCTCCAAATCAATGGCGTTCCTTGCTCAGGATGAGGACGTGCTAGGCAAGCCTCGTGGTGTTGAAGCGCCGTATCGTATCCGCAACTACACCGGCTTCAACATCATCATGCACGCCAAGAGAGAGGGCACTGAAGAGACCACACCCCTGCGGCTTGAAGATGGCCAGGAAGTTCCTTGGAGCTTTGAGAATTGGGAAAAGGTGCGAGAAAGTCTCTCTGGCGAAAGCCACGGCACGAGCAACGTCGCCATCCAGTTGGAGGGCAGCGGCTTTGACACAGTCAAGAACATCCGCTTCACTCGTGAGGGAGAGTTCCTCTATGCCCTCAAACCCAAGACAGATGAGGTCCTGCACAAGCTCATGGTTGATGTGAGACTTGGCACAGACAATGTCAAGTATGTCACTTTGCGCAGCCCGCTGTTGGTTGAGAACGAGACCGACATACCAGTCGAGCTTGGCGTCTATGACGCTCAGGAAGGACACCTGCTCAAGATCGAAAAGATTGCCCCTGGCGAGAGCAGGCCTGCCCCCGTTGGCGCTGTCTACACGAAGAGCTTGCTCGTCCGCCCTGATCCCGGGTTCGGATATGGCTGGAGCAATGATACACTCTGGTGGAGAGATCTTCTGAAACGCCCGACCAAGACGTTGATGTGCAAGGGTGAACATGGAGAGCCCTTTTACTTCCAGCTGTCGGCTCGATATGACAAGGCCAACCCGGCAACAAGGTAAGCTATGGTCTGATTCACACTTGCGGCTGCTGTACATGCTAACATTCCTTGCCAGGACCTACCCGTACATGCGCTTGAAGCTCTCCGCCCCCGTCACCATTGAAAATCTACTGCCGTATGACTTCAAATACAGGATCTACGACAAGAACACCAAGAAAGACTGGTCCAACTTCCTTCGCAAGGGCGGGGTTAGCCCTGTGCACGTTGTCGAGCTGTCCCATCTGCTCCTCCTTAGTATCGATATGCAAGATACCGTCTTCAAGCCAAGCGAATTCGCCATCATCAACTCCGGCACCTCTGAGGACTTCCGCAAGGAGACGAACCTTGTATGCAAGGACGATTCAGGCCTGGCGCTCAATCTGAAGTTGCACTACTTCCGCGTTCCCGATAGCGGTGGCGCGTTCAAGGTTACTGTCTACTGCCCCTACGTTATCCTCAACAAGACGGGACTCGATGTGAGCATTCGCTCCAAGGGCTTTATGCAGCACGCCAAAGCGGCAGCCGGCCAGCAGTTGGTCGATGTCGGTGAAAGCCAACGTAAAGCCCAACCAATCATGTTCTCCTTTGGTAGCGACGATCACAGAAACCGTGCATTGCTCAAGGTTGCCGATTCCGACTGGAGCAGACCGCAGAGTTTCGACGCCATTGGAAGTACCACCGAAGTGGTGCTCAACTCACCCTCGCGCAATTCCGAGATCCATATTGGTGTCACAGTCGATACGGGCCATGGCAAGTACAAGATGGTGAAGACGGTCACGCTTGCACCGAGATATGTCATCCAGAATAGGCTCGGCGAAGACATCAACATCCGAGAGCCGAGTTCGTCGACAGTGCTGGAGCTCAAGACCGGCGCTCTTCGTCCGCTGCACTTCCTCCAAAAAGGTGCTGTCAAGCAGCTCTGCCTCTGCTACCCGGGTGTTGATAACCAGTGGACGGCTCCCTTTAACATTTCAGATTTGGGTACCACGCACGTCAAGATCGCTCGCGCCGGTCAACGGCAGAGACTCGTTAGAGTAGAGACGCTCATGGAGGAATCGACCATTTTCTTGAACCTGACCATGGAGACGAAGAACTGGCCCTTCTCGATGCGGAACGAGAGCGACACTGAGTTCACTTTCTATCAAGCAAATCCGAACGATGACGAGGACGGAATCGAAGACCACTCGGGCTGGCGTCCCGTGCGTTACCGTCTTCCGCCCCGGAGCATCATGCCCTACGCGTGGGACTTCCCGGCTGCCAAAAACAAGGAGATTTGCATCAGCGCCAATGGCAAGAACCGTCATGTGAAGTTGACCGAAATCGGAAACCTGGTTCCGATGAAGTTCGTTGACGCTAATGGTCAGACCAAGGTCATCGACATCAATGTCATCGCCGATGGGCCTACCCAAACTCTGATCCTGTCCAACTTCAAGCAGTCAAAGAGTCTGTACAAGCAAAAGTCGAATGCCAGCTCGACAGACCGTAGCACGTTTGAAGCCAAGGAGTTGGACACAGGCGTCACTTTCCGTGCGCAGCTGAGACTGTCCGGCATTGGCATTTCGCTGATCAATTCTCAACTGAAGGAACTGGCCTACATCACCTTCAGAGACGTGCAACTTCGATACAGCGATTCACAATTGTACCAGACCGTCAGCCTGGCTGTCAAGTGGATCCAAATCGACAACCAGCTGTACGGAGGCATATTCCCCATAATCTTGTACCCTAGTGTCGTGCCAAAGCGCGCACAAGAGATTGAGGCCCACCCGTCGCTGCATGCCATGGTAACTCGTGTCAAGGACGACTCATACGGTGTTGAATACATCAAGTACGCCACAATTCTCCTGCAGGAGATGACTGTCGAGCTTGATGAAGACTTTGTCTACGCCGTACTTGAGTTCTCAAAGGTGCCGGGTGCATCATGGTCTTCGTCTGATGAAGAGGACAAGCTGTGCGACGACAGCATTGATGTTCCGCAGCCGAAGCAGTTGGATTCAGGCCGTGACATCTACTTTGAGGTGTTGAACATCCAACCGATGCAGCTCGACTTATCGTTTGTGAGAACGGAGCGTGTGAACGTGGAGGACAAGACATCATCCAAGAACCCAATCATGTTCTTCTTCAACGTCATGACCATGGCCATTGGCAACATCAACGATGCCCCCGTTCGGTTCAACGCTCTCATGCTCGAGAACATGCGCGTCTCTGTTCCAGTCCTCATCCAGAGAATCTCGAATCACTACAGTCAAGAGGCTCTCTACCAGGTACACCACATTCTGGGAAGTGCCGATTTCCTGGGTAACCCGGTTGGTCTGTTCAACAACATCAGCTCTGGTTTTGCGGATATCTTTTACGAGCCATACCAAGGCCTCATCATGTCGGATAGGCCGGAGGATTTCGGTATTGGTCTAGCCCGTGGCGCCGGTTCCTTCTTCAAGAAGTCCGTTTTCGGCTTCAGTGACTCTTTCTCCAAGGTCACTGGTAGTTTTGCCAAGGGTCTCGCGGCTGCCACCATGGATAAGCAATTCCAGGACCGTCGCCGCATCACACGTGCTCGCAACCATCCCAAGCACGCCCTCTTTGGCGTCACCGCCGGTGCCAACAGCCTGTTTACCTCGGTTGCATCGGGCGTTGGAGGTCTTGCCCGCAAGCCGCTCGAAGGTGCAGAGCAGGAAGGCGCTCTCGGTTTCTTCAAGGGCATCGGCAAGGGTGTGGTTGGTCTGGCAACGAAACCGGCCATTGGCGTCCTAGACTTTGCCTCCAATGTGAGCGAAGGCGTGCGCAACACCACCACGGTCTTTGACGGGACCGAACTCGACCGCGTTAGACTACCGAGGTATATCCCCCCGGACGGTATCATCAGGCCATACAGTCAACGTGAGGCACTAGGCCAGAGCTGGCTCAAGCAAATCGACAACGGCAAGTACTTTGATGAGCAGTACATTGCCCATCTTGAGCTGCCAACTGAGGATAAGGTGGTTATGGTGACATTTGCACGGATCTTGCTCATCAGGAGCAGGAAGTTGCAGACGGAGTGGGATGTGCCTTTAAAGGATGTGCAGACCATTGCGAAGGAGAGGACGGGCTTGAGCTTGACGCTGAGAGGAGGGACCAATGGGCCCTTTATTCCCATTGGCGAAGAAAGTGGAAGGACGTTTTTATACCGCCAGGTGGCGATTGCTGTGGAGGAGTTCAATCGCCGGTTCCGGGGATTGGAGTAAGGATGTTCAGACAAAATGAGTTGATGAATGATGCGATGACGGTATGAGGTGGGATAGGTTCACTGCTGAAAGACGAGTTTCTTTGGTCGCTTTCTTTTTTTTTTATGATTATGCGATGAGGAAAAGAAAAACACTGATATGAGCTGTGGTGGTTGTTTGATATTTTTTGCGTTCCACGCTTTTATGATTTGGTTAGCTCCGGAAAAAGTCAGAAGGTCAGGGTGTTGTTGATGATGAATGATGCACGATTCCCCTAGAACCAGAATACATTTGTATAACGTTTCTCAAGTCTCATGATATCCTGATCATAGGCACAAGTCGCTCCGGTTTGTCTCCAGCGTAGTTCTCATCGATGAAACACTCTTTAAATACCCCCCCGAGGACTCTATTTACTCCCCGACTCCAATCCTTTCCAACAACCTCCTCATCGCCACGCCGGCATTATTTCCATGCTGCTCCAAGCGGTACACCTCACTTGACGGAAACGGCACGTACTCCACCGCTTCCACCCCCTCCTGCAACGACAGCCAGCTGGCGAGGAGTAATCCCTCAACTAGCCAGAGGGACTTTTCTCCTTCGTCTGTAAAGGGCCCTTGTTGACTTTCACGTGTTTGAGTTTTACTAAAGGTACTGCTCGTTGCTGGTTGTTGGGCAGCAGATGCGGCGCACGCATCTTCTAGCCTGTCTGTCCAATCTAGGTAGGAGTCGAACCATGAGTTGGTTGAGTTTGTGTAAGAGGAAGCAGAAGCGGGAGCGGAAGAAGAAGAGGAGGAGGAAGCGGAAGAGGAGGGAGGATGATGGTAGAGGGATTGGAGGTGGGATTCTTTGACGCGGTGGAGTTGGCGGGGTTTTGGGTTGCTGGTGGTCGTGGTGGTGGTCGTGGTGGTGGTGGTGTCGCTTGAGTGACATGGATGGTGAGGTTGTGTAGTAGTAGAAGAAGAAGAAGAAGAGGAAGAAGAAGAAGAAGAAGAAGAAGAAGAAGAAGAAGAAGAAGAAGAAGAAGAAGAAGAAGAAGAAGAAGAAGAAGAAGAAGAAGAAGAAGAAGAAGAAGAAGAAGAAGAAGAAGAAGAGGTGTAAAACATGTGCGTGGAAGACTTGGCGTCTAGGCTGGGGCGGATGTAGTATTGGATTTTCTTTGGGATGGCACTGCTTTGACTTTGGGTTTGGATGTGACGTTGACTTGAAGTTCGTGTCAAGGTTGGGGTAACGGTTGATGGAGGTGGAGGAGGTATATGCGTCGACGGTGGTGGACCTCTAGGTCTAGCGGCGGTTATGGTCGCTCCACCCATCCCCGTCTCCGTTCCCATGAAGTTTAACGACACGGGGCTGGACAGCAGCACCCCGTCGATACTTCTTCCATGTGAGTGAGTGGGAACGGAGACCGGGGGACGGAATTGCTGTGACTTGATGGGCGTGGTATTGTTAAAGGGGTCGGAGTACTCATGGTCTTGAGGTTTGCTGAGAGTGATGGTGATGGAATTGTCGGGCTCGAGAGAGAGCATGAGGCCGTAATCGGTCTCAAATGAAAGGCGGAAGCTTCGTCGACTAAAGTTGCCATTGGTCTGGGGGGCTGTGGCTGCTGTGGTGCAGAGAAGAAATGCCAGGTCTGTGTTTGTGAGGGTTCGTGATGTTCGTGACATCTTCTTTGTTGTTATGGACTTGTGGGATGAGGGAATAAGAGAAAAAAGGGAGTAAGGACACTGTCAGATGTCGAAATAACGGTGGCCAGGAGCTGCGTGATATATGGGGGCAAGGCTATAGTTTATTCTGTTATAGCTGATGCACAATCAATAATAGTGGCGAGTGGATGTGCGGGGTGGAAAGGCGTAGAGTTGTGCTGCTGATGCCGAGTCTTGAGTCTAATCTGATCAGAGAGGCGCAGATGATGGTCATGAAACAGCCCGAAAAAGCCATACGGGCTGAAGCAATTCTTATCCGACCACGATCACAGGTGGAGCATTTCCCTTTCTTACTCTCTCTACATATATCTCCCTCAACCGTAGAGGTAAACTCAGCAGCGGCATGGTTTCATGTCCAAAGGAGAAATCGGAAAGATGACTTCTAGAATGCCGTAAAGATCGGAAACACCCAGACACCCTTGGATACCAGATTTCTTGATGCAAGATAGCGGGGCATTACACCTGTTCATGGTGTGTGTGGGCTGAATTCCGTCGTAACGTGCCGTGGAACGGACTCGATTGGTCGCGGATGACGGTCACAAAGAATTGCTACTACCCACCAAGTGATCCCCATTGGCCTCTCTAGCCGCTCAGTGTCAGCGCTCAGAATAGCACGAAAGGACTGAAGCTTTCCCCTGCCCAGAGGTCTCCAGAGTTTTGTGTGGGCATAAAGGGATATGTCTGTTGGTGGTGGGAGGTTCTATGTTGTAGGTACAAGTAGTGAAGATGCAGGTTCATTCGAGGGAGGGATCTTGTTATAGCTTTTTGGTGGTATCGTAAAACTAGGCACAGAATACCTTCCTCATCCAGAACCGGAAGTTTTGTACTGCGGGTAGTTCCGCGTACCGTCTATGTCCGTTCAGCTGATGAGTCCAGTTGTGATTCGCAACCTCTGCAGGGTTGCTATGGGATTCGTTTCCTCTGCCGCAGATGGTGATCGATAGAGATCCTGGGTCGGCTGGTGTGATTCAGTTTCCGCGTGGAGGGTTTTCCTAATAATCAACGTAAAAGCGGTATAAAACCGAACTTCATTTTAGAAAAAAATAATTATTTCCTCGTCGTACCCACCAAACACAACCGAGCCGTCATATGCCGCAAGAGGGCCACTGTTGGCCCGAGAAAAACAACCATACCCGTGAAAACATTTTGTTTGCTTGGACAACGACGTTGAGGTAGGTTGAGTTGGGACCTAGGCCTAGTCTAATGAGTTGAGGGTAGAGTAGCCGGTGTCCTATCTTTGGCGCGAGATACCAATGCGCGTGGCCACGGACCCGTCGTTCGAGCCCCTAGCCAAGCTCGTCATTGCACATGAAGCTTCCAATCCGTAGCAGCCGGAACCTCATGCGTTTCTCACAGTTATCAGACTGACGGCCAGGGGGTCATCTAAATGGTCTATTCGAGGGTTCCGATGGTCATACGGATGCATCTCATGTACGAGTCCACGACATGAAGGTCGACTTGCCGCGGAGTGATACCTAAGAAAAGGCAGGGGCGCAGAGCAGTTAGGCTTCTAAGGCATTGACAGCCCAGAGGGCAAAGTAGGAGTGTCAACGTCCCTGAAGACGTACTGCTCGAAGCGACACGGGGTAAGATGGGCAACCAGTCAGGAGCGCCAATAGGGCTGACTGGCGGCTACATAGCAGGACCTGGTATCAAACATAATTTCGCGTGAAGGCCTGTGTTGTAACGCAGTGTCAGTGTCCAACGAGTCAAGGAAGAGGCAAAATATTGGGTAACATTGAATGACAAGGGGAATCAAAGACCAACAAACATTAGGCAAACAAAGGCAGAAATCGCAAGGACACAGATAGGGCGCATAGGGTGAACGTTCTAGCCACCAATATACTGATGATTATCATCTTCAATAGTTGTATACAGTCAACTCTGCAATTAACGATCAGAGCCGTTACAGGGGTTTTGAACATTAAAACTAGATAATCGTTACATTGAGATTTTTGTAGAAAATGTCGTAAAACCGAGGTTTACGCTGAGTTACGTTATTTTGAGTGGAAACCGCTTGTATTTATACCCAGAAAACCGTCACCATACAAATTTGTATGGTTACTATTTCTTGAAGTATGAATCTAATGTCTGTTGAGGTGCGTTGAACCGTTAGATTAATAACCGTTTAATGAGACTCTTCTGTGCCCGCTGAAATGAAGCTATATTTATTATATTAATTATTGTTGATTGCTTATGGTATTAAATAACCATTGCGATGGCTTTAAGCGTGCTCGCTAGCGAAATTATTAGTAACTCTTATTATTTAAATTAGCTATCATTATCCTCCCCTGTAATAAGTAAGAAGGTTTTAACTATATAAGTAAGGAGGTTATCTGGGCTATTAATAACCTCCTTATCTAGTAGATTAGTAAAATTATTAATATTTATTATAGTTTTGATTATTTTAATACGTATTAGACTTTGGGTAAGGGTAGTAAGCTTATTAGAATCGAGATTAGTAATTCTATAGATTTCTATAGCGGGGGTATAAAGTGCTATAGCCTCCTTAATACTATAGTTATCCTTACTACCGGTTATAAGGATATTTATTTTTACTAGCTTCTTATTTAAATTATATATTGGCTTATATAGAATAGACTTCTACTAATAATTGTTAATAGTAACGGCAGTAACTTTATTTCTCTAAATATTAATAATCTAGGAAATTACTTATAGAATAGTAGTATTTCTAAAGGGATTACAGCCTATTAATGTAATATTGACTATATATTATAGTTAGAGGTTCCTGTAATAAACCTTCAGATTATTAATAATCCCTTAATTTATAGGTTGGTATAGGGAAGTAGTATTGGGAGGTAGAAAGACGACGAGGGTATTCCGGAGCTGCTAATTATCCTCTCCTTCTTGCAATTACTTAATTGTAAAGGTATACGTACTAAATTTATCTATTAGAAGGAGTACTTATTATAGGGCTAGCGCCCGGGTTATAGACTCTAGTCTCTAAGACTAGAGCTGTCATTAGCTACAGTAGTATAGAGTGCGTAGCCCTAATAAAAACCTCTTAGCACCGGTAGATCCGTATTTTAAATAGACTTTTCCTCCTTTATAGAACCTTAATCAAGCTATACGACCAGTACCCATATTAACCATACTATCCCCGTTACATTAAGTTCTATTAACCAATAAAACTAATAGATTAAAATATACCGCCGTTATAATAGTAAGGGCAATAATACGCTATATCGAACGTAGAAGAAGAAGTAGTACAATAAGTAGAATTCTAATAAATAAAAAAAGACAATTTTATTAGAAGTATTTTTATAAGTATAGCGTTCACCAACGCTATTAAAACGGCCGTTAGTACGCTACTTATTATTTAAAGAATATAAGGCAACCCCTAAATGCTTATTTAAATAACTATTTACGTAATTACTATTACCTTTAGCGTTGCAATTAGTACTACCCAAAAAGCCGCCCCTATTACTATTCCTAATATTAAATATAAAAATATCCGGTAGCCGAAGTAGGACGGATTTACCTCGATTTTCTCCCTACTCCTTATACAGTTACGCTTTATATATAAAGAAGAGAAAGTAGTTAGAATAATCTCTAATAATAAATCGAGATAATTAATACTATTTAATATACTCTTTAATAATAAAATAATTAAAATAGAAGCTTTCTAGCGCTAAGAATATATTAATAATTCCTACCGTCCTATTAATTAATTTGATTATTTAAAATTAATCTTCGATAGCGAAAATAAGAAATAGCTCGTATTGACTTATCTACGAACTATTTACTAACGTAAGAATTAAAGCTTCGCTAATTTCTTCCTAGTCTTTAAAAGAAATTTAATAAAAATAGGAAGCTTTACATAGGAAAATAAATCTTAATTCGCTTAATTAAATACTTTTATATTTAACGCTTTATATAATTAATTAATTTCGGTCCGGATACCTAAAACGTATAATAAATATATAAAAGACCTAAAAAATATTATTTAGCAGTTTAAAGTAAGCCGAACCTCCTACAAAATTAGCGGGAATAATAAGGGAGCTATTAACCGCTATTAAAAGTCTTTCCCCTAATGAAAATAAGTTATAAACCTATCCTTAAAGGGCGCTAATAGTAATATATATATAATAATAAGCGCTATTAAGATTAAAAGCGAGAATTATAATAAGGACGCTAAGCGTACTAAATAGGTTTCTTAGGAGGAATATAATAAATAGTATTCAACCGGGCTTTATTTATAATATAAAACTAGTAGTTATATAGTTAGTAATTGTATATACAAACCGGCCCAACGTTTTAATAGTATTAGTATAAAAATTACTAAAGTTAAATCTTAAATCGAACTATTATTAGAAAATATAAATGATTGGTCTTTAAAAGGGTTGGAAAAAGAGTAACTCCTATATAAAGCCGGGTGCAAGAATAAATAAAAATACTAAGTAAGGAGGCAGGAGCTTCAAACTTCCTAGGTTCTATAAAAATAAATATTATTAAAATCCCTATTGCTATTAATAATAAAGATCGATTCTATACCCTTATTAATAAACGTTATTAATACTATATTGCTATTAGTAAGAAAGTTATTAAAAAATTAAAAATTCCAGTGATTCCAATTCCTAAGAGATAAATTAAAAGCGCCTCCGCGGAAATAGAAAGTATAAAGATTAAAGGCATCGTTTATTTTAGGGCAAATATTTATAGCTACGAATTAATTATTTATATTTATATAATTCTTAAATCAAAATTCCTTATAATACTAGGAAAACTGTAGTTAATTATTATAAAAGCCTATTCAGTTCCGTATAAGTATAAACTCTAATACGGAATAGCCGGGTATTAAATCCTATATTTAGGATATACGCTTAAGGAATCTTCCCCCTATACTATAGAAATTAGAGAAACTATTTACTATTCAACTACGACCTTCGTAATTATATTAAATAGAATTAAAAAGAAAAATAGTAAAGAAATTATAGAAGTAGTAATATTTACTATTAATTTACAAAATATTAAGAAGGCTCTCAAACCTAAGGTCGATATAATTAATAAGGAGTTAAAAGAGAGAATCCCCGTTAATATATACAACTTACTCTATATATAGAAGGAATTGGAAGGAAATAAGGTTAATTTATATCGTTCTGGTATTAATTATAAAGTAGAAATTAAAAAGGATAAGAACGGTAGAGAAATACCGCTCGTTTATAATTTACTTTATAGTATATCCTGAAAAGAACTTTTAATATTAAAGAAAACACTTAAAGACCTCTTTAATAAAGGGTTTATCTACGCTAATAACTCTTTAATTGTAATACCCATCCTTTTTATTCAGAAATTAAATAGCGGTTTATAATTCTACTATAATTATCGGATGCTAAATACTATTACGAAAGCTGATTATTACCCTCTACTTTTAATAAAAGAGACTTTCTATATTATAGTTAAAGTAAAATAGCTTACTAAAATAAATATAATATAAATATTCTATAAAATTCGTATAATTGAAGGAAAAGAAGTAAAAATAGCTTTCTATATTCAATATAACCTCTTTAAATAATTTATAATACTATTTAAGTTATTTAGAGCTCTAACAACCTTCTAATAGTATATTATAATATTTTTGGTAATTACTTTAATAATTTTACTTCAACCTATATAAATAATATACTAATCTTCTTATTTAAGTCGAAGAAAAACTATCTAGTAAAAGTCTATAAGGTAATAAAACGGTTAATTATAGTTAAACTCTATTTAAACCCTAAAAAGTACGGATTTACTATTAAAAGTATAAAATACTTTAATTTTATTATTATTATAAGCGTAGATATCTAAGCGGACCTTAAGAAAATTAAAGTAATTGTAAATTAAATAATTCTAACGTTATAAAAAAAATAAAAAGCTTCTTTAATTTTACTAACTACTACTATATATTTATTAAGAATTTCTTCTCTATAATAGGACTATTAATTATATTTATAGAGAAGGAGGTTCTTTTTAAATAGACTAATAAGTACGATTCGGCGTTCTAATAGTTAAAAATACTTTTTATAGAAGCTCCTATCCTTATATAATAAAATCCCGACCTACCTACGTTCCCAAAGGCTAATTATAATAATTATAAATTCAGTAATATCCTTATATAAGAGAGGAATAGTAAAAAGACTATAATTGCGTACTACTCTTAGAAATTTACCCCCGCGGAGTATAATTACCCTATTTATAATAAAGAAATATTAATAATTGTATAGTATTTAGAAGAATAATTAATAGAATTTAAGAATTATAAAAAGTTTATTATTATTATTAATTATTAGAACTTTAAATACTTTATAAAAAGGTAGAAGTTTTCTAAATGCTAAATATATTAAATTAAATTTCTTTTAAAATTTAATTTTAAAATCCAATACTACCCGGGTAAATTTACTATAATACTTAAAATTCTATCCCGGCGGGATTAGGATAAATTTAACAAAGAGGATATAGAGGCGAGAGAGATATAGCTAATCCTTTAAAAGGCTTTTAAAAATTATATTTATATAATAGCCTCCTTAGTAGCTATAGGGGAGGGCGTAAAAGTATTTAAAAATCTAAATTTATAATAATTCTATAAAAAGATAGTTTAATAGGAGATAATTTATTAAAATATTCTCTAAATAATTACTAATAGCGACCGAAGCCTTCCTACTATAGCCTAAGGCCTAAAAGTATAATTAGGAGAATATTTAATTAATAGTTTAAGGAGGTTATATTATTAAGGCTACGTTTAAATCCCCGGAGCCCTAATTATTATAAAAATAATTGCCCTCTATATATTTCTAAAGGATTCAGAGAAGAATATTCTACGTACGCGTATTATTTAAGAGAGATACAATTCGACCGCCTTCGGTTATTCTAGGAGAGAAGGAATAATATATACTATTAATAGAGATATTTATTAACCGTTAATAAATATTTATATTCATTGGTTTATAGAGAATTATAATACTTATAGGAAGGTTAAATATTAGAGAAAATAGAAGAAAGGATCATTTAGGCTACTACTAATCCCGGATTAATTCTTTAAAAATATTTAAATAAATTTTATTACTAACCTCCTACCCTTAGGGGGCTATATAAACCTTTTAATTATTAAAGACCAGTTTAATAAAATAATAATTTTAGAGCCTATACTTACTATAGAAGTAAGAATAGTCGTTAAAACTTTTCCATAATATTTTATATACTATTATAGTTAGCTCTAATTTATTATTAATAATAAAAATCCTAGTTAGACTAATAATTTCTAAAAATACCTTTATAACTTCCTTAGAGTAGAGTAATAATTAAATATAACCTTCTATCTCCAAACCGACGGCGGGCTAAAGCGTATAAACTAAGAGGTATAGGTATTCTTAAAAATCTTTATAAATTATATATAGAACAATCAAGACTATTAGTACCCCGCTATATAATTAGTAATTAATAGTCGAATTAGTACTATAATTAGAATATTTATATTTTTTACTACCTACGGCTATTATTTATAGTCTTCTATAACTATTATAGCCTAATTAATAAAAGCCGAATTTACCGATTTATAGAAAAGAGTTAAAGGCTTTATTATATGGCTATAATAAATTACGGATCTTTACTAAATAATAATAGCTATTTTAGTATAGGATTAGGAGTACTTTATAAACTGTAAGAAGTAATTAACTTAAATCTTTAAGGAGGGGGATAAAATATAGCTAAATTTTGAAAATTTTTGAATAGAGCGCCCTAAAAAGAGGTTAAATTAGGTTTATACTAAATATATAATTTTAAGAATTCTCAGCCTATATATTGTGGAATTTATTAATTTTACTATAGGGGTCTTTAATAAATTCTATATAAATCTCCTATAACGTATTTAAAATAATCCCCTATTAAGGCAAATTATTATTAATCCCTAATTTTTAATTATTATAATTAATAGTAAAAAAGAGTACTTTGTAGAGGAAATCCTATACTATTAAATAAAGAAAGGGTATAGAGAAGCGTTAATGAAGTAGGTAGGATAGGTGGAATAAATATAGGAATTCTTCTAAATAATAATTAATACTATAATACTAGACTATTTTAAAATTAAATATAGCTTAATTATTATTAATAATAGTCCGGCCGAATATTTTATTACTAAATATAAAAAATAATAGGATCGGTTATAAAAAGGAAGGAAGGGAGTAATATTAATTTTAAATTTTTCTATTTCTTTTAAATCTTTTTTTTATAATTATTTTCCACTTCTATTATATTTATCCTTACTTCTAAAACCGCTACCCAATCCTAAATTGCTTTTAATTCGTAAGGAGGAAGCGCCGCTAATAGAGAAAAGGGGGGAGGGGGGACGCCGCCTCGGTATAGTATAAATATTCGCAATTAATTAAATAAAAAAAGAGAGAGGTTAATATTAAAGTTCTAAAATAGGTAGAGAAATAAGAAGAAAGGGGTAAGAATAATATACTAGTCGATAAATATTATGAACTTAAACAACACAGGGGCCGCCCAGACCATCGGGTCCCGGCAGCCCCGCTTGAGTAAGTAAGTATAACCCTCCTAGGGACGAGAAGGGCGCGCTAATATACGAGCGCTTACAGACGTACGCGCTCATAGTGAGTAGCGCTTATAGTAAGTAGCGCTTATAATAAGCGGCGCTCTACAGCGAGTAATACTATTAGTAAATATTACTATAATAGGTACTTAGAACTAAAGAGTTAGGTATAGACTTAAGGATATAAAGGGACGATTAGAGAATTTAAATTATTAAATAGTTCAATAATAGTCTAAAGATTATTATTACTAAAATTAATATTACGTATATATATTTATTATAAACCTTTTAGCTTTACCGAATAGTATTAATAGTCTTTATACCTTTAGCTATTTTACTTAAGTAGATTAAATTACTATTTATTATATATTAATTATTCCCTTTCACCTATTTCGGATAGTATTAAAAGTATTATCTTTACTTTATTATATTTATTACCGCCGGAAATAATAATAATAATACTTGGAGTAAGCTCCTAAATTTTACTATTATTTAATAGTAGTTTAAGGCTATATAAGAATATATTCTCTAATTTAAAATTTAATTTAAGGTTAAACCTAATACCCCCGAAGTAAAGGTAGGAGAGGGAATTACCCTTATCAATAGACCTAGGATTAAATTATCCGTACTTAAAGAGTTCGATAATTAATAGGCCGCCCCTAAAAGATTCCTAATTTAAATATATACCTATTTCTATTTTCAAAAAAATTAATTTACTTTTAAATTCGAAAAGGTAATCTATATAGGTATTCGATTTGTAAATAAAGTTTTTACTCAGTACAAATCTATCTATAAGGATTATTACGAAAATGGAGATTAAATTTTAGATTTTATTAAAAAAATCTTAGGTTTTTATAAGGAATTTACTTAAGCTTTCTCCTAAATTTTAGAGAGAAGGATAAGATTCGTAGGGCTTAAGAACGTTTAATTTATTTTCGATAAATTAAATTTATTTTAGCTTATATTACGCTCTTTAAATAAAACTTCATTTATAATAATATTAATAATAATAGGTTAATATAATTATTTTATAATAGTTTTAAAGAACGAATTAAGGATAGATTTTATAAGGAAGACTATCCTAAAACTATTAACGCTTATATAAATAAGGCTATTCGTATTAATAATTAATAATTTTAATGGGAATAGGAGAAGAAAGGGAAGATAATTACTTTTGTCCCTCTTAAGTCTAATAATACTAATATTAAGAAAAAGAGGATTTGGGGAATTAATATCTTTAAAATTACTTATTTAAAACTTATAGAAATCGATATAGTATAAATTAATTAAAGTAAGCGGGACCTTTTAAAGGTTAAGTATTTTAATTATAGTAAAATTGGATATATAAAAAAAGATTATTATATATTTAAATAATTAAATTAGAAGAAAGTAGAAACTATTATAGTAGAAGGAATTAAGGTAATTAAAATTGCTAGCGCTAAATATAATTAGGACGATTTAGAAAATACTATAAATAGAACTATAGACTTCGATTAGGAAGTATAGTAGGAGGCCGACAACGAATATAATTAAGAAGGGCCCAATAAAGAAGATCCTTAGGAGGAGGTATAGAATATTAATATATTTTAAGTATAAATATATTAAGCCCCGATATAGGAAGAAATCGGCAGCCTCCCTAATACCGATTAAATTCTCTTTATAATTATATATATTATAAATATTACCCCTCCCCTAATACTTCTATTAGCCTCTACGGTCGAGGAATATTATACCCTCAAATTTATTAATTTATATTAATACGGATACTCTAATAATTTTGCTGATAAATATTAAATAGAACTATTATAATATTACTTAAATAAGAGCGGGAAGGACGAATTATAGGACGATTTCTAGAAGAAGCGTATAATTATTATTGAAGGGGAGTTTAAGGCTAACTAAGAAAAAGTTTTAGAATTTTCGAAAGTATATTAATTAATTAAAGGAGATACGGCCTAAATATACCCCCTTTATTATACTTACTATTAAATACTATAGTTCTAATATATTATTAGTAATTATTATAAATATTATAGAAAAAAATAGAATAACCGTTTTTAGCCTATTAGAAGGCTAGACTAGTAAAAATAACCTAGACCGGTTATATATACTTTTAGCTAAAGTGATTTATAAATTACCTTTATTATTAATAAATAATTTGTATTTAATTTATAACCTTTTATAAGGGTTAATAAGTAGTTATTACTTAAGAGATTTATTATTTGCCTCTGTAATATTTATACCTATATAGGATGGGGAGAAGCTAATTATTATTAATAATAGTATCCAATATCCAATTACCCTATTTATATAAAATAGAAAGTTTAGGATATTGAGAAGAAATTTAATAATTATATCCGGAAAGTTAGAATAATTGAGTATAAGGATAAAGAGGAAGCCGTATACGTAGTATAGTTATAGGAATATAATTTATTAGACGAATTTAAACCTAAGAAAGAGGACGTTTTTAATAATTATTATTAAGAATTAGAAAACGGCTTAAGGCCTTTAGAGAAGCCCAACGAAAATTAAATCTTTAAATAAAACGAATTATCCGGCGATATAACCGTTAGAAGAATAAAATCCGAAACCCTATAATACTTATAGAAATTATAATTATAGAAGAAGGGAAATAAGATTAGAGGTTTAAAGTTATAGCCTATTAGTAGAATTACTAAGTATTTATACTATTAAATTTTAGAGTTTAATTATATTTTATTATATTTAAATTCGTTTTATAATTAAAAATTCCCTAGAAAGAAAAAAAGTACCCTTTGTAGTAAAAGGGCCTTTCGAAATATAAATTATAAAGTAGGAAATATTATTATTCCCTATTATAGTAGAAGGTAAAATAAATAAAATTAATTTTAATGTTGTTGAAATAAAGCTATTTAAGAATATAATTTTAAAGTATTTATAATATATTATATATAACCTAGATATTAATTAGAAGGAAGGTGGCTGCTTGCGTTCTAGGACGTACCTAATTATTAATAAGAAAACCGGAGTACGAAAGGAAGCGAATTAAGAAGGTATTATTCCTAAAGCTTTATTACAAGTAGTATAAAAAATTATAATTTATATTATTATTAAAAGTAGTAAAATTATAGAAGAAGAGTTAATGATATTAGTAGAAATATTAGTAATTAATACCTAATATAAATTTAATTATTATTAAAACTAATAGGCGGAGAAATTAAAGATAGTAATTTTGATAGAATATTAAAGATACCCGGCTTTTATTAGTAAGTACCTTAAAGGATTACTATTACGAAGATTATAGGACTACGAAATTAAATTTAAGGAAGGAATTAAATTTAAATTCTTTAAAGTATATTATACTAACGAAAAGTAAAATATAGAATTAAGGAAGTATTTGGACGAAAATTTAAAACGAAGATATATTTAAGAATTTATAATATTAGTAGGGTACCCTATCCTCTTTATACCGAAGAAGGACGGAAAATTATACTTTTATATCAATTATAGGCAATTGAATTAAAAGATTATAAGAAATAATTATCTCCTACCTCTAATTTTATATATCCGAAGTCAATTAAGAGGAATATAATACTTTATACGCCTTAATTTATTTATTACTTATACCTATATCCGAATTAAGCAAGGAAATAAATAGAAAATAATATTTTATATACCCTACGGATACTATAAATATTTTATTATACCCTTCGGGTTAATTAATATATTTATAATATTTTAATTTATTATTAATCACGTAATTCGACCCTACTTTGATAAATTTATTATTTACTACCTAAATAATATCCTTATTTACTTTAAGACTTTTACGGAATATAAGGAATATATAAGGAAAGTATTAAATGTATTATACGAATATAAACTCTCTATTAATATAGAGAAAAACGAATTCTATATAAAGGAGACTATATTTCTTAGATATTTAATTTCGGAAAATAAGGTTAAAATAGAATTAAGTAAAGTAGATGCTATATAGAATTAGCTTATACTTAGAAATGCGACCGAGGTCTACGGATTTTTAGGGTTTATTAACTTTTATTATATATTGATATAGGATTATAGGAAAATCGTTAAATCGTTATACAAGCTTACTAGGAAGGAGGCTATTTTTATATAGGGAAAAACGGAAGAGGAAGCCTTTAGGACTATTTATAATATAATTACTATAAACCCTATATTAAAATTTCCTAATTTAAATAAACCCTTTAAAATTGAAACCAATATATTAGATTACGTTATTAGAGGATAATTAGGACAATACAATAAATATAAGAAATTATACCCAATAGCTTTCTTTTTTAAAAAATTAGAAGAACTCTATTATAATTACCCTATTTATAATAAGGAATTTTTAACTATTATTAAAATATTTTAAGAATCAAAACTATATTTTAATAGAATTATATATAAAGTATAAATCTATACCGACTATAACAATCTTTAGTACTTTACAACTATAAAGGTACTTAATGGCCGTTAGATACGTTAGGCCGAATTTTTATTAGAATTAAATTTCAAAATTAATTATAAGAAGGGTTTAGAGAATGCCCGAACCGACGCTTTAAACTATTGGATAGACTATATAAAAGATATAGTAAAAACTTTTATATTATTATTTTAGGAATAATTAGATAGAATATTCGTATATTCTCTATAGAAATAGGTAAAGTACTATACTGTCTACCGGGTTAAATTATAAGACTCCAATTATTAAATTATTATTATAACCTTAGAAGAACAATAAAAATAGGAAAATAATTTAAAAAAAGAAATTGTCCTCTAAAATAATAAATTATAGGATTATAATAAAGCCTACATTTAATTGAAATAATATAAAACTCTTATTATAAAAATATATATATTTAAGATAGGAGGATATATATGTATTATAAAAATTATAGTACGGATATAATAATACTACAATTTTCTAGGAATAAAAACCGAAGTAGTTCGAATATTATAGGCCTATAAGCGCTATAGTAAAATTAGGGTTATAAAATATAAACTATACGGATTTTTCAAACCCTTAAAGGTTGTAGAAAGATTATAGAGTTCGGTAACTATAGATTTTATTATTAAATTACTACTATCTATAGATACTATAATAAGAGTTATTTATAATAGTATTCTAATAGTAGTAGATAAGTTAATTAAATAGAATTATTTCCTACCCTATAAAGAAATGTGGTCGGTAGAGTAATTTATAAATATAATTTATTATAATATTACTTTAGTATACGGATAATTGAAGGAATAGATTATAAATAGGAATACTAGGTTTGTATTTAAGTTTTAATAAGTATTAATAATTAAGTTCGATATTAAGAGTAAAATATAAATAATATACTACTTGTAAATAGACGGATAAATAAAAAGGATTAACTAAATTATAGAATAATACTTAAGGAACTATATTAATTTTAAATAAAGCGATTAGGTAGAATTATTACCCATAATATAATTAGTATATAATATTTCCCTTATAGAAACTATAAAAGTCTTACCTTTCTTTATAAATTATAAGTACAAATTAGAACTTTTGGAAGAATTAGATACGAATATTCTTAGAGCCTTAATTAAGGCTAAAAAACTATTTATATCGTATAAGAAATTTAAGGAAGAGTTAGAATATATCTAATAAAAAATAAGTCAGTACTTTAACCTTAAAAGGCTCGAAGGACTTCGCTTTAAGGAGGGGGATAAAATCCTTTTATCGACTAAAAACCTTAGAATAAAGAGACTTAATAAAAAAACTTAACGATTAACGAATAAGACTTTTTAAAATTAAAAAGAAAATCTCTAATATAGTATATTAATTGGATATTCTTAATATTATAAAATTGAGATTATATTTATTTTATATTATACTATTAGAACTAGTATTTAAAAATATACGAATTAATATACGTATTAGTATTAAAAATAAGGAAAAAGAACAAGATGTAGAACAAATCTTGGATTTAAGAGTGGAAAAAGGAGAATTGGAGTACCTTATTAAATAGGAAGGATTCGGTCCCGAGGATAATACGTAGGAACCTGTTAAAAATTTGAATTACTTTAAGAAATTAGAGGAATTCTACTAGAGGAACCCGGATCGGCCGGGGTTAAAAGATTGCCCAATTAAGAAGAAGGGAAGTCCGATATGTCTAGTAAAATCCAATTTATAGGTATTAAAATAATAGGATTAAAAACTTCTATTAAAGGGTCCGAAGGTAATAGTTTAAATTCTTTTCCTATAATCCGCTGCTCTTCCTCCTAGGACTTTAATTCTATTATTATAACCCGTGATATTTTACGAATCCTTATAACTAATTCTTTCTAACGCTATTAAACTTTAATTAACCGGAGAATCTAATCCTAAACCGTCTATAGGAAAGGGAGAATATAATTTTATATTGCTTTTAGGAG
The DNA here is from genome assembly GCF_000213175.1 of Neurospora tetrasperma FGSC 2508. Lineage (NCBI taxonomy): Eukaryota > Fungi > Ascomycota > Sordariomycetes > Sordariales > Sordariaceae > Neurospora > Neurospora tetrasperma. The sequence continues at coordinate 3,691,310 of NW_009799103.1, read as the reverse complement.
TATTATATACTCCTATTTTAATTTATTATTTTCTGTAGCTATTTAGACTATTAGCCAATTAGTAGAGGAAGGAAACTAAAAGAAAATAAATATTTATATTTAGTATTATAATCGACCTTTTTGTAAAGACGACTACTATAAGTATATTCGCTATATTTTGTATAGCCCGAGAGTTTTTTATAAACCAAACTATAATTGGTATAATATTAATAAGGTATAACTATAGAATTAAAAAATTCGATAAAAATTAGTAAAGCCTATCGTCGAATGGACAATAGAGTAGGGCGTTTAGAAATATAATTAAATATAATAGGAATATATAAGGAAAAAAAACCTATTATAAACTAGAATTGTAGAAGGAATAATACTAAAGATAAAAATAGGGGTAAAGATACCGGGAAACTAATAAGCCGTCGAGGACGTCGGTTAAGGAGGGGAGGCATCGTATTACGAATTTAAATAATATAGGGGCCGCCTAAATTATTAGGTCCCGGTAGCCCTACTTAAATAAATAAATATAACCCTCCTAAGGATAAAAAGAGCGCGCCAATATACGAGCACTTATAAACGCACGCGCTTATAGTGAGTAGTGCTTATAGTAAGTAGCGCTTATAGTAAGCGGTGTTTATAATGAGCGGCGCCCACAGCGAATAATACTACTAGTGAGCATTACCGTAACAGGTACTTAAAATTAAAGAATTAAATATAGATTCAAGGATATAAAGGGACGATTGGAGAATTCAAATTGTTAGATAGTTCGATAGTAGTCTATAGATTATTATTACTGAGATTAGTATTACGTACGTATATTTATTATAAACCTTTTGGCTTTACTAAATAATATTAATAGTCTTTATACCTTCAACTATCTCACTTAGGCAAATCAGACTACCGTTCGTCACAATAAATCCCTTCTTATATAATTTGGTAATATTCTTCTAAATATTCATATATCGGTTAAAGTTCTCCTTTACTATTACTTTAGCTATAGCGCCGGTCGCTGCCTTTTAAATAACAGTTATATATAAGGTTATAAACAATACCTAATTGCACTACTTCTTATTATTATAATAATTAATATATATAGTATAACTAAATACTATAAAATAAGCCCGCTCTATATTTAAATAGATAATATAAGGTATAATAGATTCTTCATATTCCGACTATAATAAAAGAGTTAATAATAGAACAACATTGGAGGGGAGACTTTAGGAGAACGGAATACGAAAAAAAAAAAAAAAATTTTACTTCGACCTAGTATTTTTTAATTAGGTACGAATTTAAGGGAATTATAATAGTAATAGCTACCGGGCAGCGGGGGCTAAGGGTAGCGGCCGGAAGGGAGGGGTATACTAAAATCTATAGGGGGGGAGTTAGGGGGGTTAATACTAGCGGGGAGGAACCGTAGAGGGGAGGGCCAGAAGGCGAAACGCTAAGGCGGGCGGAGGTAAAGGCTAGTAGGTTACTTTTAATAGTACGAAGGATCTAGAGGCTGGAACCCTAAGGCGAAATTGAATTAGTAAGGGGGGATAGCGTATAGTAAAATATTTAAAAGTATTAGGAGAATTAGAAAAAATAAATTAGTATTAGGTAGAGAAGGGAATAATACTGTTTACTTTAGGGGATTAAACTACTACTAAAGAAAAGAAGAAAAAAGAGAGAAATTTAAAAAGTAAGGAGGAAGGGAATTATATATATAGATTTAAAGAATATAAACGCTAAGACTATTACTTATTACCTATTATTACCTATTGTTAATTGCCATCTAATATTATAATTACTATATTAAATAGAAGGTACGAGTATATCGGTTAGCGGTATAGGAAATAAACTTATAATTAAAATAGAAGTCGCGAATATATTAGGAATTAATTATAAGGGTAGGTAGGAGAGGGGTAGAAAGGGGGGGGAGGGAGGGGGGTAATATTATAGGGCTAGCGCCCGGGTTATAAACTCTAGTTTTTGAGACTAGAACTATTATTAGCTATAATAGTATAGAGCGCGCAGCCCTAATAAAAACTTTTTAGCGCCAGTAGATCCGTATTTTAAATAGACTTTTCCTCCTTTATAGAACCTTAATTAAGCGATACGACCAGTACCTATATTAACCGTACTATCCTTATTACAATACTTTCCTACCCTTTATTTAAAGATTGAACTATAGTAGATACTCTATAAAAATACCTAATATTATTTATACCTTTTTATTAAACCGCCAAACGAAGGGGAGTTTAATAGTATATTTACTGTCTTTACCAAAGGTATGAGGGTTCTTAAAATAGCTAATAATCTAGAGATCGAATTTGTAAGTGCCCGAAGCGTTGGTAATTAGCATAATTGTAATACGGTTCTTCTTTTTCTTATTACTTAATTATAATTATAAAGCGAGGGTATAATTAGGTATAAATAACTAGAAGAGGCTAATTTTATTTGTATTATAAATATTATTAGAATAGTACTATTTAATAATCTTTCTAATATGTGTAATTTTATCGAGGGAGCTAGTAACGTTGGCAGACCCTAATTCCCCAGATTGCTTATATTATTTAATATTATAATGGCGCTTAAATCCGGTTAGCTAGCCTATTGAGAATTTGGGCTCGTTAAGCGAATTGAAATTGGGTATTAGATTTTATAGCGCTTTGGCAATTGCTTGGATTATATTATTAGTAATAAATAACCGAAATCCCTCTATGCGTATAACCTATTTGTACAGCGCTTTTTCGAAGACGGGGTAGTTAGTTTAGTGGATTTTAGTAACGCCAATACAATTTTAAGCGAACGGTTTAGTATTAAAATAATCCTATTATACTTTAAGGGAGTTATTAATAGTAGATTAGCTAATCTTATAGCTAAACTCTCGAGTCGCCTAGGTAGTTACTTTATATTAGTTGAATAGTGGGGATTATTTTACATAGCGACGGTATTACAAACTTAAGGTAAGCACACGGGCCAACTAGACCATCGGTAGTACAAGCAATTTAGAAAGGCTAACTCGTATAACTACAGGCTAGGGTAGGGTTAAGAAAGGCGTTAGAAATAGGGCTTACGCTAGTAAGCTAATTCTGGGCTTACGTTAGTGAACTAATTTTAAGCTTACGCTAATAAACTAATTCCGGGCTTACAATAGTAAATTAACGCCGGACTTATAGAGTAAATTAATATTACAATAATATAAGTAAGCTAATTATAGAATAAACGATACGAAAAGTATAAAGGGACGATTAGAAAATTCAAATTATCTAATAATTCGATAATAATTAATATAATTTAAATATTATTATTAAAATTAGTATTACGAATATACTTATTATAAACCCTTTAGCTTTACTAAACAATTCTAATAATTCTTACTTTTAATTATTTTATTTAAATAAATTAAATTACTATTTATTATATATTAACTATTCCCTTTAGCCTATTTCAAATAGTAATTAAAAATATTTCTTTATTTTATTATATTTACTACCGGAAATAATAATAATCCTACCTACTAGGGTAATTTTATAAGCCTCGCCCTTATATACTAATAGTTCGAGGCTATATAGGATCGTATCCGCTAATTCGAGGCCTAATTCGAAGTTAGATCCGGTATTCCCGAAGCGAAGGTAGGAAAGGATATTCCGTCTATTAATTATCCTAAACTTAAATTAACCGTACTCAAGGAATATAATAAATAGTAATCTACTTTTATAAGATTCCTAATCCAAATATAAACCTATTTCTACTTCTATAGAAATTGGTTCGGCTTTAAGTTCGATAAAGTAATTTATATAGGAATTAGACTAATAAATAGGGCTTTTATTTAATACGAATTTATTTTTAAAAACTTCTATAAGAATAGAAATAATACTTTAGACTCTAATAAGAAAATTCTAAGTAATTACAACGAATTTACTAAGGCCCTTACTCGAATTTTTAAAGAAAAGGATAAAACTCGTTAGATTTAGGAACGCCTAATTTAACTTCGATAAATCAAATTTACTTTAACTTATATTACGTTCTTTAAATAGGACGTCCTTTATAATAATATTAATAATAACGGGCTAATATAATTATTTTATAATAGTTAAAAGAAAGAATTAAAGACGAGTTTTATAAGGAAGACCGTTCCGAAATTATTAATATATATATTAATATAGCTATCCGTATTAATAATTAATTATTTTAATAGAAGTAGAAAAGGAAAAGAAGAGTAATTCCCTTTATTCTTTTTAAAATTTACTATATTAATACTAAAAAAAAAGGACTTAGGGAATTTACTTTTTTAGAACTATTTACTTAAGACTTATAGAAATCGACGTAGCCTAAATTAATTAAAGCAAATAAGACTTTTCGAAGGTTAAATACTTTAATTATAATAAGATTAAGTATATAAAGAAAAATTATTATATATTTAAGTAATTAAATTAGAGGAAAATAGAAACCGCTATAGTAAAAGAAATTAAAGTAATCGAGATCGCTAATACCGAATATAATTAAAACGATTTAAAAGATATTATAAATAGAGTTATAAATTTCGATTAAAAAGCCTAGTAGGAGGCTAACAACAAATATAAATAAAAAGGATTTAATAAGAAGGATCTTAAGGAAGAGGTATAGAATAATAATATACCTTAAATATAAACGTACCGAACCCTAATATAGGAAGAAATTAATAACCTCCCTACTACCAATTAAATTCTCTTTATAGCTATATATATAATAAATATTACCCTACTACTAATTTTACCCTTAGCGTTTATATCCGAGGGATTTAGCAATTACAAATTTATTAATTTATATTAATATAATTACTCCGATTAAACTATTGGAAAGTATTAAACGGAGCTGTAGCAATTTTACTTAAATAAAAGTAGGGAGTACGAAAAATAAGAAGCTTTTTAAAAGAAGCGAATTATTATTATTAAAGGGAAACTATAAATTACTTAGGAATAAACCCTAAAACTATTTAAAATATACTAACCAGTTATAAAAAATACTATATAAATATACCCCCTTTATTTCGCTTATTACTAAATATTATAATTCTAATATATTACTTATAATTATTTTAAATATTATAGGAAAAAGCGGGACAACTATTTTTAGCTTATTAGGAGATTAGATCAATAAAAATAATTTAGACCCATTACATATACTTTTAACTAAAAAGATTTATAAACTACTCTTATTATAAATAAATAATTCATATTTAGCCTATATCCCCTTATACAAACGGGCGAATAATTAATATTTAAAAAATTTATTATACGCCCTTATAACGTTTATACTTGCTTAAAATAGGGAGAGACTAACTCCTAATAATAATAGTACCCAATATTTAATTACCCTATTTATATAAAATAAAAAATATAAGCGTATAAAGCAGAAATTATATATTATATTTAATAGGTTAATATAATTAAAAGTACTAAGGATAAAAAAACCGCCTATTTAGTATAGTTATAAGAATACCGTTCGTTAAATAAGCCTAAATTTAAGGAAAAGGATACTCTTAATAACTATTGTTAGGAATTAGGAAACGGTTTAGGGCTTTTAGAGAAGCCCAGTAGAAATTAAATCCCTAAATAAAACGGATTATCCGGCGATATAGCCGTCGGAAAAATAAAATTTAAAACCCTATAATACTTATAAAGGTCGCTATTATAGAAAAAGGGAAAGAGGATTAGCAATTTAAAATTATAGCTTATTAAAAGAATTACTAGGCTCTTATATTAGTAGATTCCGGAATTTAATTAGATTTTATTTTATTTAAATTTATTACTTAACTAAGGATTCCCTAAAAAAAGAAGAAAGTTCCCTTCGTAGTAAAAGGACCTTTCGAAATATAAATTATAAGACGGGAAATATTACTATTCCCTATTATAATAAAAAGTAAAATAATTAAAATTAATTTCGACGTTATAGAAATAGGGCTATTTAAAGATATAATCCTAAAGTACCTATAGTATATAATATATAACTTAAATATTAATTAGAAGGAAAATAGCCGCCTACGTCCTAAAATATACCTAATTACTAATAAAAAACCCGGAGTATAATAAGAAGTAAACTAAGGAAGTAATATTCCTATAGCCCTATTATAAATAATATAAAAAGTTATAATCTATATTATTATTAAAAATAATAAGATTATAGAAAAAGGGTTAATAATATTAGTAAAGGTATTAACAATTAACGTTCAATATAAATTTGACTATTACTAGAACTAATAAGCGGGAAAACCGAAGATAGTAATTCTAATAGAATATTAAGGATACCCGACTTTCGTTAATAAATACTTTAAAGGACTACTACTATAAAGATTATAGAACTATAAAATTAAGTTTAAAGAAGGAGCTAAATTTAAATTCTTTAAAGTATATTATATTAATAAAAAATAGAATATAAAATTAAAAAAATACTTAAACGAAAATTTAAAATGAAAATATATTTAGGAATTTATATTATTAATAGAGTACCCTATCCTCTTTATACTAAAGAAGGACGGAAAATTACGCCTTTATATCAATTATAGGCAATTAAATTAAGAGACTATAAAAAATAGTTATCCCCTACCCTTAATTTTATATATTCGAAGCTAATTAGGAGGAGTATAATACTTTACGCACTTTAATTTACCTATTACCTATATTTATATACGAATTAAGGAAGAAAACGAATAGAAAATAGTATTTCGTATATTCTACGGATACTACAAATATTTTATTATACCCTTCGGATTAATTAATATACTTATAATATATTAATCTATTATTAATTATATAATTCGACCCTACTTTAATAAATTCGCTATTTACTATTTAAATAATATCTTTATCTATTTTAAAACCTTTATAAAATATAAGGAATACATAAGGAAAATATTAAATGTATTATATAAATATAAACTCTCTATTAATATAGAAAAAAGCGAATTCTATATAAGAGAGACTATATTTTTTAAATATTTAATTTTAAAGAACGAAATTAGGATAGAATTAAATAAAATAGAAGCTATATAAAACTAATTAATACCTAAAAATATAACCGAAATCTATAAATTCCTAAGGTTTATTAACTTCTACTATATATTTATATAGGACTATAGGAAAATTATTAGACCGCTATACAAATTTACTAGGAAAGAAACTATTTTTATATAGGGAAAAACGGAAGAGGAAATTTTTAGGGTTATTTATAATATAATTACTATAAACCCCGTATTAAAACTTTCTAACCCAAACAAACCTTTTAAAATTAAAACCGATATATTAGATTATATTATTAAAAAATAATTAGGATAATATAACGAATATAGAAAATTATATTCTATAACTTTCTTCTTAAAGAAGCTAGAAAGACCCTATCGTAATTATCCTATTTATAATAAGGAATTCTTAATTATTATTAAAATATTTTAAAAATGGAAGCTATACTTTAATAGAATTATATATAAAATACAAATTTATACTAACTATAATAATCTTTAATATTTTATAATTATAAAGGTATTTAATAGCTATTAAATACGTTAAACCGAATTCTTATCGGAATTTAATTTTGAAATTAATTATAAGAAGGGATCGGAGAATACTCGCGCCGACGTATTAAGCCGGCGGGTAAACTATATAAAAAACGCTATAGAAGCCTCTATATTCTTATTTTAAAAATAATTAAATAAATTATTCGTATACCCTTTATAGGAATAGGTAGAATACTACGCTATTTATAGGGTTAAAATATAAGACCCTAGGTTTTATACTATAGTTATTACTTCTAAGGAGTAATAAAAATAGGAAAATAATTAAAAAAACGGAATCGTCCTCTAGAATAATAAATTATAATACTATAATAAAGCCTATATTTAGTCTAAATAGTATAAAACGCTTATTATAGGGATATATACATTTAAAATAGGAAGATATATAAGTATTACTAAAATTATAGTACAAATATAATAATACTACAATTTTCTAAAAATAAAAACCGAAGTAGCTCGAATATTGTAAGCCTATAAATATTATAATAAAACTAAGGTTATAAAATATAAATTATATAATTTCCTCGAACCCTTAGAAAATATAAAAAGGCCGTAGAGTTTAATAACTATAAATTTTATTACTAAATTACTACCGTCTATAAATATTATAATAGGAATTACTTATAATAGTATTTTAGTAATAGTAAATAGGCTAATTAAATAGAATTATTTCTTACCCTATAAAGAAATATAATTAGTAAAGTAATTTATAGATATAATTTATTAGAATATTACTTTAATATACGGTTGGCCGAAGGAATAGATTATAAATAGGGATATTAAATTTGCGTCCAAAATTTTATTAAATATTAATAACTAAATTTAGTACTAAAAGTAAAATATTAATAGTATATTACCCGCAAATAGATAAATAAACGGAAAGGATTAATTAAATCGTAGAATAATATTTAAAAAATTATATTAATTTCAAATAAAACAATTAAATGAAATTATTACCTATAATATAATTAATATATAATACCTCCCCTATAGAAATTACTAAAGTTTTATCTTTCTTTATAAATTACGGGTATAAATTAAAATTCTTAGAAGGATTAGATACGAACGTCCTTAGGGCTTCAATTAAGGCTAAGAAATTATATATACTATATAAAAAGTTTAAAGGAGAATTGGAATTCGTTAAATAAAAGATAAATTAATATTTTAATTTAAAAAGGTTCGAGGGACTTCGCTTGAAAAAGAGGGATAAAATCCTTTTATTTATTAGGAATTTTAAAATAAAAAAACCTAATAAGAAATTCAACGACCGACGGGTAGGGCTATTTAAAATTAAAAAGAAAATTTCCAATATAGTATATTAATTAGATATTCTTAAGATTATAAAACTAAAATTATACTTATTCTACATCGTATTACTAGAACTAATACTTAAAAATATATAAGTTAATACGCGAACTAATATTAAGGATAAGGAAAAAGAATAAAATATAGAACAAATTTTAAATTTAAGGATAGAAGAAAGAGAATTAGAATACTTTATTAAGTAGAATAAATTTAGCCCCGAAAATAATACGTAGGAACCCATTAGGAATTTAAATTATCCTAGGAAACTAAAGGAATTCTATTAGAGGAACCCGGATTAGCCGGAGTAAAAAAATTACTTAACTTAAAAAAAAGGAAGGTAAATATATTTAGTAAAGCCTAATTAATAGGCGGAAAGGAAGTAAATTTCCCTACCGGCTACTCTATAAGCAACGGCTCTAATTCTAAATTAACCGTCCGCTCCTCTACTTCTAAAACCTTTAATTTAATTATACTACAAAGAAATAATTCGCAATCTTAAAAAATTAAATCTTATTACTACCGCTCTAAATCCAATAATTAGGTAATTTACGTTTTTAAATCCTTCTATTAAATATTAATCTATTTTAAACGCTCTATAATAGAATAAAGAAATTTATTCTTCGTTTACTAAATCTAATTAAAAGTTATAATAATATTAATTATCAAAAATTATTAGCAATACTTATAACCCTAATAAGAAGGAACCTTATATTCTATATCGGTATTAATAATTTTATAAAGATATATTTACCGTATATATTTAGTATACTTTCTATTATTGGAAATCTTCTTATAAAGAAAATAATAATCGGCGTAGTAAGTATAAGGTATAATAATAATTCCAAAACGTTTAATATTAATAATTAAATTTTAGTATTTAAACGCCGACCGGGAAGAACGTTTTTAAATATAAGAGGACAATATACTTAAATAATAAGGGAAAAAGAATAATTTACTATAATTAGAATAATAAAGGACGTAGTATATAAAAATATAAATTATAATAGTAAAGAATTAATAAACCGTTAAGGACGTTGATTAAAGAGGGGAAATATTGTATTATAAACTTAAAATAAATATACGGACTAATTAAACTATTAATAGTATAAATAATTTAGAAAAATTAATTCGTATAATTATAAGCTAAAGTAAGGTTAAGAAAGGCATTAGAAATAGGGCTTACGCTAGTAAACTAATTCCGGGCTTACGCTAGTAAGCTAATTCCAAGCTTACGCTAGTAAGTTAATTCCGGGCTTACAATAGTAAACTAACGCCGGGCTTACGGAGTAAACCAGTATTATAATAATATAAGTGAGCCAACTATAGAATAAACAATATAGGAAGTATAAAGGGACGATTAGAGAATTTAGATTATCCGATAATTCGATAGTAATTAATATAATTTAATTATTATTATTGAGACTAGTATTACGAATATACTTATTATAAACCCTTTAGCTTCACCGAACGACTCTAATAGTTCTTACCTTTAGCTATTTTATTTAAGTAGATTAGACTGCCGTTCGTTACAGACGGATAGATTATTGTTGGAACTTTATAAGGGTATAGTAATATAGGGCGAGGTCCCTAGTCTTAAATATAGTAATAATATAATTAAATAATAGTTAAATAAAGTAATTAGTAAGAATGTTAGTAGTTGTGTAAGTTAAAGAAGCTTATTAGTAGTTGAAATAGTAGATTTTTGAACAATTTATTAATATACTAGCAAAAGAGGGGAAAGAGGGGGTGGAGGAGGTTATACTTAGTTAAACTAGCCTAGTCTGGGCACTAGGTAGTAACTTCGATTATAGGTAAAAATAACAATTAAATACTGGGTTGTGTGTATTACTAAGTAGGATTTTGATTGTAACTATAATATAGAAAATATTGTTATATTGCTATAATTCTCATACAAATGGAACGGTAGCGGCGGATTTGAACGTAATAAATAGATTATTATTATAGTTTTGATTATTAATTATAGACTTAAATGTACCTACGTAGTGCTCCCATTCGCATGATAGTTTTAGGGGAAAAGGCAAGAGTTGTTGATGTAAACAGAAGAAAATACACAGGGTAGCCTGGCCATCAACAACGGTACCTGACAAGCCCAAATGCTTGATTGGCCAATTGGTGCGGGTTATTTCCCCGCCAGACCCCACTGCCCTCCTTACGTAATGCACACAGTAACCAATTCATCTGATTCAATTGCTGCCCCTGAGCATCACAACGATCAACACTCAGTCAGTCGACCAACACAAAGACACCCGACCACCGTCGCAACCACCGAACAGTGCGCACCACCAGCCCTGACAGCAAGGGATATCGCTTGACAATCTGCCAACATGGTTACAGCCCATACCACCACAATTGCCGCCTGAAACCTCTTGATGTCGAGACTGACCGGGCACCTTGACCATGTCGGGCAGGCGAAGCGAAGACAGTGGATGTGCTCATCTTCCGTCGAGACCAGATCCGGAAGGCATTTCGACACCATGAGCGCTGAAATGCTGGTGGCGGCCCTGGAGCCTGCACTACAGGGGGGTAACAGAGCACCGCACCCCCACACTGTGTTCAGCAGCCAGCCCCAGACGGCAATGAATGACGGACACAACGAACGCGACCGTGGCATCGCCATCCCATTCCGATTCCCGTCATCCAGCAATGGACCACAGTCGCAACCGCAACCGTAACCCGAACCGCAAAAAAAGAGAAGCAACACTGCCGGCGCTTCACGGTCCCAGAGCGCCAACGACACCAGACAACAACAAGTTGTGTGTCGTAGTACTCTAGCCATGACCACGGGCAAGCCGCCCTTGCAGATACTTGAACGCATTGAAGGAACATGACTTCCTCCGCCGACTCCTTCCTCTCCTTTCTTGCCAGACTCCGGCTGTTTCGCAGAAAGATGTCGACCCAAAAGCAACTGCGGCTCATGTTGGCCGTTGTCGTCTTCCTACTCTTCATCTTCATCCTCACCCCGCGCGCAACGCCAGACAACTCGACACTATTATCGCCGACTCACCCCAAGTCGTCGTCGTCGTCGTCGTCGTCCATCCCACCACACCACAAGGCACACAGGCGGCCGCCACCGAAGAAAGGGCGTACCATCAAGTTCCAGCCTAGCAGCTTCAACTGGACAGCCGCCAAGCAGTTCCACCCCGTCGAGATCACGTACACACTTCCGACCGGAACCCCCAAACCCCAGAACCTTGTCCAGCACGACTTCTCCGACTATGTCCACGATGCGAAAACAAAGAAACGTCAAAAGGCTGTTCGCGACGCCTTTGTGCGCAGCTGGGACAGCTACAAGGAACGCGCCTGGCTTCGCGACGAGCTTGCGCCTGTGACCGGCGGCGGCAAGACCACGTTTGGCGGCTGGGCAGCGACTGTTGTAGACGCGCTCGATACCTTGTGGATCATGGAGCTATGGGACGACTTCTACCTTGCCGGTAATGCTGCCGCTCAGCTGGACTGGCAAAACACCACCGAAACGGCCGCCAACATGTTCGAGACCACCATCCGTTATCTCGGCGGCCTACTCGGCGCATACGATCTCAGCGGCGAGAAGGCCTTGTTGGACAAGGCGCAAGAGTTGGGCGATATGCTGTACATGGGCTTTGACACCCCGAATCGCATGCCGGGGTTCTGGTTCAACTTTGAAGAGGCGAAACGCGGAGCGCAAGTCGCTGGCACCAATGACCCCTCAGCCTCCCCTTGCTCGCTGTCACTCGAGTTTACCCGTCTCTCGCAGTTGACGGGTGACCAAAAGTACTATGATGCCATCACCAGAATCTCCAACTTCCTCAACAGGACCCAGACCGAGTCCAAGCTGCCTGGCATGTGGCCGAGGAACATCAACTTCCGTGAAGAGCGCGTTGATGTGGAAAGCCACTTCACCATCGGCGCACTTGCCGATTCCTTGTACGAGTATATGCCCAAGATGCACGCTCTGCTGGGTGGTCTGTCTCCGTTGTACGAAAAGATGCATCGTGGCGCCATGGATGCCGTGACACAGCACCTTCTATTCCGGCCAATGCTTCCCGCCGAGGAAGCCCAGGTCCACGACGTTTTGTTTGTGGGTGACGCCCACGTGCATACGGATCGTATCGACCGACTGCCCGAGGGACAGCATCTCACTTGCTTCGCAGGCGGTATGTTCGGGCTCGGCGGTAAACTGTTCGACGTCAAAGAGCATGTCAAAATCGGCGAGCGCTTGGCGCGCGGATGTGGCTGGGCCTACGATGCCTTCCCAACCGGCATCATGCCCGAGATCTTCACCATGGTGTCCTGTGAATCCTGGGATGCTCCCTGCAAGTGGGACGAGGAGAAGTGGAAGGCGCACGGCAACAAGCAACTGAAGAAGGGGTTCGCCATTGCGCGCGATACTAGGTATATCTTGCGACCCGAGGCCATCGAAAGCATCTTCTTGCTTTACCGCATGACGGGCAAGGAAGACTTGCGGGAGCTGGCATGGCAGATGTTTGAAAGCATCGTAAAGGCGACAGAGACGGAGCTGGCCTACTCGGCAATTTCGGATGTGACGGTGAAGGGACCGACCCAAAAGATGGACTCGATGGAGGTAGGTTATTGTTCGGCAGTGAAGCACTCTTCGGGAATGGCATCCACTAACTTTGAGTGTGCTGCAGAGCTTTTGGTTAGCCGAGACACTCAAGTACTTTTACTTGGTCTTTTCCCCTCCAGATCTCGTGGACTTGGACGAATACGTTTTCAACACTGAAGCGCATCCCTTCCTCCGACCAACGCCGTCTAAGCCCGCTACATCGTGAAGAGCATTAGAGATTTTGTCATACCATCGAACCTCGGGGGTGGTTGTTCGTCAAGAAAGAACTCGGCCTTGGCAAAGTCGGTTGACCAGACACTCACCAGAGGCTTCAATACTGTGGTCACCCTCACAGGACTTGTGAGGTCATTCCATGGGAGTCGTGACATTTGGAGCGCAGCTGGAGGCTTGAGAGAGGCGCGTGCCGACTTTAACTTGCCGCCGCCGGACATGTCTGGGACTCTTTATACAACTTCTGCACGGAGCTTCAAGAGTTTCTTCCTGGTCAAGCACTCGCATCTGATGAGGGTGACGCGTAAATTTGATACTCATCAAGCGGCAAGTCGCAGTTCGAAATCGGCCATCCTTCAACACTGATAGGACGGCGAGTGAGGCACTAAGTCTAGTGCTGACGACGAGTACCCACGTTAGGAACAGTGCGCTGTTGGTTACGCAGGCTCAAGCCCGCACGGTTCTTGGATACATCACATCATTTGGAGTTTCCTGTAACCATAGACAGAATGTGGGAGTTGGGCGTTTGCTGTAGTCATATGGGCTGCTTTAGATTTTCACAGAACGGCGCAGTCAATTTTCTCTATTTCGTCCTGCTTGCGGTCATGATTGCGATCACAATGTTCACCAGATTACAGCACAGTACCTTCAGCGCTGTACCTACCTAGATACAGTGGGCTCTGCGGTTCTGTACCTGCAGATACCTTCTGGGATAACCCCAGCGCCCTGTTTAAACCCGGCCAAAACTGCTTAAGACGTCATTCACCTGATCACGGCACGAATTGGACCCGTTACCGAGAAGAACGATGTCGTCGGACGGCTTCAAGCCTGCTTTTTCTAAACGTCCACTATTCGTCTCAAGACCTCCTCGTCTCCAACTGAATACCGACCAGGAAGCGCCGTGGCTTTTTTAACTCGAGAACTTCCCTGGCGCAAACCTGCCGCGGGGCGGGGCGGGGGAGCGGCTAAAGCACCACACAAAAAAAATCCGAAGCATCAAATGTCACAGACCCCTGAGCGCCAACCAATAACTGCGTCTCGGCTCGCTAGTTCTGGTCGCCATGGTCCCAAGGGGGGTCGGCGCTCGGGCTGCCGAACGTGTAGTACATACAATATGTAACGAACGGGTTAGGTAACAATCCATCGCATCCCCTCACCTTTCTCGAATCCGACTGTTCAGTTCATTTATACAGCGAAGGTGAAGAAGGAAGGATTGTAAGTAGGGGGATGCTTGTAAGGGTGGAAGAATAAAGCATGGAAGTATATACGTAAGGGTTTGGTATGAAGCAACGGGGTGGGTGGTGCTGTGTGTCCATCCAGGACTTGCTTGCATCCGAGACAAACCAAAAGCATCGGAAACCTGTACTCTAGGTAAATGGGAAGTTTCTCCTTGGTGTTTGATGTTTGATGTTTTGGGAGATTTCTCTTTTTCACATTGAACTGTTTTGTTGCCCTTTTTCCCCCTTTGCATCTCTTCCTTTTCGGCTTCCCAAGTTATTACCTACGCTACCTTAGTCCTTGGAACGAACTCATTGGGGTTTTCTTTCGTTCTTTCTTTCTTCCATCCATTCTACGACATTGCTGGACATTGTTGTTTGCCTTTCTTTTCGAGTACATAGCGGTACCGAGCCGCTGATTCAAACATTCAAAACCTTCCCGTCTTTACCTACCTACCTACCTACCTAGACGTATAGGTACTCGTCGTCTCCATTCCATCGGTTCTGGAAATCATTCGTTCGCTTTCCATTCGATACATACCTACGATTCATCTCTCGCCGGCCGGTTCTTTTCTCTCTCGTCCTCCCTTGTCGACATCTACTCTACGAAAGCAGCTACACTCGATCGATATCGTTATTCCGATCAAAATCGCGAATCGTTCCCCGTCTATTATCAGTCAATCATCTCACTGCGACTCTCAGCCCTCAGGGTTAGAGTACCTACCTACCTACCTTATACACACCGGTGAAGGAAAAAGAGAAGACATACCTGAGTGTGAACACAACCTGAGCGATACCGCACCATACCTCCTCCAACCCAAGCATATCGCCTGAATACCATCCACTTCCCACCGTCCGTACGACAAGCATCCCAATCGAACCGCCACATCATCATCATCATCATCATCATCATCATCATCATCATCATCATCATCATCATCTACAACCCGACCACTTGACACCCATCACCAATCAACCATCCACCCTTTTCCAACTTCTCCATATCACCACTTTGCTCTTCCCACCCCAAACCACCCACTTCCACAAGAATAAAGATAAAACAAAAATGGGCCAAAACCTCTCCCTCTCCGAACCCTTCGCCGACACCTCGGGCGTCGTCCTCTCCCCCCAAGACCGCCACGCCGACATCATCGTCGGCGTAACCTGGGCCTGCTCCGTCTACGGCATGGGCATCATCTTCTGCGCCGTCAAGCTTTTGGAGCGCTGGGCCGGCGAGCACGGCGAACGGGGAGTCAGTTTCGCGGGCGTGGTGGGCGCCTTTTTGTGTGGGAGTGCGTGGCCTCTGGTGTTGGTTTATTTGATGGTTACGGAGAAGGAGAAGGAGACGAGGAGAGTTCAGGGGTATGGAGTGGGTGTTCCGGTGAAGGTCTAGAAAGGGGATTAGGAACTGAAGGGTGGTTGTTTCCGTGGAAACGTGGATACAAGGTTTTGGAGGGAGGGACATAAGGTATACCCTAAGTTGGGGGAGGCAGGGGGGTCGAGAACTGAAGGTGAAAATTTGATGTCATGGGGGTTGATCAGAGTGGAAGGATCATGAGAAAGATGATGGGGATCTGGATAGGGGGTGCTTGGTTGGGTTGGCACCGCCATATGAGAGGCGCGCAAGAAAGCTGTGTGTTGATTGAGCTCTGATGTTCAATCGGGTGACTCCCGCAATTTTTTGGTCGACAGTCCAAGGACTCGTAGAATATTTAGCCTGATATTGGATGATTTTACCAGGTGATGGTGTGGTCTGATGCTCGTCCCCCGCCTCCTTGTTTCTGTTCCCTATCAAGCGCAGCTCGAAGCCGCGCAAGGCGTGCCAGGCCAATGTCACTCAGACATGAAGGACACCAAACTCAATGTCGCCCAACGCCAGCCCTTCCGGCTTTTGTCTTCCATTCCACGACCATACGCGACTTGACGATGCCATGGACAGTGACGAGAGACTTGTCCCTATACTCATCCCCCCGCTCATACCTCTTCTTCTTCTTGTACCACCCCTTAAGCTTCCGACAAGTTGCAAATTGGAATCTGCACCTGCATTGTCTTGTCGAGTAGGACTGTGTAAAATGGCGTCTCGGTTCGAGGCTTGTTCTCCTGGTCCTTGATGGAAACCAGCCGGGGTTCCTCGTACTGTCGGTTTTCTACGGCCCCGTCCTTCAAATATACTCGGCCACGTCCTTCTCCACCATGCCGAGCTCTTCATTTGGTATCCATTCTCAGCCGATGGACTCGGGTCGAAGTCAAGGTCGTTGTCGAGACCATGAGCACGCCGGTAGTACCGGTTGAAGATGGACCACAAGATCACGCAAAGACCACCAGTTGCCAAGGTGGAGAGGCCTATTTCGAACGGTTAGTCTCGCTTGTCGTGGTGGATAAATGAAGACTAAAGCCGGAAGACAGAAAGGTATACTTACCGAAAACTTCGGCGAGGGGTGAGCGGCTCCATCTATCCGGAAGCCCGTCAACATTTAGGGCCAATAGTCCAACAACAAATGATAGAGGGGCCTTTTGGTTTATGTCTGTCAGCTTTCTAGAACAACGTGAAGCACGAAAAGAGATTATGTGGGGCTTACAAATAAAACAGTCACTGCAGTGAAAACGAAGAGCATGGTCGATTGCTCACCCATGGACAGAGCGTCCTCGAGCGTTGCTTCTCGTTGACGCAAGTCCAGCAAGGTAGTAACCTGTACGGCCGGCGCGCTTAGTTTTTGGTCATGAACTACATTAACCCAATGTACGTACCATGGACCGGACACGGTTCGCTTCATCCTCGAGCATATCAAACCGTGCCAAGATCTCTCCCTCGTGTACTTTGGCAACCTTGTTGGGGTTCTTGCCTCGAACCTCATTTTGGAATCGATCAAAGATCTTGATCTGATTTGACAAGATTCGTTTAATCATCCCGATCTCGCCAATGGTATCATCGATGTCGATGAGGATGGCCGTTTCGTTCTGTGTGTCTTGGTAGAACTTGTTTGGGTCTTTGCTAATCGAGCCCATTCCCCTTTTCAACCTATCAAAGCGCTGTGTGACTTGGAAGTACTGCGTGGTGATCACATAAAACGTTAGAATCGTTGAGCACGACAACGGCGGGGAAGTAAGCAAAGAATGAGCATCAAGCGAAGGGGACCTACAAGCTGAGCGATTGAGGCCGAAAAGGCTTCTGTATACGGAAGCATCACCCTTCTGAGCTCTCCGCCGTGACATTCGTCATCCTCATCGAAGATGGCATCCGGATTGATGGACGGGACAAGCGCCTTTGCCTCGAAAGACATGCACGCTTTCAGAATAGCCTTGGTTACAAGGTCTATGTCCAGGTCCTCGCCGCTGTTGTCATGAGTTTTGTTGTGAATGTGGCGGTCATCACTGACACTGTCCAGAATATGACGCTGCAGTTGTTGTTCGTTCCCCATGTCCCACCTCTCCGGGTAAAGAGTTACTATTGTGTCTAGAGATGTGGAACTAATGGTTAGAGAAGCGATGGCTAATGATATCTGCTTAGGTGATACTTACCCGCGTCGAGTTTGAAGAGCCAAAAATACGGGACAGTCAAAAAGTCATCTGAATCTTTTAAAGATATTGGTTCAGACGCAAATACATGTCCCGGGCCACCGTTGTTCGCGTTTCCCTGGTCCCCAGTGTCCGCAGATTCCTTCACAAAGGTACCATGGGTGCCAGGCGTTGCAGGCTTCGGCGTGGCTGGGCCTGCCTGATGTTCAGTTTGGCCGGGAGATTGGTGGGTTGCGTTAGCAGGGCCCAATCCGGATAACATGGATGGGTTCCCAGATTGTGCTAGCTTCTTCTGGTCACTCGCTTCAACGTGCAGAGACTCGAAAAGCCTCATCGCATCCTCTGGAGACATGCTTGTATCGGTGTCTGAGCGTTGAAGCGAAAACTGGCGCGGCTGTGATGTCGTCGAAGCACCAGTGTAGGTCCTTCGTGGGCTGTGTGGAGGTCGCGGTGCTTCGAAAGATGTCTGTTCCAATGGCTGTGGTCCTTGTTCCCTCGGGATATGACTGGTCGTATTGTCTTGTGCCGGAGGTCTGTCATTTTCTGAGGATCCTACTCGGATGCTCGTCGGTTGCTGGCGCTGGTCGGGTTCATTTTGAGGCGCTGGCTCAATGTCTTCGTACTGAGCATGAGCTCTTGTCTTTTCGCCAAGATCCGCCGAGTTAAGGCCAGCCGAATATCCCATTTCTTTGGCAGCCCGCGAGCATCTGGCCTTCAGATATCTGATGTACCGTACGATGACCTGGTCGTTATTGAGAAATTCCAGTTTATCGCTGTCCAAGTCGTCATGATAGGATTGGTCAAGGCAACGAGGCAGCGGTTGGCCCATGAAGCCCACTGCCTTGAGCATATAGCCAAAGTGCTTCTTTGCACGATCACCAAGATACAACTTTGTTTCTTGCCTCGGCTTCGCTTTCTTCGTCGCTTGTTCTTGGGCTGCGCGCGCCACAGAAACGTAATCTTTCTTGTCAATATCGACCACAGGAAGCTACAGCAGCAATGCGATCAAAATTTGTGCGCGTAAAGGTCAGTATGAGAATATGCAACTTACAGCCATCGCATAAATGCTTCCGGATTTAGATCGCGCTTCGTCGGAGTCGGGTTGACCGCTATGCTTCAAGCTCTTGAACTACAAAACGTCAGATGCCTCGACATGGAAACGTCTGAACAAGTATGATAGGATACACATACCTTGAAGTGCACCTTTCCCTCTGGACCTGTCACATCAACCTGTTTGAACATGTCGATGACAAGCTTTTCCACTCTCTGATATGACTGTAGATCGCGTCCAGAAGCAGTGTAAATCCTCTTTGTTAGGTCAAGAAGTAGTTCCCTGCTGGCAATTGGCAGATGGATCCATTTCTTCTTGTCCACCGTGCTTTGTTGGCGAATGCTAAACCGCCTACAAAGATCTTCATATTGACCGGGTTCGTATACCAGCTCCCAAACCGGAAGTATACGAAATCTGGTAGATAGGTCGGGTACCCAGAGGCTGCCTTGGAAATAACGACACACTTCCTCTCGGGCACCGTTAGGAGGTGTTGGTCCTGTGTCGAACGCAGCCCTGTTTCTCCAGTTGTTGGTAGCGGCATACTGGTCGCTGCTATGGACAATAGGGGGATTGTCGAACTTGGCTTTTGTGTCAGTCGACGCGTAGAACGATGGCAAGTGGCCGTTCCCATCAACAAGCTGAGCATTTGCTCCCCTCTCCAAGAGGTAGGATACGCAATCAGCATGATTATTGATGGTTGCGAAGTGTAGAGCAGTGCGGCCATGGATGTCGGTGGCATCGAGGCTCACACCTTTTTGATCCAGGAGAAAGCGCAGGATATTGTCTCGGCCCAGCTCGGCAGCCGCATGAAGTGGAGTTCGGCCTCTCTTGTCTTTGGGACGAAGAGCGGCATGTTGCTGATATAACTCAATGACGCGGTAATAGTCGTTTTGGTTGATGGCTTGGCGAATATCCACTGCCGCCTGGAGACGTCGCTTATTTTCCTCCTCCACTTTTTCAAGGTAGCTGTTGAAAGACAGGGTCCGTGTTGGGGATAGCATGTTTTTGTCCTCGTCCGAACGTCTGGGAGGTTGAGGCTGTTGACGTTTTCCACCGGATCGGAAGAACTCTTTGAGCCGCTTCAACTTTTGCGAGGTCTCTTCTTTGCGCGGAGGTCCCATCTTGTGTCTCGAGCGGGTGCAGAACCCGATATGTCGTGATATTGAGAGGGTAGGGGCAACGTGCACCGAACGTGTTGCGTTTGAGGGACGGTGCCGAAGGAAAAGAACTTGGGTGTTTTGTGTCCTCGGGGCTCAGTAGTCAGTATCGATCACATGTCGGATTCCTTAAGCCCGGGCGCTGTTGGAACTTGGGCAAAGGACGAACAGCTGGAGCGGATGTGATGTTTGTATCCAATGAGTGGGCCTTCACCTCGCCATGCATTAGCCCCTCGGGCTGGGTCGAAATCTACATGGCTTTGTTGATACAGATAGGTGAAGCAGCCAACGACACACGCCAACAGGTAAGCACTGCTTGTAAGGTAGTACAATCTGAGCGCAAAAGTTCCCAATATGGTTGAGCTGAATGAAGATCGGGCCTGGAAGGAGTCGGCTGTCATGTGTCAGTCGACTTGGCCGCCAGCTCATGAATAACACGCCCAATACAACAGACTCTGCTTCAGCCCAACCGGAGAAAGTCACCGAGCTCATTTGTCGAAAACATGGCGATGAAGGCTGACATGCTGTGTAGACGTCAAGTTGTTGGCTAGGGGCTTGGCGGTTATGTTAAGAGCCTCACTTGCAACATCTCCACTTTGCGACTCGGTTTGCGTGGCGGATAAGCCTTCGCGGCAAGTGCGCGGGGCGTCCCGCTCCGAGCTGTGGTATGCGGGGGTGTTGTGCGGGAGGTAGGGATTCTTGTTATTGATCTAACATTGAGAGGCTGGATTAGCATTGGATGCAGATAAGCTCATAACAGATGGTCTAGACAAAACCACGCACCCTTGCACCAATAGGTCCCGACCACATCCAGATCAGACAGGCAGTATGAGATATGTTGATGGTGTTCCCTCCCACTCGCTCACCTTCTTGTGTCCCGTTTTGGGACGGCGTAACTATTCCAAGCATTCAAGACGCGTGTCGAGCGTTGCGCAATCGCAAGCATCATGGCAACTGAAAGCGGGAAGCCGACCATGCCCCCATTCCACCCCGTGGAAGTTGAGAGTGCAAGACCATCCTGGTTCCAGCGTGGACGAAGTGAACCGGGTTGGATTCGTCAATCGACATGACCGGCGTTTGGGACTCACGCACCCACGCGAAGAGTAGCATGCTGAAGACGTTGAGGAGGCCCGGAAACAGCTGGAGGAAATGAGGCGCAAGGTCAACATGGGCGAGTTGGTCAACTTTTGCGATGTCATCCAGTCCCAGCGAGACATCCACATCAAGTAACACGACCGAGGACTGGGTCAAGAACAAAGCAAGACCAAGCGGCAGGCCAAGGGCAGCCGCAAGACAGACGCCCGGTCTGGGAGCAAAGGGCCCTCAGGGACAGATTAATAGCTCAGACGGCGTTGCGGGAAAGCATGCCCGAGTTTGAGTGGAGAGCCGATAGTACCAACAACTGGACTGACGGAAGGAGAAGCAACGGCTGAGGCAGCACGCCACATCAATCAGGCCACCTCCGAGTCCAAAGGGAAAGAGCGTGGGCATGAGGGTAGGTAAGTAGGAAGGAGCAAACTGGCAGCACCAATGTCCACTTAGATTACCCCGCAGGAACTCTCTCTCCAGTCCTCTTCCACAGCCTCGAGCACGAGACAGACGTTGTCTCCCAACTGAAGCAGAACCATGGCAATGACACCCCCGACAACTGCAGTGGCTCCCACGATGTCCCGACCTCATCCGCACCGGCGAAAAGCACTCCATCAACGCTATGGATCTCCCCGAAGCAAACCAACTTGAAGAGCTACTACCACAATTGGGACAACAGGCTGATGCCCTCCGTCGTCACCGAGAAAGATGGCCGATTTGCGGAGACCCTCTTCCACAATCCCAGCACAACTTGTTGTGGAAACAACTTCAACTCGGAGGTCCAGATGGTCAAAGTCTCGCTCGACGGGGAGGACAACTGGCTCTACACCACTCGCGAGTTCCCCGACTCGCCCCTTCGACATGGGAACAGGTTCTTGGCTTGGATCCACCGGCATCTCGACGTCGACGTTTCGCAGCTCCTCCGAGCAAAGAGCATCACAGTCCGCGCCTTAAATGCGTCCAAAACGACCCAGCCAGAAAAGCCAACATGTAATGTTCTGGGCCTGGTACATTGTAAAGCCCGAGATCGCCACGTCCGGAGGTCAAGGGCTCGTCATTCCCTCCCGTCATCCTACCGAGGCTGGCTCTGCCGCCGAGACCACGAGTGACAAGAGTCTGTCAGCATCCACGATGACTTTTCTTGGGAAAACTACATGGTATGTTGTTGTTCTTTGTCACTTGCATCCTCGAACTGATATTATGTTAGCAGTAGTATGGACTGACCGTCATTGTGACTCGCCGGATTCCCGTCAAGCTCACCAACAGACGGCAAGTCTTCCCTCATACAAACGCATATACCTTCAGTTTCCTGAAGGAAAGGCTGATCCCGGCTTAGGTACCTGTCAGCACTTCAGAATAGGCTTTGATCTTCGAGACAGGATGCTTATTTGGCAATACACTCCCACTCAACCACTTTTACCAGCCCAAGACAGTCGGGTTCATGGTAACGAATCCTCGAGAAGACCTATCACAAGCCCCCGAAGCATCGTGTACACACCGGCGCCCATCGCCGTCAAGACGAGCACATATTTCTCCAAAATCCGCCGCCATGGAAGAAGTAACCAACTGTTCATTGAGGGACGGCCAGTCTGGAACCTTTGACTTGACAGTGAAGACCTACTTCCCTTCCCCTTCGCAACCAGGCGGCACACTATCCCATATCCTTGACTGCCTTCCCCTCGGATCTGAAGTGGAGATCCGTGGGCCGACAGGTGACATTACCTACCACGGAAACGGCCACTCCTCTGTTTGAGCGGCGCCCCCGACGCTTTTTGCACGTATTTCTCCAGCTGGGCGGGAGCGGTATTATGCCTGGCTACGCATTGGTGGCCAGAACTCTCATGACACCGGATGACCCGACAGAGCTCAGGGTTGTTGACGAAAACACAACAGAGTAGGACATCCTGCTGAAACAGGAACTGGATAGCCTCGAGAAGAACGACGGCGGCAAGATGAAGCAAGGCTGGGAGGGCGAGAGGGGAAAAGATGATGCAGGGGTTCTCAAGCGAAGCCTGTTCAAACTGCATGCAGCGCATAACAACGTAGCACTGCTGTGTGGGCCGCCGGGGTCGATCCAGGGTGTTGTGCTGCCGGCGTTGATAGGTATGTCCTTGAGACCATTCACATTGATTGGATATTCGTTGTGGCTCAGTGATCCTTCTTGTCCTTTATTGCGGCCTCGTCGAGCTTTTCGCTGACCATTTGAAGATTGGGGCTATATTGAAGACTAAAACTTCTTAGGGATTTTAAGCAAACATTGACCGGCCGCGAACAGTCCTCTTTGTGACTTTCTTCTTATCGGATCATGTCTGCTCAATACGGGTTGCATCTGGCTTGGGCCGATGACACGTCGCAGAAACTATTTGTTATTCAGCCGGTCTGTGTGTGAATACGCGCAGACTCTAACGTTTGCCGACTCGCTTGTTCACTGTGTGCGAGGGGGTTCAGCCAATGGTAATTCACGCAGTCCTACCACATTTGTTTGTGTATCTCAAGCTACCTCGAAAGACTACCAAGAAGACCATACTATGACTGCTCGAATTCAGGTAACCGCCGTTAGCCCAAAAGGTATCAAAGCGACGAATCCCATCGAGAAGCTCAACGACCGGCAACCCGAAGGAAAGGATCGATGTTACCTTCAAGTTTGATCGCTCCAAGAAAGGAATGTGGGAGGGCAGAGGACAGGAGGGGTTATTGGCATCGAAATATCATATTTACTTGACCGCTGCCACTTGAACACGCAATTTATCGAACCCGACCTACTTCTTCTGTTGCCTATGCCGACTGAGCTCGAAAGCCAACACATTTTCCGATCATGAGTTCCGCACTGAAGAGGAAGGCACAGTCACCTGTACCTGAGGCGAAGTCGCCAACGGTACAGTCGCCCAAAGGACAAGCTAAGTCGCCCACGCCTGGTCCGGCATCGACCACGCCCGGTCCGGCTTCGCCCACGCCCGGTCCCGTATCGCCGCCGCCGGCCCAATCTGACGAGCCGACCGAACTGTTGCCTGGCGCGCATTGGGGCGAGCTGGTATGTAACTCCTATAGAAACACGAAGGCTCATGGATATTGTTCTCGATGTCCTTTGCTGACCTTATTTTTTACCGTACAGGATGTCCCTGACGACAACGATTCCACTCTAGGTGATAGTGATGTTGAGAGCTCAACGGCGTCGATCTCTTCTACTATTTTGCAATACCGTACGATCAAAGGCAGGACATATCACAACGATGCTGTGTCTGATAATGAGTATTGGTATGTCAGTTTTGGAAATAGTTTGGCCGGGAATCTCGCGGGGCATCAAAGCTAATCGCAGCCCTTTGATCTAGGGGCCCAAACGATGCGAAGGCGATGGAGGTCATGGATATTTACCATCACGCCATGACCCTGATACTTGATGAGAAGCTATATACAGCCCCGCTCTCCAAGGACATCAAGAACGCCCTGGATGTCGGCACCGGCACCGGTAAGGCTCACCCACCTCCTCGCCAGGGCTCACATCGCATTCTTCCCTTTTACGTACCACTCCTCCCTAACGAGTAAACTGCACGGATTGTGTAAGACGATACCTGTTGTACGTAACGGTTCGCTAATGGGGAACTTCACATAGGGCTCTGGGCAATGTAAGACCAAATTCAGGACTCATGATTTGTTGCCTGAGATGACTAACAGTGGCACCTGTAGCGATTTTGCGGATGAATTTCCCAACTGTACCGTGATTGGTACCGATATTTCGCCTATTCAGCCGAGCTGGGTTCCTCCTAACCTCCAGTTCAACATCGACGACGCGACTAGAGAATGGACATATCAACCCGACTTCTTCGATTACATCCATATCCGGTGGCTTTGCGGCACAATCAAGGATTGGGCATCCTTATACAAGGAAGCGTACAAGTGTCTTAAGCCGGGTGGCTGGATTGAGCATATGGATGGCGAAGTGAACGCGGTATGCCTTGACGGAACTATGCCTAAGGAATCCGCTACCTATCAATGGGGACAGCTATGGACCGAGATTCAGCGGAAGACCGGAGTTATATTCAACATGATCAATTCCGGCTGCATGGAGGATGGAATTAAGGAAGCGGGCTTCACCAACATCCAAATCGAAGATTTCCTGGTTAGTTACATACAAATTTGTTGAAGCCGTAAGGCGGGATCGAATGAGAAGGTGGTGATGATTCGAAGGAGGTGGTCAGTCAAAAGTGCCATGCTTGGTACAGAGGACCTACACCTGCCGACCAGACAGCAGTGGCAACACAATCCCTTGCTCTAAATCTAAACCCACGAAGACTAACTTCTAGTTTTTAGGCCCCGACTTCCCCTTGGCCTACGGACGAAAAGCAAAGACAGATTGGTCTCTACCAATCTGTAGCTTTGATGACAGACGTTGAGGGCTTCCTCACCTACTTTTTTGGCCAGGTTATGGGGTGGGCTGACAACGAGATGGCAAATTTTGCCGCTAGTCTTCGCCGGGAGTACAAGGAGTGCAAGATTCATGCGAACATCAAGTGGCGCGTAGTTCGTGCCCAGAAGCCGTTGGACGCCTGAAATCACAAAGTGAGATAACGGTGGCAGGGCGGGTGGGTGCAGGTTACGTATGGTGAAAGTGACAGGGAACATGGGGATGGGGAATGCATGTATCTGCTTCTTTGTGCGAGGTCTTCAATAGTGTAGGTAGGTAGGTATCAATGTCTTTATCACGATCGTCGTCAAGCGTCATGGGTCCCTTTTTGTGGTTTGTCCGGAGTTTGGTCCGGTTCAAGTGTTTGATGAACAAGGTTCACTGCTGTTTCCTTCAGCCTTACCCGTGCCAAACTTCCGACACCCGACATCATTGTCGATGTTGCGCCCCATCAAAGCGTAAGCATACTCACTACTCGAGTTTTTGCCCTTGTGGTCTGTGTCATGCTACTTAGGGCAGAACAGGTGGCTGAAAGGAGGGGTTGACAGCCACTGCCCGCGGACAAAGCGCCACGCGACCACAGATCGGACCGATGGTACAGTACCCCTCCTATCTTGCCCCTGCCGTATGAACCAGTCCACAAAGCTTTATGGACTTGGATTTCTCGGACTTCTTCCTCTTCGCTTGCATCTTCAATCGGCAACCCACGTCTCCAGTCCCTCGCTTTGCCTGACAATTGCTTTCAATATTGTACAAGCCACATACCCCAGGGGTAGCCGCTATTGGGTGGACTGCATTCCACTTGCCCTGACCTAGCAGAGTCTGCCAAGGTCTGCCGGGGTTACATGTAGTCCCGCAGCATGACTTGTCGCTGAGGTGGCATGGGATGTTTGTAGCCAATTGTGAATTGCCTGCTGTGGAACACCCCGTATATCTTCTTCGACAGCCCCCCGCGACGATATTCTGTCTGTGGCTCAGGCCATATTCAGAGGATCGAGGTTACCTTCACGCTTGTTGACCGCTCCTCAAAGTCGAACACAGAAGCGACTGGGGCCACCATGGACTCAGTGATGGGGCAACCGTTTGTATATCTACCGGATCGTCGTCACTGGGAGGACGAATAACGACGCACAATCGACTTTCCTCCATTGCTCGAACTTTGAACATCGAACCAAATACAGTCTCTAGTCATGAGTTCTCCAACCAACAAAGCGCAATCACCTGAACCTGAGGCAAGGTCGCCGAAGGGAAAGGAAAGGTCGCCCACTCCTGGCCCCGCGGATGAATCCTCAGAGCCCTCAGAGCCCGTTGGCCTCTTGGCTGGCTCACATTGGGCGGAACAGGTTCGTGGATTCCACACAAGTTTTCTTCTGGTATCCACCAGAGTTTGAGGCCGCTTGAT
Organism: Neurospora tetrasperma FGSC 2508; assembly: GCF_000213175.1. Taxonomy (NCBI): domain Eukaryota; kingdom Fungi; phylum Ascomycota; class Sordariomycetes; order Sordariales; family Sordariaceae; genus Neurospora; species Neurospora tetrasperma. The sequence continues at coordinate 3,663,848 of NW_009799103.1, read as the reverse complement.
AAGCACCTAGGTACTGACAAGAATTGTCTCACACGTGCAGGAACACCCGGTTGATGATGATGCCGACTCTGCGCTGGGTAGCGATGTCGCGAGTTCAACAGCCTCACTCAGCTCCAGCATCCTGAAATATCGTACGATCCAGGGCCGTACGTACCACAGTGATGCTGTAACTGATCAAGAATATTGGTATGTTTGATCCAAAAGCAGTAACAGTATGAGATAACATATGAGGCTAATGATGGTTTCGCAACAACAGGGGTCCAAATGATGAGATCGCCAATGAGATGCTGGATATTTTCCACCATTTCATGACTCTGTTCTTGGACGGAAAGCTGTATACGGCTCCCCTCAAGGATAACATTCAGAATGCACTTGATGTCTGCACTGGTACCGGTAAGTTGATGTAATACAAACAATGAACGGAACATGCACCCTTTTGCCCACCTGCAAGTCGACATCGCAGCAGTCAGGCGAAAAAGGGTTCCAAACTAATCACCACATTTATCCTTCTTAGGACTTTGGGCGATTGACTTTGCCGATGAACATCCCAACTGTAATGTATACGGCACCGACATCTCACCAATCCAGCCCAATTGGGTGCCTCCCAACCTTCGGTTCGACATCGAGGACGTAACCAAACCCTGGACCTACCAGGAGAATTTCTTCGATTACGTCCACATTCGCTGGCTTACCGCCGTAGTCAAGGACTGGCCCGCTCTATATAGAGAAGTATATAAGTGTATGAAACCAGGTGGCTGGCTTGAACACATCGACGCCGAGGTCAATCTGGTCTGTCTTGATGGGACCATGCCTCCCGATACCGCCATGTACCAATGGGGTCAAATCTGGTCTGAGATTGGGAGAAAGACGGGCCTGGTCGTGAACATGGTGGATTCGGGCTGTATGGACGCTGGAATTAGGGAAGCTGGCTTTACTAACATCGAGGTGGAGGACCTGCTTGCCCCTGTCTCGCCGTGGCCTGCGGATAAACGGCAAAAGGAAATCGGCCTCTTCAACTGCGCGTTCCTAACGCAGGATATTGAGGGCTTTTTGACATATTTTTGCCCGACGGTGTTGGGCTGGACGGAGAAGGAGACGTTGATTTATGCTGCGATTCTGCGGAGGGAGTATAAGGAGTGTAAGGTCCATGCAAACTTCAAGTGGCGCTTAGTTCGGGCCCAGAAGCCGCTGGATGGTTGAAGGGTACTGACAGTCTGCAAGGGTTGTATTGCTGTGATTAAGAGAGCCTCATATATACTTCCATGTTCACTGTCTCCGGGGAAAGCGTCCAGACATGGACAGACACGGATATTTTTCCTTTTTTTGAACAGGATCTGCATACGTCAACGGTCCCTGAATCTCACCCCCCCCCCCCCCCTTCTCCTTTCGCTTGATGAACGAGGTCCACCATTCATTGCTTCTTCAGCCTTACCCGCTGTGCCACTTACACGGCACACGTGTAGATTACGTACATACCTACTACCTTCGGTACCGTATTCTAGAATACCTCTACTCAATTGACATCCACTCAGAAGACTGAACCGTGCCGTGCCGCTCGGCAAAGCTCAACCATCGCATCGCAACTCTAGGTCCTTGCGTCACCTTGCTTCCGCTTTCGTCACATATCATTTTTTTATAGGTACCTACCTCTACGATATCATTCGCGACGGAGCCAAGGACAAAAAAAAGAGAAAAAAAGAAAGAGTTCCCTACGGGCCCACTCACTTGAAATTATAGGTATACATGCCCTCTGGATTAGTCTCATGCATGACTTCCCTTTTGTTTTTATGCATCATTTCCATCCAACCAGACTACCTCAACCCACGTCTGGTTGTCTCTCGCTTTGTTGTCTCGGGACGCATCGATGTGGAACACACTTCCCGTTAGCAGCCCATACCGAACCATAGAGGTACCGTAGCCTAGGAGAGAGGGGACTAGTAGGTACTCCTACCTACCCTAGCAGGTCTTTTTTTTCGGGTTTCACACTGTTAGGTAACTCCTGGGTATTACTTGCCATAGCATCTCACTGCTACCTACTTCGACTTGGGCTTACCATACACTACCTTACCTTACTGTACCTACCTAGGTACATTTCCGTACCCTGTTGAAATGAGTCTGGTTGCGTGCTGGACTCTGCATATGGGAGAAACCCCCAAGCTGTGTAGTTGCTAGGTAGTACATGCCCCTGCGAACAGGTTAGATCCTTAGATACTTCTAGGTATCTAGGCTGTGTTAGCATTGTGTAGGTTTTCACCCCTTGCTCCCTGATGTCTTGATGTCATTCCTGTAAGAACTGAGGTTCATCCTTTTGGTTTTTTTTTTTTTTTTTTTTTTTTTTTAATTTCTTTTCTCTTTTCTTATGTGGTAGAGTACCTGCACTGTTATCTTGCTGCTATCGTCAGGTGTTCTGGTGCATCAACAATTCAGTCACTATCAATGCTTTCTCTTGACACAGGATCGTTTAGGCCAAGCTGAGCTTTTTGTTTTATATATTTTCCTTTTTTTTATTTTTCAAATTTTCTTTTTCTGGTAATGCCTTTTCTTTGCTCTTCATGTTTTCTCTTCCTCTTTCTTCAAGCTAGTCCTTACTAAAAAATATCCATGTCTTCCGTTCCTTTCTAGGACATCATCAAGCGCGCTTAGATAGGTACCTATGATAGAACTAATTGATCGGCCTTTTGGCCGTGTTCTTAATGGGCCATTGGATCTCGCCATTGCATGTAAAGGTAAAGGTACATATCTTAGTTGGCCAAGAGAAAAGCGTCGTTTTTTTTTTTTTTGGGGGGGGGGGGGCTGCTTCCTCTCGTCAATCCTTGGAGGTGATTTGGAAAGTACCCGAGCACTCAAAAGTCGCAAGAGCGGAGCAGGCACAGCACGCGACGCCCTGGATGGTATTCAAATAAGCTCAATGCCATCGCCGACTTGACTCCGTCTCATGCTTTTACACCGGGAAAGTAAAATTTCGATGACGCAGCAGCCATGACGTCTACACGTGGTCCCACAGGGTTTCCGGCATTTGCCTCTCTTCCTAGGTAGCTAGCTACCTCTGATCAAGACGTGGAAGACTTTACTCTCCAGTTTCCAAAGTCGAGCAAAGCCGGCTTGGTTGAGTTTGAAAAGGAAGACATAGTCTGCAAACCAGCGGGATGAACCACCCAGCTTGTGGATGTCTAGAGGTATCCTAGAGCGCACACGCTCAACCGATTCGATGCTGTCATTTTAAATTTTTTCACCCTTTTCCATTTGGCATCTGTATTACCCCGTTTCTATATACCTTCTGAGTCCTCCCATACCATCAGGTGTCTGTTCTGGAAAGGCTTTAAATTCCAGTTGTCCACCATGTGTGTTGTGATCGTTATCATCCGATTTCGAGACATGGTGTTCTCGATTGTGATTTTGGACGAGCCCAGCGAGTAGGTATACGAGATTTGACGTTCGGCAGGAAGGAAGTCGAGCAATGTGCCCTGGCTCTCGGACGTGAACGTCAAGATGCAGCGCGATCTTTGCACAAAGGACTCGACTACCACAGATTTTTTGTTGCAACACATCATCATGATCACCACAATCGCATGAACCTGATCCGTTTTCTTCGTCATCATCAAATGTGATTACTATTACATCTATATACATGCGTCTCCCATCGTTGATATCAAAGCATCCTGTTCATTCCCATCCAATCGCAAATCCAAATCAACCGGCCTTCCTCAACATGGAAGTTCCTCTCCAAATCCTGTCCAGGACATCAACTGCGGGTATCTTGCCATCCAGCCCACCGGGCATCCGGGCCTGTCTTCCCTCTCCTCCACTCCCACACAGAGCAGCCACTGCACTGCACTGCACTGCAAAATCAGCACATGAACCGATAAACCCGCTTCCACCTAGGCCACCCCATCCTCTCCTCCTTCTCCTGGGCCTTGATAATGCCCAACCGTCCAAAATCTCTCCTTCCCGTATCTACATCCATATCCTCAATCCTCACCCACTTCGTCTTATAGTACCACTTATGCACAATCGTACAAATCAACACCACCGGAATCGCCAAGCAGCTCACAAAGAAACTGCGCACCCGCTCTTTGGTCGTCAACGGTGTGTCGCCCTGATGGAGCGGGTCGATTGACACCCATATCTGCGTTACCAACACCAGAACGTTGAGAATAAACCCAATCCACGAACCAATCACGCCGCCCTGTGCTTTAAAGGCAATGTCTTGCACCGAGCGGTGGTTGTACGCCCAAGCTTTGCGAAGGCGGATGTGCGCGAGACAGGTGGATGCCCAGGTCAAGATGGAGGACAGACCCGAGATAGCCAGGAGCCAGTCAAAGATGTTTTTCTGCGAGGGGACGTCGCCCAGGTACGCGAGCAGGCCGACGGCCATGGTAACGAGGATGGCGACGATGGGACGGCCGCGGCGGTCGACGTAGGCGAGGATGGCGGGAGCTTGACCTAGTTCGGCCAGGGCAGCCAACGTGCGGGAGGAGCCATAAACGGCGGAGTTACCGACGGAGATAACCGAGATGAGAATAACGCCGTTCATGACGGAGGGGAGCACTGTAGCGCCGGCGGATTCGATGGCGATGACAAAAGGCGAGGCGGAAGCGTCGGCGATGTTTTGGGCGTTGAGGAGACGAGGCTCGTTGTAAGGGACGAGCAGACCGACGAGCGTCATACTAACGATATAGAAGAGCGAAATACGCCAGAAAACCTGCTTGATAGCGGTGGGGAGCGATTTGCGCGGGTTGGCGGTCTCGGCGGCTGCCAGGCCAACGAGTTCAGTGCCGGCGAAGGCGAAGGCGGCGGTGACGAAGACGGAGCAGAGACCTTTGAAGCCGTTGTGGAAGGCACCGGGGTCCTCCCAGTATTTGCCGCCGATGTAGCCTTCGGTGGGGGTGCCGCCTATGTTGATGACGATACCTAGAAGGCTTTTGGAGGGGGTGGGTGTTAGGTTGATGTGGGTGTCGGGGGTGAAGGGAGTGGAACGTGTGTGTTCTGGTGAAAAGGGGGAAGAAAACTCACATGAATCCTACCACCGCGGTAACTTTGATGATGGCAAAGATGAACTCTGCCTCGCCGTATCCTTTTGCGCCAAAAAGATTGATGATGAAGATGATGACCAGGAAAATGGTGACGAATATGGCTTTGTTGATTTCTTTATTCCAGTACCCTATCGTCATGGCGCCTGCTAATACTTCGAGTGGTAGTACCCCGATCCATTGCAGAGCGTAGCTGCAAGGAAAAAAGTGTCTGTCAGTATTTTCTTCTTCTCCTTTTCACGACGAACTCGAAAGGTGGCTCGACTTACTTCCACCCCATGGCAAATCCCCAACTTGGATCCAAGAATCTCGTCGAGAAGGCCGAGAAGGATCCGGCTACGGGGAAAATGACGGCCAGCTCGCCCAAGGCCTGTATCGTGCAAAACAACATGACGCCAATAATGAGATAGGCAATCAACACACTCGCTGGTCCGCCGTCGCTCAATGTCTTTCCAGAGGCAACGAACAAACCCGTCCCGATGGACCCTCCAATGGCAATCATCTGCAGATGCCGGCCCTTTAGCTCTCTAGCCAGCAGCGAGCTGGGCGTGTTTATTTTGCCAGTTCCCGGGCGCAAGTCATAGTATCTCGTGCCGCCATGGCCGCGCGAGATGCTGTGGGAAGAGTAGCCGTGTGAGCTGGTATTGTTGTCGTCGTCAAAGTCGAGATTTTTGTTGATGGTGCCGTCGCCGCGGCGGAAGGAGTCCACGAAGCGGCTCATCGTACCGTGGAAGCCTCCACCCGCGCCGTCACTGGCAGCAGCAATAGATTTCGAGCGGCCATGACTGCCGCCAGGTGATACATCGGCAAAGGACTTGGTTCGGGGAGAAGGGGAGGCGCCGCCGAGGGTGAAGCTGCTTGCCTCGGCTATGCTGTGCTGTCGACCACTGCGACCATTACCACTGATTCCAAGTCCGTGAGAGTGTGAGTAAGCACTGAGCTCGATATCCTGATCGAATCCAGCCATGTTTGGGGATAAAAAAGGAGGGTGATTTGTTCGCTGGTTACATTGACACTGATGACGTGAGGGTATCCTTCATAAGGAGTATGTTATGAGTGATGGTGTCTGTGGTGAGAAAAGAACAGACCAGTCAATATCAAAGGAGTGAGATATCGCTTGGCCTGACACACAGACTATGGTACACTGTACGTGAACCACAGCTGTCCACCGCAGGCCAGAAGCTGATGAATGGGCAGGGTTATAGGTAGTATAGGAAGGGGTTAAAGGTGCCTATGACACGCCTCAAAGGGCCCTGGTTCCGGTCTCCGGGGTGGGACCGAACTGACGGGATCGGATGGAGGATTTTTTTTCTTTTCTTGTGTGAGTTACCCAGTGTGAAGTGGGATCGGGTGGTATTGTAATGGGGGTTCCGGATCGACGCTGGATGTAAATGTAGTATATGTAGAGTGCTTGTTTGAGCAGGTAGGAAGCAATGCTACCTCTTTTTTTTTTCCTCCAAGTGTTGATGTGATGACAAAGGGCTGATGGACCGCGGATGTGTGTCCGCTTCAGTAGTCTCTCTGGAAGACAACAAGAAGCTTCTCTCGAAATGGTATTTGCCCCGCAGGAGGTGTCTTCGGTTGCGTGTAGTGTAGTGTAGTGTATCTGTGTGTGGGAGAAATCGAGTCGACCCTGGTCTTATCTTGAACTCCGAGTGTCTGGGAGCCTTCTAGGTTCCCCTCCTTCCCGAGAGTGAACTTGTCCGCCCCCTGCTGTGCGTCAATGTAGAGACCTAGTGGTCAGTCTAGTCTGGCTTGGACTGGGACGACTTCTGCATGTGTTAATTATTAGCCTGGTCTGGTTTTTATCGCAGCCACGCGGTTGGCTGGACCTCTTGACACTCTTCCACGGGAGCTTCCACAATGATGCCCAGATGATGATGGTGATGAAGAAGCGAGCTGCGAGTCCTCTCACTCGTTCACACCCCTCCTATCCGGTGTTCCGTGTCAGACGTCTATTGCCCCTGAATATAGGGCTTGGGTGTGTGTGTGTGTATGTGTGTCTTTATTGGAAGATGGCTTTTTCTTTTTCCGCGGCACGGCAGGATCACGGGCCGTGGATTGCTGCAGTGTCCAGTCAGTCTGACAGTAGTCTTTGGTTCTCCCTGGAAATTGAAGAAGAAAAACTGAAGGCGACACGGCAAGCCGATGGCCGCGGACGGGCGAATTGGCAAAACTGAAAGTGCAATCAATCAATCAGTCACTCTTGCCGAATTCCAAAAATGAAATGCCAGTGGAATTTCCCCACACCAACTGAATCCAGCTACCCACAGTTCACAGTTTGCAAAGTCGGGAAAAAGTGTGAAGGAGCATCCCGCCCCTCCTTCCCTTGCCTTGTCCCAAATTGATCAATTGTCCCTCCAACATCAATCATCCCCGACCTCGGCCAAAGCTCGCGCTATCAACGCCCACCTCGCCCCTCGGGCCCTCTTGGCGCCAAGAGTAAATGACAAGTCTCCACTCACAACCAACAATGTCACATTGTCGCACAATGGCTCGTGATTTGCTCGAGCTGAGGCTTTGAAAGAAGTCTGTCACAAGGGACCTTTCCGCTTTGAGTTTCATCCTTCTTTTGGGGACCGACCGTGATCAAGGGTCCCCCAGAGCAATCAGGCCTCCAGCTGCCAACCTTATCTCTTCAACCGGTTCTTGCGCCATTCCTCTCCCGACAGGGGGTTTGTGGCCAATGAGGTTGTTGATTCACCAAAGTGTCACATCTTCCAATGACTTCAAGATACTTCTTTTGTATCCAAGCAGCGCGCTCTTGGCTTACTAACGAGGCTACAGATTATTTAATCCCAAGGTCATGAAATGCTCTTATGGGCCGGGAGAAAAATGGCGCAAGAAACTAATTACAGAGATGGCTACGTTTGCGAGCTCTCGTCGGGTAAAAGGACTGTGTTCTGTACATAGTACATGATTGATCGTCCATTCATTGTGCGTGGTTTTTTGTTTTTCCTCTTTTTTTTGTCATTTTTTTTCCACATGATTTACTATGTACACTACCAAGTGCTGAAGAATCGGCAAGTTGGACCGACGCCATGCTCCCTCCCGTCACTACACTACAAGAAAGAAGGAATATTCTGCCGCACGGGAATGGCGCACTTTTTGCGATTGATTTACAAACATCGATCGCATGTCTTCATCGCCCTTGTCAAACGCCACCAAGCCACTCAAATCGCCCTTTTTTCTCTTTTTTTTTCTCGGTGACTTCCGAGGATCCCCAATGGCTCAAAACCTTTGCGACCATCCTCCCTTAATGCCCATCTATCACCCAGCAAGAAACCAATTGCTTTCCCTCAAACCCAGTTTACCTCTCGTCCTGAATCGTGTGGAATGGCGATCTGTACTTTTAGTGATGGGTGGATTTCGTCATGGAGTCCTGGGGGGTAATCGCTGTGGTCCATTTATTTGCGCTGTGCTTAGGAAAATCAGTGGGGGTGATGGGGCCCCCTCGACCCCTCGCGAACCCGGGGTTTGCCCATTTTTTAACCCTGTCGACGTCCAAGGGGGAGCCCAGCCAGGGGGGCCAGAGCTCTTTATCAACGCCCATTCGACACTCGATGAAAGCACAGGCGCTACCTAACTTGCTAACGCATCGTCAGCAGCATATCAGCGTCGTCACATTTGTTAGCGTCATATTCTTTTGTTCATCATGCCTTTCTGGGATCTGGGGTCGAGAGAGGGCTGCTGTTCTCTCCCCCCTTTCGCTTGTTCCGTTCCTCCTCTTCGGACTCGGACCCATTCGTTCCCCTTCCTTGCCACGAGGGAAAGCTGCCGATAACGGGAAGCTACACAGTACAGTACACTACCTCGTCACACGGAATTCCGGTGTGCGCTCTAATTCCGTTGCGAGGCCTGGATAACCACGTTTTTGTGAAAGATGTGATGGATGGCCTGCCCGGTCCGGGGTCGGGACCGCGACGACCTCAAATCCAAGCAATTTGCCCCAAGTTAGGTACACTACTAGTGTAATGGTAAAAGTCCAGAATAGCTTTTCATCTGGCCTAGTCCTTGTCACCAATAACCCCCCAGGCCAACAAGACGCTATACACCAGGACCGCCGATATCTAACGTCTAGAACCAAGGTAATCACCTCCTCATTAGTTCTACCTACTAGTTTAATGTATCAACGAAGCGAAGAAAGCCACAGAAGGTCCGAGCGAGCAACCATCATATCAATAGGTATAGGTAGATTCGGCAAGTAGTGTAGACTAGGTAGTCGGCCTCGAACCCGGCGAACGGCTGAGGACCATTGCCGACAACGGTAAGCACTTCGTTGTCTACACTATCTTTCCATAAAGTACCCTTTCCAAGGAGGGGCATTCATCCGGTATTAGAGGTACCATGAATACACTAGATATGCAAGCCAAGTGGAAGCTACGTCAAAACGCCGGAATAATTACCGTCGGCAATGCCTTCCTTCTCTTCCGATTGGGAGTTGGTTCGTGCAAGTCTTAGCAGGTGATCCTCGTGTGTTTCACGCAAACTTTGGCAGTTTGGCTGTGGTGGATAGCAGACAACTGAACGAAGTCTAGACTCGTGGCGATCATTCAACACCGAGTATGTACCATGGCTGGTACTGCACTAATTGGGAATAACAAGAACACACTCACACGATGATTCTGAACTGCATGAACTGCATGAACCTGAGATGCACTTGAAGCAGCTTGTATTTTGTAAATGCTACCGCCGTATGGTAGGTAACCAAGTAAGAATAAACAAAGACAAAGGAAAATAGGTATCCAATTAAATCTCCAAACATCATCTTCATCATCGTCATGTCCCATATACCTCATCCAGCACCATAGATACCTAGTTCCAACTTCATCGTCAAACCTCTTCCCCCTCCTCGTGCTCCTTGCCCGGCAACGACTTCAACAACTTGGTCGTCCCCCTCGCCACACCCCTCTCCCCCGCCGTCATCACCCTCGGCGCCTCCCTGATCTGCTCATGATGATGATGATGATGATTCTCGTAAAGCGGACTCTGCGGGACTCTCCCCCCATCATGCTGCGCCCTGAGATCCGCCTCGTTGGCCTGCGTGACCGTGACGCTGATTTCCGTCGTCTTCATGACCGTGCCAAAGTACGACATGGCCTGCCCGATATGACCACCACCACCACCATATTCTGTGCTGCCGCCGCCGCCGCCACTACCAGGCTTGGGGATCAGGGATTCCTGGGAATCCCGTTCTCGCGGTTTATTTTCATGTGGTGGCGGTAGGGTGCTCGACGCCACGCTATCGCGGGCTTCCAACGACAACGACAGGTCTCCACCATGAACATGTTCATCGTCGTTGCTGTGGCCGCTGCTGGCAATACTACCACTCCCAGCAGTAGTATCTGTCCTGATGACGATACCCGCCTTGTTATCGCTCCCTGCCTCGGCGCTGACGCCGTACTGCGGGTAGCTTATACTCCCCCTCTTATCATTCATTGTTCTCTCAGCAAACGAATTCATCGTTGCCGTTGTTGTTGTTCCAAACCCACCAGGCTTCATCGAAGAAACAGTCTTCCTATCCCTGCTTGAGCTCCCATAAGCGTTGTACGCAGTCTCCGCCCGCGAGAAATTGCCATATCCATGCTGCTGCAGCTCATGCTGATGCTGCGGCTTGAACTTTTTCTTCTTGGGGCCCGTGTCGCGTACAAACGTGCCCAGCGCAATCGCGTTGTTGACAAACGTGGCCACGAGAATCTCCGTGCTGGCCCACATGGTGCGCGTGCCTTGGTATCCCCTTTCCGACAGGATGTTGGGCACCCGGTACAGCGTGATGCAGACGGTGCACAGCCCTAAACAGAACAGGGAAACGAGGAGGATTTTGCGCTTGAGCTTGATGCGCGACTGGATCAGGATCGGGATGGGGAAAACGACCAGCAATAAATCAGTCAGGACGCTGCTGGCTGCTACGACGAGGAGATGCGCGTAGGACTGGCGGCATTGGCCGCCCGGGTCGGGCGTGACTTGCCAGTAGTGCGTCACGGGGAAGCATTCGGAAAGGTTGCTGATGAAGCAGGCGACGAAGGTGCAACCGATGGTGATTTGGAGGAAGCGGAGGGTGAGGTTGTACTTGGTTCGACCGGCGGTGCCGACGAGGCGGTTGAAGAAGAGGAGGGTGATGGATTTGAGAGTCCATAGTCTGTGTCGTGACTTGTTAGCCTTTCTTGTCTACAAATAAAGACTTGAAGAATTGAAGAACCTACGTAGTAAAGTAAAAGAAACGAGTAGCCAAAACAAGCTTGCTTCCAACTACACGCCTGGCTATCGCCTGCTCAGACAGGTGCAGTCCTTCCTTGTTCACGAGCTCGACGTTGTTGGTGCCGTATAAGAGAAGCACATGCACACATGCGACTCGAAGGTACATGGGGATCAGGGCGAGAGCGGCGATCTTGTCCTCGAGAAACAGCTTTTCCATGCGCACATAGCGCCCAACCACACGGAGAATGATGACGACGGTGCAGAAGAGGGTGAGCCACCAGCTCACGAGCAGGATGGGCTTGTCGTCGCTGAACGGCCGTAAGGCTGGTGGGTCCGTGTAGATAGACATGTCTGTCTGATATGTGTCGTTGTTTTTTATAAAGTGTGTTTATGGCATAGTTATTGGAAATGATCGTCGGTTGAGTGAGTGGCTGTCAGATATGTATGGTGGTGGTGATAGTGTGAGGGAGTGTCGAGCCGTTGGTGGGTAAGGTAGATAGGGAAAGAAAAGACAAAGTTTGTCCGTATGTAATAGTGAGGGCGTGTATCATGCCGTGTAAGTCCAGTCGTCCGGTTCCGAGTCAAGTCCACGCTCACAGACAGTGAGCCAGAAGAGGCCTAGTAAATTGAAGATGACAGACGACCATGGCTGTTTGACCGGCTGAAGTGTTGAGGAGTGTCGGGAGGGAACTCTTCGCTTCCGAAGCGAGTTGCATTTGTCGATGGTGGTCAGGTTCGAGAAGCCCGAGTACGCTAGAGATTTCCTCCAGACCCAAGAGCCAAGTATGTAATCACCAGCGCTAGAACCATTCAAATAGAGTCACATTCTGCATGCAATGCTCATCCAGAAAGGGTTGTCTAAGCCGGGTTACCAAAGACGGCTTGGTTTGCACGAGTCGAGTCCTTCTCTTGCATCGGCCTGTGACTGGCTGGACCCATCCTAACCCGATGTTCCCTAGCTATTTCCCTTTTGGCCTATCTTTGCAGTTGGAAGGCTTCCTAGCATCGAGCCGGCGCCAAGCCCCCGGTCATGGTGTATGGAGTCCAGCCCACACCCCCATGCTGCCATCTGAATGGTTGCCGCAACTCCATGATGTGCGTCGAGGTGGTAGTGGACATGAACATCGTGACGATTTGCGTTCCACAGGATCTTCATACTTTGCGGGAATTATGATTTTTTTTGTTCGTTCCGTTCTTCTCGTTCTTTGTGGTTTGGGTTCCTGACATGAACTAAACTCTTCAAGTCCCTGTCTTTGCATCATGCATTCCCGTGCTGCTTGACTCGATGCAGTGTGGCTGCATTGATGATTTTCCAGATGGTTCCGGGTCTCACCCAGGAGTATCGGGGTAACAATACTACCTGCCCCTGCATTTTAGATGACCTCTATGTACCACACATAGAAAGTATCGGGGTTTTTGGTAGTGGTGGTGGTGGTGTTGTTGTTGGTGGTTCGGGTCCGGTCGGAACGCCTCCCGTCGTCGTCGTTGGTTCTGCTTCAGATGGCTATGGCAGCGGAGATTCAACCAATATCGTACCGTGCCTGATTGACTGTCATGAGAGATGTCCAAGCCTCTACACTAGAATACCGTCCGTCCGGATGCGAATAAAACGACCGATGTTACGCCTGGCGTGGTTTTTCTTTTTTTCTTTTTTGGATTCCGTTCCGAGACCAGTGTTGATTGAGGCTGTGATGCAGTTGCAGTTTGAAGGCGCTCTAGGCCCCTTCAGAGGTTAGCATTCCGAGTACCGGAAGGCAGCAGCACATCACATTGTTCTGCCGAGTGCCGGATCGTCATTTCGTCGGCGGAAGGGAGTCAATCAACACGCAGTTCCAAGCGCACGGTTTTGGGGCCAAAAGAAGGCCCGACGACTACACGTCTAGTAGTGTACTGTATGCCACTATTGAGAGAGGAAGATAAGGGACATTAAGTGGCAATTGAAGCGAAGCGGAAGCAATGAAGGAAGCGAGCTGTCTGTCTCGTCATCGGGCTGAAACACCAAACGTGGAAAAGACGCAAAAGTGAAAATGGAAAGACGCCATCAGGGCGCAGCAGGGGCAGCAGGGGCAGCAGGGGCACCTAACCCCACGAAATGCCCACCCGCCCCCCCGACACTGGAAAGGACTCCACGCGGCCCGGGGCACCGGGGGAAGGTTCACAGCTGACAGCGCCGGTAGCCCCAGCACTGCCAGCGGTCAAAGCACTACCTACACCTCACTAATAAACCTCAGGTCCGCTATGAATATAGCAGGGGCCAAGGACAGTCCACACTCCCCGCAGTCAGCATGGCTCAGGGCAGCTCCGTATCAGACCCGACATGGAAGCGCCGCCGGGCAAACAGGGGACGGAGACGGGATGTGTCAAGCAACACACTAACACAAAACACACAAATGTTATCGCTAACACGCGATTCTTATCGCTCGTAATCTCGCAACACAGGAACCGAATCTCGGCCGCCCAGCTTTTGCAGTAGTGTAGTGGCTTCCTCTCTGTGCATGTGGACGCGGGCGGATGCAATATCAACAGACCACAGCCTCATCAATAGCGTCGGTGTCAACGAGGGTCGAGATCAGTGAGATTGGAGTTGAGGTACCTAATATGTAGGTAGGTACATAAACCGGATCGTCAGGGTCTGGTCCATGAGGATGAGGATGATGGTCGCAGGCATTCCCCAGGATTTGGAAATTGAAAAATCGAATATGTTTTTTTTCTTCGCCTAGAGGAACGGAAAAGAAGACATTGGGCGGACGAGATGAAGCAGTCGAGTTCGAGTGCATGGTCTGACCTGGCCTGGCCTGGCCTTCAATGATGTTGAAGGGTAAGTGCTGCTGACTTGACTTGACAGGAGTGCCGCATCGTGTGCCATTTGTCCATGCCATATCATCATGGAAAGGAACACACAGTCAACGATGATACATACATTGATACTATGAGGAGTTCAGATGGAGCGAAGGAGTGCGATGACTATGTTCTGGCATTGCCCTGAACTTACTATCAAGGACCATATAACCACCCGCTGGAAAGTCAAACCATCCACCCCGACAATTCTCTAGCCCTCGTGGGTTTGATATACCAAGTTTTTCGTGTGACTGAGCGGGCAAGAAACAAAGAAATGGAACAATAGAGGAAAACGTTTAGAAGCGATCACCAACCATTCAATTATGTTTTAAAAAGAAATCCGGACCTACAAGCAAAATAGTAATACTTCATAACAAAACACGCTCCCATCTTGTCCATAATTTTGGGAGACGGGAAGAAAATTGGACAGAGGAAGAAAGGCGTTGGAAAAGGAGGGAAAGAAATTTAGACTTGTTATCAACAAAATGTAAAGGAGAACAAAAAAAATGAACAGATTTGATCCGACCCAGGCTCGATCTGGGGACCTTCAGTGTGTTAGACTGACGTGATAACCAACTACACCATCGGACCTGTTGCTGTTGAATTTGAGTTACGAAACTCTTGCCTATATAGTTATAAATTGTGGGGGACGGTATCCCAGCTACAAAGTCGCCACTGCATCGAGGAACACGGCTCAGGGATCAATCATCACGGTGCGCGAGCGAAGGAGGAGATCTGCTTTCGTGATGCGCAGGAGGCATTTGCAAAAGCCCAGTAATATCTTCAAAAATTCGTATATACCTTGTCATCAATCATCGTCTTATATCCAAATGTCAGATATCTCATCATATCCCTCATATCCCACATGTCCAAACCCGTATCATTTCCAAAAACCCTCATCAGTCATCATGTCACACTCAGTCACTCAAAAAACACTAACAACCCCCAACCCCCCGGAAACCGCCTTCACCCTGCTCTGGATCCTCAGCGGACTCCCTTCAAACACCACAAAGTGGCCCTCCTCGACCTTGGGCTCCTTAGCCCCCAGAATCTTAAACACATTCCCACTCACCAACTCCAGTGCGCTCTTCTTGCTCAACTTTCCACCGCCATTCGCATACGCAATACCCGCCAACAATCCCAAGTCCCTAACCAGCCAATCCTCCTCCAATCCGATCGCCGTGGTAACACCAGCATCGAGAAGCACGTCGATAGCCGTGCCGTTGGTCAGAGGAGCGCCCGAAAGCGCGCGGCGCTGGTCCCACGACGTGGCGAACGATTGGAGAGGGGCAAGAACGACGCCGACTTGCGCAGCGGCGAGCTCCTCGGCGACAAGGTGCGATTCGGCGCCGCCAAAGATAGCGAGGTGGATCTTACTGGAGGTGAGAGACTCGACGTCCTTCTTGACGCGCAGGGCAGCCGCGATGATGTCGGCGTTGTGAATGGTCAGGACGAGCGGGAGAGAGCCGTTGACCACCTGTTGCAGGAAGGTGGACTCGGAGTACAGATCGGCCGGCTCGATGGTCTCGTTCTTCTTGAGCTTGGTGGCGGCTTGGAGAAGTTTGCGGCGGAGGGCGCCGACGGCCGCGGACAGAGAGGGCGTGCCCTCGGCTTCTTTGACGTCGGGGTTCAGGCTATAGTGGACGGCGACGTCGCTGGCAAAGATGGTGCCATTGGCAAGGGGGTTAGTGGCACCTGTGAGGAAGCCGACGCTCGTGCCGTGGT
Organism: Neurospora tetrasperma FGSC 2508; assembly: GCF_000213175.1. Taxonomy (NCBI): domain Eukaryota; kingdom Fungi; phylum Ascomycota; class Sordariomycetes; order Sordariales; family Sordariaceae; genus Neurospora; species Neurospora tetrasperma. Next base: position 3,648,057 of record NW_009799103.1, on the reverse strand, counting down.
GGGTCTGGCCGCCGTTGAACTTGGGTGCCGTAATGGCCTTGGTGACGCCGTACTTGTAGGCCGCGTGCAGCTTCTTAGTGTCGAGGGTGAGACCGTCTTCAGCACGGGTAAAGACATTGACATTGTCGCCGTTGTCGGTGGAGTCTTCGGCGTCGATGGCGTTTAGGCCGATCTGGGAGCCAAAGGCCGTGAAAGAACCGGTGAAGTGACCGTCCTTGAGCTCAATGACTGGGATCTTGGAGGTAGATGCCATGCGCACCTCCTCGGTACAGACACCGACGCAAGTGACCTTGCCGTTGCGAATGACGGCGCTGTAGGACTGTGCGTCCTTGCTTCCGCCCTGGATCTCAACGTCACCAAGAACATTGGTGATGCCAGTAAAGACAACCGAGTTCATGTCGACAGGTTCCTCAACAATGGTAGAGGTGCTCTCCTCCGAAATGATCAACTTGGGCACGGTCTTGTTCAGCACGATAGGGTGCTCATACTGGGCAGTACCGTCGATCCACACCTGCACAGGAGTGGCGCCCACCTCGAGAGGATCACTGTCCCAGACAACGACATCGGCGTCAAATCCAGGCTTAATCTTGCCGAGTCTGTTGCCAAAGCCGAGACGCTCAGCCGGAGCGGTGGTTACGGAGGCGAGAGCAGCGTGGTAGGGCAAGCCATACTTGTGGCCCTTGGCGGCCTCGAACAGGACGTGCTGGGCGTTGAGAACCGGGTTGTCGCTGACATAGATGGGGGTCAAGTCGTTGTCCCAGAGGTACTTTCCAGCAAACTCGGAACCGACGTAGGACTCGGCCTTGTAGTACATGTTATCGGCAAAGATGGCAGAGGCAGGAGGGTCACCACCGTAGGCGCGCTTGAGAATCTGTCGTCCGTTTCGTCAGCAACAGAATAGCCTGATAATCTTGTTGGCTCCATGACTTACCTCTGGAACCAGATAGGTCTGATGGGCATGGTGGAAGGCCCGGACCTTGAACTTGAACTCGTTGGTGTGATCGACAAAAGCCTCGAGATCGGGGATGGTGTAGCAGTGAGTGTTGAGGTGAATTTGTCCGCGCAACAAGGCGCCAAGCGACTCCCACTTCAGTTCCTGGGGGAGATATCCCTTCATGTTCTGCACACCGACTGCAGTGGCGGCATCACACCAGTCATCCTGATCGCGCACCAACTTGGATGCTTGCTCAAAGGCGTGACGGAACTCCCAGCTCTCGCCCATACGGCTGGTAGGGCCTTGCTCTCCAACCCGCCCGTAGACACGCTTAGCGTTCTCACCGCAGGCCATCTTCATGAACCTCCAGTTGCGTTCGGGATCAGCCAGCATGTCGGCGGCACTGGTTTCGTTACGACCGTCGGGCTTACCAACAGCCAGCTTGATGGCGTATGCCTCACCACCCATGTTGTTGCCCGAACCAGGCAGGATCAAGCTGGTGGTGACACCCCCAGACTTGATGACCTGGATCTGGTGGTCGTTGGGCTGGATGCCGTCGATGGAGCGGACAAAGGGTGTGATGTCCGCCGAGAGCTCGTTGGTGTCTTCGTTTCCGTCAAGACTAGGCAACGAGTCTACGCCGGCATGGCTGTGCATATCGATGATGCCAGCGGTAAGAGGGCGGCCCTTGGCGTCAAAGACGTGGGTGCCCTTGGGCAAGCTGGAGGCGGCGATGTCAGACTCGACCTTCTTGATGAGGCCATACTCGAGGTAGACGTCGGCCTTGATCCAGCTGTAGCCCTTGCCCTTGCGCGCATCGGCAGCAGAGGTACCCTTGGTGGGCTCTCCGATCCAGACAGTCGCGTTCTTGATGAGGGTGGGGGCATGGCCATCGATGTAGCGGGCGTTCTTCTCGCGGCCCTCGCCGATGGGGTCTTGGGGTTTCTGGCGCAGCTTGGAGCAGGTGGTGAGGTCGTCGTGCAAGCGTTGCACCGACAGGCCGTGGACCGTAACGTTGCCGTTGACGGGCTCTGAGCGCGAAGGGAGCTGCCTCCACTGGGCATAGGCGATGAAGCCCATGCAGGCGACGGCGAGGAACTTGAGGCCTCTGGACCGGCGCATCTTCTTCCTCTTCCATGCCGGAGGGGGAGGCGCCATAGCGCTGTACGGGGGCAGCCCGCCGCCCTTCTCGTCCATTGTTGTGGTCTTGAGGTGACTTGTTTTTGTTGATGGGTGAAACCTTTCCGGCCGTTGTCTCCCCACGTCGTGTGATTGTTACAGAGTGGTGGACAAGGAGGAGGAGGTTGGAAATTGGAGGAGGAGATTGAAGTGTCGACCCGAGGGAAAAAGGCCAAACTTGTAGCACGTGAGGGGCGCTACAGCTACCTGCAGATCCTGAGCCTAAGGTGCTGTCGTCGGGTGATGATGCGACACGCGGACAGCTCACCTTGGAGGTCCAAACAATAACAAAAGAAGGAGCTTAGCCGTGACGGAGGAGTACATAAAGCGGGGGATGGAGCTCACCGAGTTGGCGCAACGCCATTGGCCAATCCCAAATCCAGGTACCCGCTCGTCCCATTCTGGCCGATTCGTCATCCAATGGCTGACTGCCGACAGGACCCAATTCGGAAGGTGCGCGGGTCTCGGCATTGATAATGCCCATGCTGCGATTATCGTGAGCTAACAGTTTCAGTGACAGTAAAGGTGAGAAGATGTTAGTAGAAGATGGGCTTTTCAGTAAGGTACCTAGAGGTATGCCAGGGCACAACTTTTGTAAAGTTTGCGATAACCTCACTTCATCCGTCTCCAGTCGCATTTCAATTTGTCACCAGTCAGACTGGAATCCCTCGATATGTCCACCACACCACGGCAGTCCGACTTGTACTGTGACCTTCCGAAAGAAATTAAGCAGCGCTTACGACTCTGACTCAGCTACCTTGTCATGGATGACGACCGCCAGGCACGGCGTCTCGCGGTGCAGCCAAATCATGTTTACCTTGCGGCGGTGTGACGACGACAATGTTGAAGTCTTACGGCGCACCACATATCTAGTCTACGTCTCTCCCTACCACGGAGATGCGGCCCGGCAAATTCAAACCTCTCTCGTGGCTCAGCTCCCCGTCGATGAACGAACTACACTGTGGTCAAGATCCAGAGCCAATCGCCACCCAGTGCCCTCGAGACGCTAACTCTGTTCGAGGCTCTTTCTCTCTGCTGGGTTGATTTCCTCAATACGGCCCGGCAAATTAAATTATTGGCCAAAGACAATGGCGACAGACGTCCACGATACAGGCGCACTTTGTCTCACCACCTGCCTCGAGAAGCGCCCCTTGTGTGCGTTGGTAGTACCTCTGGCTTCGATACTCTTCCTGGTCCTCATGACAACGGACGCTGAACTGCTCGTCTTACATAGTTCAAACATTGTGCTATCCTCGGTTCCCCCCCTTTCACAACTCAGCGGCATTTCCTTTGACGAAACACAGGGAGACTCGAGCTCAATACAGATGGCTGGGTACTCGCCGTCTGTGAACCCCCATCAATAAGCTCTCATTCTCATACGGTTGTACGGATGGATAGACGAGTGTTTATCTGGCCTACATACCGTCAGCTGCTATCTTAATTTTTCCGCGGCTGTGGTCACAAACCTTCAAAGAAAAGAGAAGGGAGAGAAGCCTTTAACACCCTTTCTGCTCAGCTGGATCCCATCCAACACTTGCTCATCGAAATAACCCAATGAAGTACGACAAGAAAATGCCCTCACTTATCACCACCCGAATCCTCGTTGCCAGCTGTTTGTGGTCCAGCTTGACCTTGGCCTTGGCCCTACCGAACCGTTCTCCTCAAACAGACATCTTGAGCACAAGGTCCAAACCGCCCTCGCTTCAATCATCATGGAACATTATGGGCGCTCTCTTCCCCTGCGTTTTAATCATCATTGCCGTCTACTTCCTTGCCGAACGCTGCTACGTACGGGTAAATCGTGGTTTTGACCAAGTCGAAGCTCCCCAATGGACCTCGGCAAACTTGGGTGAAGACGGGTATGTCCGAAAAAAGATCTTTGGTTTTCTGAGCGTTTCACCCACTGACCTAGCGTCACTATTCCCAGCCCTGACTACCAAGTCATGTGGTTATCAAATTTCCTGGGTGTGATGGTGACCCGTGATAGGGAGATTGTCGGTATGGCTCGTCGGCAACTCCCCGAAGAACAAAGTTCGTCAGGGACAAGCGTCACCTCCACCTCGTCAGCTTCATCAAATGCGGTACCAGTACCCCCAACGGTGTATGCCTGGTGATGGCGAGCTTCAGCCGGAGTCGAACCGAGGTGGAGAGAGCAAGGGGGTGATACCCGATATTATTCATAGTGTGGATGGCAGGCCAACAACGTCATCTGCACTATGACGGAAGCATTGGGTTCTTCGCCTGTTACAGTCTACCAGATACGCGAAGTTGGTCAATTCCACAATCTGGGGCCAACAGCAACTCTTCAACAACAACACTTGTCCCAACCACGGCATCGACCTCACCCCAACCCGATACGATGTCTTTTTCAACCTCGTCAAAAACCACAAAGTGACTGACTTCGACCTGAACGTGGGACTTGGCGGCAGCACGGACCAGGAAAGACGAACAAGCCAATGTGATGTTTAGTTCAGTGTACCTTCAAGCAAGTGTAAAAGTGGGGGTCCCTAAGCGTCCCAATCGACTCCGAAAAACGCCATGCAGGGCCATGCAGGGCCATGCAAGCGAGGAACCTTGTCCATCTATCTGATCGGGCTCCGCGTCGACGAAGAGACGACGACAAGATAATCTTGGTGGCCCACGCATCAACACAGTTCAAAGGGAAACCGAGCTTGAAGACTGTGCTGCATGTGGTGTACATATGGCAAGGCCAGTAATTGCTCGAAGCGACTTGCAACGTGCAAACCTGACAATAGACACGGTCTGTCTCGTCCAACCTCTTTTTGTTCCACCTCGTATCTTCACTCTTTTGGGCTCCTGCCTTAGCCTTATCCGTCAAAGATCAGCGTGTGCCATACAGAGACGGAAATGAGCGTGGGTGACGAGGTGCTCTGCGCCGACCCTTTCCCCGTTGAGACGGCGTGATCGGCCTTGGATCACTGATGGGATCAGCTTCGGATCTGCCATGACCTGTGCGCTTCCCGCCCAATGCTGTTCGCCCTACCCTTCGTCGTGTCTTTCGGACAATCCCACAAGCCCTCGCAGAATGCGACCAGGACACGCGACGCAGCTTAATGCCATCCCAGTCGAAACACTGTTTGAAGTGCACCGCCAAGTTGCAAACAGGAGCCGAGAAGACCGGATAAAGTGTCCTTGTCCCTTTTGTTATCTAGCGCGCGGAGCTTGTTGGCGTACACTAGACTCAAGGCCCCCGGAAATTGTCTCTTCATCAGCCAAGTCAGCCCGCTGCAACGCCGGGCTTTCTGTTCTGCACAGTCTCGCCGACCAGAATTCGTCTTTTCAAACCGCGGAGAGTCTGCCCTGCTGCCGCCGTGGCTATAATCAAGAACTTGGATGTGATACTGGGGTCCAGGGTAGCATCGTCGTCGTCGAGCTCGGGGTGCCTCATGGCCAGTGTGGCCCCTGAATTATCGGTGCCAAGCGGGAGCTCGGGGAGGTTGAAATTGGGGGCAGATTGCGCTATCCCGCCCTGGGTATAGCGTCAGGTACAGACCTCCATTTGACAAGGGCCGTTCCGTCGATCTTTACCGAACCTAGGGATACCAGTGACAGGGCTCAACTGCTCAGCAACAGAGGCCAATGTGCAGTCCATGCATCAAAGACTGTACTGCCGTTGCTTTTCCCCCGGCCCACGACTTCCATGATTCGTCAACGCTGTGCTCGGGAGGTAACGGATGTGACTCCTGGTGAGAGATTCGGGTTCTATACAGGACCTGATTGCATTACGTCTGAGCTAGTATAACTCTTGCTAGTGTCCATGATCTCCGATCCACGCTACCAAATGCGTCTCGTCTGTTCTTTTTCTCTCTTCTCTGTTCCCTAACTTCATCCCACTCTGCAACAGATCCCTCCACTCGTTTGGGATGTCACTCGTTTGACAGCAGCAAAACATTCGCTATCAGCACATCCAATGACCAGCGGACAACTTCGACGAGAAATCAACGTCCACATATCACACTCTTTGTGATCTGAACGGCACCGAGACCAGCCAAACAATGGACAATCAAGATGGGTTCCATCATGGCTTGGAGAAGCGGATAATCCAGGAAGTCTTTGACAAGCTTCTGAGCCCATTGTGCAAGGCCTTTCCCAAGGCACCAGGTTGTCCTACGCCAGAAGAGCCAGTGGAGGCGCCGCCGCAGTCAACAACGCCGACAACAACGCCGACGACAACACCGGCACCAGCCGCAACTTCACCTCCTGCAGTTATAGCACCACCTCCAGCCGCAACAAAGACTCAGCCCGCGAGTCCTCCCGTTGTGACACAGCCACCGGTAGTGGTAGCACCGCCAGCCACTACTGCTCCCGCAGTCGTGAAGCCCTCGTCAGCCAGCATCACGCCGCAGCCAACGAAGGGAGCTGAAAAAGGATCAGGATCGAATCCTGGAACTAAATCGGGTGAAGGATCTGGACAAGGCAACGGATCAGGAAGTGGCCCTGGTTCGAATGGTGCGGATAAGGGTAACGCCGGAAATGCGGGGAATGATGGATCCAACTCTGGCAAGGGAGCCACGGGACCTGTCGGATCTGATAACGACAACAGCACCACCGTTCCACCACCGAGCATGACTTCGGATACGACTGCAGTACAGCCCACGGCTACCTCAGCCAGCTTTGATGGGAATGCATTTTTTCCTGGGAACGTTGTTCTCGCCGCCCCAATGGCAGTCCCGAGTCAGTCATCCGAGTCGGGCGAAGATACGGTTGGGGATGGTACCTCGGGGGATGGGGATAATTGGGCGCAGGGTTCTCAGCCTTCGGCCACCTCCTATAACTCAGCAATCCAACATAACGGCCAAGCCATTTCTACTACGCTCTCCACTGCATGGATCGCCGCAGGCACTCCAACAAGCATCCCATCAGTAGAAAGCACCATCCCTGGGCAAGCATCTGGATCTGATGACCCCTCACGGGGCAACCCAGACCTTTATCCTACCCCCGGCTCAACTCACACGCCAGCGGGTGGAGGTTCTACCACAGGAAATAGCGACAGTCCCACTGGGGACTCGCCTAATACCAGCAGCACGGGTCTTGTATCTGGTATTGCCGGTGGTGTCATCAGTAAGTCAGACCATCAGCCATTACTCCCCAAGAACTTATCACTAACATTCATCTCCCCCAGCCATTGTGGTCCTCTTCTTTGTTCTGTTCCTTCTCCTCTACAAATACCGCCGCAACGCCCGCGTCCAGAACTTCCTCATCAAGTACACCCCCCTGAAAGTAGCCGCCTACACGAAGCGTGACAAGAAGCGATCCTCGATGGGCAAAGGCCTGCTGCTCGAGGACGAGGAGCCATCATCACCCACCATGACCGAGAAAGGGAAGAACGTCAACTACGGCACCATCCTGCCCGCCCCCGTCACGCAACCCAACCCCACCGCCAGCCGCGCCCCTACCAAAGCCATCCCACCGCCCGGCCTCGACACGGCTCACGGCCTCAGGTCCCCGACGCCCAATGAAAACCGTCACAGCATGTTCGAACGCGTGTCCACCAGCATGTCCGATTACTTCCCGCAACCCCCCTCGCCGACGCACTCCCACCACTCGCGCGGCAACAGCGTCGAATCGCTCGGCGGCGTCAGTATTGCTAGCAGCGGCATCTTTTCCGCCTCCATGCTGCCGCCTTCTACTGCCTGCAGCAATAGTACCGCGTCCTGGGCGTTGCCGCCGAGCACGTCGCATAGTCAGGCGATGCAGTTTCAGCCGTTGCAGCCTATGCCGATGCCGATGAGACAGTCGGGGTTGTCGACGCAGATGTCGTCGATGGCGCCGAGGGAAGGGCAGGCGGGTCCGTCGAATTGGCGGGATAGACCGGATTCGTGGGGGTTCTGATCTGATTTTCTCTTTTTCTTTCCTTTGTTGAATGGAGAGGGAAAAGAAAAAAAAAGAACACGGATGATGAGCACGATTCGAGGCGAAGCGAAAATTGGGAAGGGGGGAGAGTAGGTGGTGTATGAGTACGGGCAAGTGTCATGTCGTTGGCAATGGCAAAACTACCTATGCATTTGCAAGCACACGGATTGATGTTGCGGTGTTTCTGGGGAAAATCAAATGCTTACAACAGGGACACTTATGGAGAGGAGGAGGGGGGATTGGCGGGGCAGGGACTTAATCAGCTTTGGGTTTCTCGCGCCTCGTGTACACGACTTCAGAAAGACTTTGTTACTACTCGCCTGGTCTAGTACCTTGTCGGTTAACCATGTATCCGCCCGTCAAGTTACGTAGTTGGGTAGCTGTTAATGATAGTGTGTAATGAAGTTACTGTTGACTTACTGTCTCTTTTTCTCATCTAAGATCACGTTTACCCTGTACATACTTGCTTTGAACTACACGTCCTCTTTCCGTCGCTATAAGCATGTTCACATTATCTTTGAAGTACCATTGCTTCTTTCCATTCCAGGTGGAACTCCTCCACGATCATAACCACCACACACGCCGTCGAGGTTACTACCTACCACTTAAGCACCCAGAATATGGCCACGCGCGCCCGCCACCATAGTTATCCGCTTCTTCAGAAGTTCCACTGGGCCCCAGTTGCACCCTAAAGGCTCATGTTCCTCCTCAAGCATCGTACCTAAAGGGAAGTGACCCCTTCAATCTGAAGCCTTTCGTCCCCTTCCACTATCTGCCTACCCTACAAGAAACAGCGGCTTGTGACTTCTCCATTACATAACCAAACACCCCGACTCCTTAACTTTCTTCTTCTTCTTCCACTTCGTCCTCTCCTCAACCCTCACCATCACAACCGGCTCCATGTCCCTCGTCCTACAAGTCATAACAGGCCAGGGTACCTCTAAACACGCACACGAAGCCACCAGCGGCAACCCAAGTCCGCAGACACAATTCCCACCATAGGAAACCTGTCCTCCGTTAAAGATATTCTGAATAGCGTGCTGCATCTTCCATCGGGTGTGGTACCGATTACTGCAGTTCATAAACTCATTCATACTGGTGGCAAAAATACCCTCCAGACACTGCAATCCGTCAGCGCGACAGAGGAAGTACTGAACTACGTCGCTGTAGGGAGGGCCGGTTTTGGTGGGTGGGTGGGAGGTGAAGGGGAAGGGTTCTGTTGGGACTGTTTTTTTTTTCTCGTTCTGGTCAGGTCATCATGTCATGTCATAACATCGTTACCTCTAAGATCTTTACAATGACTCTTGTTGCAGTAGCAGCAGCAATGGAGGACATGATGAAGAACCCGTGCGGCGGGGGGGGGGGGGGGGGGGAAGAAAATTGAAACGAACCATAAACCCTCCACAACAACCAATCAACCAACCAGCAAAAATAATCGACGCTCATGTACACCAACTCTGCATCATAAACGAGGTGTGTCCAAATCGCCCAGAGAACTACGCTCGTCGCGTCGCTTATGAGTTGGCTGTAGCCGTGACGATGAAGAAGCGAAGGATCGAGCTGTTCGCAACGAGAGAGAACGAAACGGTGGCGTTGGAAAGCTTCGGGGCTGGGGGGTACGTAGTAGTATGAGGAGGGGATGCAGCAGGCGCAGATTTGTTGTTGCTGCTGCTGCTGCTGTAGGTTGTAGTGATCAGATGATGTTATTGAGGTTGATGCTGAGGTTGATGTTGTTTCTGCTGGCTGCCAATCTGCTGGCCAGATGTAGGTGGCGTAGCGTATTCGTTCCGGGGGGTAGCGGCGGGTTCCTGGCATTTGCTATCCTTGAGCTTTGTGAGGAATAAAATGGAAGTTGGATGATGTTATCGCAGGAGTGGAGGATGGATGAATTCCAAGCTGGAAACACCAAGCTCAGATATTGGGGTGGCATCTTGAACCAAGATTAGGGCAAGGAATATGATCAGCTGTGGTCTCGTTCTTCAAGAGACTATTGTACTTCCACTGACGGACGCCTTCAATGATTTTTTCCCGAGTTCGTTACCACCACGACATATCAAACACTGTGATGCCATACCTACCTACCCAAGCCACAGATATGAGTTGGGGACGTAACCACATGTGCAACCAGGAGTCACGACGGGGACAGAGATGCTTGGCTATTCAGTAGAAGTGTTGAAACCATGCGGCTCAACCTTAAATATGCACAAAGGCGAGGCATACTCCAGTCTCACAGAGGTCACAGAGTGCGCAGAAAGCGAGAGAAAGACAGCTTGTAAAATAAAAAAAAGGAAAAGGAAAAAGAGAAACATACAACACCAGGGATTCGCTGGTCGTCACCGACCCAACTACTAGTCTGGCCCTCACTGGCTTATCTATGGGAGAGCGGACGGGATCCCGAGTTTTCCAGTGGGTATGGTCGTATGTGCTTGGTAGGGGTCCAGGTCTGGCTTATAGTCCAAGCTGCATGCAAATGGGGGAGGTGATGTTTAAGGGTGCTGGTGTGTGTCTCTTTTTTTTTTTTTTTTTTTTTTTTTTCTCCATCACGTCCTCTTTCAAAGGTTGATGAACAGCAGAGCCCCCCGAGAGCCGGACACCATTGCGAAACCCAGATGCATGCCGTTACCGCTTTCGTGCTACCTTGGCACCAAACATGTTCTTCACATGTGGTTCCTTCGACAAATGCCGTGGTGGGCTCACTTGTAAAGCAGTGTGTATCCTCTCGCTTGAGAAGGCCATGATCAATGTTGCCTAGTAGAGGTACTTATCCCTCTAGCCGGATTGTTTGTACATGTGACACTCTTCAGGATGTTGGCAAACCGGTGAGGTAGATGCTATGTGGTGCCTGAGAGTGACACTGTCAGCGGTGTGTCATGTCCGTGTTCTTGGTCTGGAATTGTGTCGATACACTTCCTGTCATCATTGAGTCGAGCGAAGTCTGGTCTGGTCCTTCTGGTGACACATCGTTGCCGAAGTGTTTGCTGGCACTGATGTTGCCCTGTCAAGCAGTGTTCCAGAAAAGGCCGATAGCAGGTAGCAAAGCCATGCGGTCCGTCGCAGGTTAGATGTTGTACGGTGATAGCATAATGGCACAAACGAGACACCTGTGAATAACAAACAAGAGTGGACGCCTGACTGTCTAGTGGTAGTGGTACCACTGCGCCACGTCTCCGTCTTGGTCATTGGACACATACTAACACGATTGGGTTTGATCCTCTGTTATGCTTCGGTATGAGGTATGAGTCAGGCAGCCAATTTCGGTGGTCAGGTAGCTCATTTTGATTTATAGGTGGGCGACTGAAGGCACGATTTCGTCTTCTGGAGGCTGCATGGGTTCAAGAGGCTCGTGGAAGGTGCAATGGTATTCTAGTTGTTAGCGGGATTGTGTCTAGTTGTCTTTCTGGGCCTTTTTTGTTTTGGAGGTAGTCTTCCTCCTTCTCCAATCAACCACCCTCTGACCTCAAACGAACCCTGGCATTGGCACCAACAACTGGTTGCACTCGGTCTGTGGGATCCCGTTCCTAGACATACATTGACTTGCGGATATCGACTTCTCACCTTACCCATATTCAAGGCTCAGTCCTGGTAAATAACATGGATTGGGATTCAGCGGTTTCGTTGGCAGGACGTGGGAGATGGTGACTTGAAGTTTGGTTCATCATCAGCGCAGTTCCAGGGGGGGCATAAAGCCCGTGAGTCGTTTTGCTGCTGCCTGCAGAGATTCGATTTCATTGGCTCTTTCCCGAAAGTTTTTGTGGCAGTGTGATTCCATGATGAATGGCAATCACGAACCAGCCATTCGCCGGTCTACAACCACCTTGAAGAGACCTGCATATGCAGTTAATGGCCAAACACTTTGCAATGGCCTTTTTCCGAAGGGCTGTTAGTAGCCAACTAGAGATTAAACTTCCGCTTGTTATCTCAGCCTCAACTTGCCATTACCCCGCTTTCATTCTCACTTGACCACTTCTTGATGCCTTCTCCAGAGCGACCAAGATCTCGTCAACACTCGACATCCGAACAGCGCCATCGATTTTTCACGACCTGACCGCTCTCAGGGAACCAAGATGCCTCTCACTTATACGACACCGTCGGGCGACCTACACCTTTCAGAGAAGGCGTTCAATCGTTTTTGCGAAAGATGCGACAGCATGTTCGAGAGCATCGCGCTTGCATATCAACGTGTCAAGATTGCCCGTGATTATGACCGTCTGGACACAGATAATGTGCCCTTTGGCACCTTGAAAGAATTGTTCAACTCGGCATCGAAGGGTGAATGCCATTTTTGTTGTTCTTTGGCTGCTCAAGTTTTAGTGTCCGAAAGCGCCCACTTCACCACAGGCCGAGACATGAAGCCCGATGAGCAAGTTCACTCATCTCTACAACCTGTCGTGTCGCGAGGAATGTTTTTAGGGATAGAGATCGAACCCGCCATCGACACATCAACTACCGGAGGCGATAAAAATGTGTTGCTTTCCGGGTATATTTGGATCAGCCAAAATAAGTCTGGTGAGGAGGATATTCATCTACATCTCGATGTTGTGGGTGAAGATGGTAAGCTCATTGTGCGTACCACTTGGGAATACTATCGATTGCTTCATCATCAGGAACAGTTTGATAAGCTGTGTCCCATATCTACCTAGTAGGCATCCCTTAACGTAGCAAACCTTACTGATGGGCTTCTTTCTTCAGTTCATCGGGTTGGTGCTTTAACAACCAGTCTAAACACGGGGAGCGAAGCAAGCTTAGATCAAGCACTCCGGTGGGTTGAGAACTGTCTGTCCAACCATCCATTATGCAACAAGGTTGTCAATGAGAACTCACAAGGGAAATATCCTGCCCGGTTCCTTGATGTAGGATGTAGGAGCAGCCGTACGGTTAAGCTTACAGAAACTACCGGAATGGACTTTCAGAAGCAAAGATACATGACACTAAGTCATTGCTGGGGCGATTCAGTACCGGCTCGTCTTCTCCTGGACAACTATGCCTCCCGGTTGAAGGGGTTCGCGCTCGACGAGTTACCAAGGACTTTCCAGGATGCAATTCTACTAACTCAAAGGCTGAACGTACAGTTCTTGTGGATCGACTCCCTGTGTATCATTCAAGACTCGTTTGACGACTGGGAAGCAGAATCTGCCAAGATGCGTTTTGTTTACCAGAACACGTACCTCAATCTAGCCGCCGCTGTGTCGCCAAACTCCAGCGGAGGCTTCTTCTTCCCAAGGCACCCCCTATCATTCGTACCCTGTGCCATAAAGCTAGCTCCGAACATCATCCTAGCACAGGGGCAGCGCTCGTATAATATAAGAGATACACCTATTCTATATACAAGAGGCTGGGTTTTCCAAGAGCAAATCTTGCCGCGCCGTACCCTTATTTCTGGGCGACAGGAGCTGTACTGGGATTGCTCTATGAGCAAAACAAGCGAATTCTTTCCAGATTCAGTCCCATGGGCGCGTTCAGGGAGTGGGGTGGTTAATTCTCCTCCAATGGAGTTATTTAAACGCGAGCGGCTTCTTGACGCTCAACGACTGGAGGCCTGGGCATCGCTGGTCAGTGACTACTCCGGTAGGAAACTTACCAAGCAGTCAGACAAACTTGTGGCCATCTCGGGTCTCGCAGAGCATTTGCGCAATGGATGGGATGGCGTTACCTACCTTGCCGGCCTATGGTCCTACCGTCTTCGAGGGAGCCTTTTGTGGAAATGTCTGGATGTTAAACAGAGCAAAGGACGAAATACTGATATAGCTCCTTCCTGGTCTTGGGCTTCATTGAGCGCCAAATGTGAATTACCTAGGATATGGAGCTACGTGAAACAGGAGATGGACAGCCTTGCTGAAGTCTTAGAGGCTATAGTCTCTCCAGTCACACCAACACACTTGTTTGGCCAAGTACTGAGTGGCGGAATGGTCAGGATTAGAGGCCCATTGTTACGAGCTAGTTGTCCTGCGATCAACACGACTTTGCAACCAGAGTGGAGATGCGATCTGGGTGGTATGCGGGCTTTACTACCAGATCTGGAACTGTCGTGGGATGAACAAGAATCCCATAAGTCAGGGATTATTTACCTTGCGCCTCTCCAAGTTAAGTTCAACAAGTGGCCATCTTGGCACCTTGAGGGACTATTTTTGAGGCCCGCGCTGACATCTCCGTTGAGGAAAGGAAAATTCGAAAGACTGGGAGTGTTCAAGATGTTTCAAGAGATTGATCTCGCGAACCAGGACCACTTGGGTCTCTATGATGCCCTGTTTGAGAGATTGATGTTCGATACCTCTAGCATCGATCGACTTTCTTTAAGCCTGATTTGTGGGCTTGAGGAAGAGAGGATGAGCTTACTGAGATCTGATCCGTATCTAAACGGCCCATTGAATACCAAGCTGAAAGACCGTTACTCTCCTGAGCTTGAGCCTGAGCAGTACCTCAATCTTGCGAAGTTCCTTGACTACTTGGAAACAGCAGCGCAATACAATCGGGAGAGCGACAACCCGGACGAGAATTTGGGACAAGATGAAGGCAATGGGTTCTATGTATACGAGATAGTGTAAGGCTACCTCGACCTAAACTGACACCCGGTTGGAGTGGAGGAGAGAGAGAAAGGATGAAGTCTGTTACGAATACGGGGCAGCCAAACCAGGCCGCGCCAGGCAGAAATGGGAGAAAACGTCACTCTGCCTCCTCCCTACCTGTATTTCCGCTCCTTCCAACTTCATGGATTTCTGTTCTCCTGGTACCTGTACTGTTGCCTTCGAGGTCCTTTCTCGGTCCGTGCCCCCAACAATCTCCCGTTGGTTCATAAAACGGTCCTCAGATTTCCTCTTGTCCTTGACTCAGAAATTTCTTCTCTCAATCGACCGCCTTATTTCCTCAGCAACAACTGCAGTCGTCTCGTACTTTGCTCTGCAACACATACCTCTATCTCCAAAAGAACACAGCAGTACCAATATGAACGCCAACAACAACAACAACCACCACCACCACAACCACCACCACCACCACCACCACCACAACCGCAACCACAACCGCCTTCGTGACCGCAGGCGCAATCGTGGTCGCGTTGCGAACCCCGCGGGCGTGGAGGACCGCGCTTCTCCCCTTGGTAAGTACCTGAGGAATCCATCCATCTCACTCAACGACAACAAGAACTACCTCTGACTCATCTTTCTTCCACAGCTGCCGGTCATCACGTTGAGAACCGGGGTCTCGTAGACCACGAGAACCGCGCTCCTGCTGCTCCGGGTAAGTCGTGGAAGATCCATCTTCCTCAATCATCGAGAAGAAGAGCTAACTTAGCTTGCCTCCACAGCTGACATCCGCCACGTTGAGGGCTGGGGTCAAGTCGACTTTGGAAACCGCGTTCTTGGTAAGCAATAAACGATTCATCCTTCTCACCCACAGTGAATGAGAACTAACTAAACTTGTCTCCAAAGCTGAAGCTCGCCCCGTTCCCGAGAACGACTACGGTAAGCAACCCACACACATGAGCTATCTCCTCAACGTCATTCCCGGAGCAGAACAACTAACTCAGGTCTTTCTACCATAGACGCTGCCACATTCAACCAGTCCATCACTGCCGAAGGCGAAGCGGACATCATCCGCCCGCTCATCACCCTGGCCGTCAGGCAGATGGGTCCCTCGTGCTTGTTCTGGGTCAGCGCCGGCCCGATGCAGGCAGCCGACGGCCCAACCTGGATCGCCGACCACCATGTCAAGGCCCACGGCGACCAGACCCTGGCGAGGATGACGGTCGCCCTGGCCGTCCACAAATGGGGCCGGGGTGCCCAGATCTCGCTCACGGCTCGCCCTCCTCCACCTGCGCCGGACGTCCCGCCTCCGCCTGCCCCGCAGCCTCACTACCCGGCTCCCCCCGTGGCTCCTGACGCGGCTCCTCATCATGGGGAGTACTACTACCCGCCTCCTCAAGAGGAGTACTACCACCCGCCGCCCCAGGAGGAGTACTTCCCGCCTCCTCACCACTACCCGGATCCCTACGCGGCGCCTGCGCCTGCGCCTTACCAGCCGTAAGCGGTGGGCCAGGCTGCTTGCCCTGCTGCACTCCCGAGTCCCGGATGGACAACCCCTTTGCAACGCTTGGGGCTTGTTCTTAAAGCTCCATGTGTGTCGTGAGACCACTTAGTTTGAAGAGAACAAGTCTCAAGCGTTGTGAAGGGGTTGTCAACACTTGAAAATCAGATCGTATGGGGTGGCGTCTACGAGACTAAGCGTGGTGTCTGGGTACAGGGGCCTTTTCGTGTACATGGTTGGGTGTTTTGAGAATAGCGGTGGGCCTTTGTGGCATATGGCCAGGGGTGGATGGACTTTGAGGTGGATGGCGGTCGGTTTGGGATAAGATAAAATATCTGTCTGGCGTGCGTTGTTGTCAAGATTACTGTCAGCGGGTAATGGGTTGAGCAATGTTGGAGCAGCGCGGGTGCTGCGTCGTTATGTAAACTTGGGGACTGCGAAAAGCGACGACATCAGTGCGGCGATACAAAGGGAAGGGCAGACAGAGGTGGAGATCACTGGTCATCAGACACATCACTCGGGTATTCCAACACAGCGATTCCTTCGAATTTTCTACGCTTTTGTTTCATTATTGTGTCTAGAGAGGAAGAATTCAAGATTCACATCACCTGGAAGCAGTCTCGTGATATTCAGTCATTGAAATTTACCCTCAATTTTGGAGTTTTGACACCATTCCCTACGTCACCGACTGCCCCCCTTGAGACTTCACGCCCCAAATGCTCTTTTATAGTTCCTGCCAGTTCTCCTTTCATGAGTGACGAGGACGAGTGGTGCAGATTTTTGTTTAGTTGGCCCAAGTTACCTCTACTGGAGGAAGGTGCGACAAGATCGTAATTTATACAGCATCGGTTCCGGGGAGGAATCATGATGGACTTTGTCCTTGAAATGGGTCATGAAACCTTGAAGAATTTTAGGAAGCAAAAGGAACAATCTCGCCAACCTGCCTGGTGTGGTATGAGAACTCGCCCTCCAAGCTTTCAACCTCAGCAATGTCGGTATTCTAGGTTCTTTGACTCCCTCAGGCCTCTGCTGGTTACCTCACTTCATTCGATTACAAGAGGTTTGTTCTTTCTTCAATTGTAATCTAATACGCATCATGGCGTGATTGGACAAGATAGAGGCGTACCTTATCTAAAGGTAGAGGTAGGTACCTCCACAGGGGCAGAAGCGGTCGGTGGAGATTATGAGAAGTGAAATGCAAGGGAGAGATTACAGCCACGAAGGTGAAAGGAAGGCTCGATTCCTGAGTCGGCGCGCTAGACCGAGATGGGAATATCGAGCAAACATGAGGGGGAGTACCTCATGACTGGTTCTAGACATTGTTTCTAGCTCAGGGGAATTTGAATAAGGTCGCGTCTCCCCCTCCCACTTGTCAATATCATCGCCGCGTTGATTACTCCTTCACACATCATTGTCACCTCTCAATCAAACGTATCCACGAACATCATACTGCCTCAGTCTTCGCGAGTGTCTTCGAGGTATACCTCAGTTGTGTCCATTTTTTTTTCGAGGTGAAGACCTTGGGTAGACCCAGACATCTGCCTCCCGCCGTCTTAGTTTGGTTTGTGCTCACGTCTTTGCTTGCTCTATAACTTAGCTGGCTAACTCGAGAAGATGAAGTGATAGCAGACGCCACCCAAAAACTTCGACTCTTGTCTGATTCAACTTCCTCTTGCCGATACTGAGGTGAGACCTAGAGAAACTTTGTTGGTAACCCGGAGCCGATAGAGCATGCGTACATGTTTGACTTCTCGTCAACCTCACTAACTCCGTTCATAGGCCAAGTTCCCCTATTTCCGCGTGTCCTTTTATCCTGTTCGACGTGTTACCCGTCGAGATTCGCTTATCGACACGTTGAGATTTAAACCCGATCAAGGAGCGGACCGGCTTGCGCACAAACAGACTCGTGGTGC
Source organism: Neurospora tetrasperma FGSC 2508 (assembly GCF_000213175.1). Classification (NCBI taxonomy): domain Eukaryota; kingdom Fungi; phylum Ascomycota; class Sordariomycetes; order Sordariales; family Sordariaceae; genus Neurospora; species Neurospora tetrasperma. The sequence continues at coordinate 3,630,138 of NW_009799103.1, read as the reverse complement.
TTGTCAAGATTCCCTCGGAAGGGTTCTCGGCAGTAAGAAACTGGGATACACGCCAGACATAGGTACAAGTCTCGAGATTGCATCAACCGAATCTGCGGCGATCTATATATAGTCTACGCATTTCTGAATTAGCCTCTTCGCCTCGCTTTTTTCTCAGTCATCGTCTGCGTGGTATGCCATCTTTCAACCGCACAAAAACGTCCTCTTTTATCTTCAGCAAGCCGTGACAGCTTCGACAACCGGCGGAAGTTGACAAACCTTCAACTCCGTCTCACTCATCAAGCCATTAAACCAAACACAGACAGTTCGTCAAGGATCTACACCACCAGGCAGTCTCTCAAGATGGTCTCGCCAGCTGGAAACACCAGCGGCACAGAAGCCGCCAACTCTTCCAAAACACTACCTCCTCGCCCCACGGCGACAACAACAACCACTCCCAAAAACAGCACCGCTCTCATCTCTGTTCCCCAGATCAACACCAAGTCGGGCGCCAGCATCTACGGCAAGCCCCTCATGCTGACCGCGTACGACAAATATGTCCTTGGATTCAGCATGACCCATCTCTGGCGTTGTCCCTCGAAAACCATCCTCATTCCCCTGTTCCGGCAGAACTTTCGTGCCGAGAAACACCTCGACGTTGGCGTTGGCACGGGTTTTTTTGTCGGTGACGCTTTGGCCGAGAGACTTGCTAAGGACGAGGATCTCATGCCACTGGAGAGGGACCAGGATAGTAAACTGGTCCAGCCCAAGATCGAGATTACCTTGATGGATCTGAATGCAGTGGCGCTCGAAAAAGCAAAGGGGAGGGTCATGGGGGTTGTTAACAAGGAGGCGAGAGCAGCAGGTGGCCACGGCAACGTCCTCGGCAGCGGCAGCGGCAAGCAATCGGGACATGGACATGGAGCAAACGTGGCATCTACTAGTCAAACTGTCAACGTAACCACCATCCAAGCCGACATGTTGGATGAGTCACTCGTCCTCCTGCCCAAAGGTAGTAAGCTTTCCAGAATCTCGAAACAGTTCAAGTCGGTCAGCATGTTCAATTTGCTTCACTGTCTTCCCGCTGCTCCCGAGGCGCAAGGGGGACAAGAAATCAAAAACCGCGCCTTCAAACTTGCCGCCGCGTGTCTAGCGGATGATGGTGTCCTGGTTGGTTGCACGATTCTGGGACGGAAGTACATTGCAAATCCGTCTCGTCCGAGTTCGTCCGGCACGGGATCGGGATCGGGAGTGGTGAGGAAGGGCGTGGGACGTACAAGTAGTAAGAAACCTTCTATTTTGAAGAGGGGCATGACGTGGACGGTCATGAAGTGGTACAATGCGACGGGAGTGTTTGGCAACTGGGCGGATGAGAGGGAGGGGTTCGAGAAGGGACTGAGGGAGAATTTCGAGGTGGTGGAGACGCATGTGGAGGGTTGTATGCTGCTTTTTAATGCGGCGAGGCCAAAGAGGAGTGAACTGTGAACTGCATCGATGTTTGTGGGTTTGCAAAAAATACGATTTGATGGCTGGAGGGGACTGTATACCACGATGGTAACTGAAGCACATAAAAACTGTTATGTGTGTGTGGATTGAAGTGTACTTGCGCTTGCCTCTACAAAGTCCCGGTCAGTACAAAGTTGGCCAAACTCAGGGGTCAGTTAGATGGATGCTCTCACAGTTCTGAGGAAACCTCAATATCTTGCTTCTTATTGCTTCTTCAAGACACGTCGCTTTCAAGGAGCCAGGAGTGTACAAGTTGGTAACACAATGTCAAAGCGACAAAGACTCGAGTTATTCGAAAGCGGGCGTCAAGGAGCACGTACCGCAGAATTTGAGAAACTCAGATTAGTTTGGAGGAAGGGTTTGCCATAGGGGTAGCTTGGTTCAGCATACCTCTACAGATGCCGAGAGGAAGTCACCACTAATGCAACATGTGTGAAATCTCTTGCCAGTCCTGTATTATATTCCATTCTATTTCGATGCTCATGGATTTACCGAAAACAAACGTGATAGTTCAACATCTTTGACCCTGCAACCTCCATTCCAAATGAATACCTCTAACTCTGTTCGAGTCCTTCCAGTCAGGTACTCACTTCGCCTTACCCCCCAACAACTTCAAATGATGCATATAATCCCAATCCAGCCCCAACAACTCATGAATCCACCTGAGAATAACCACAAAACTCTCCGGCTCGCCCATATGCCACTTCTCCCTCACGATCCTCGCCTCCTTGGGCCTCCCCCACTTCAGCGCCAGCGCCAGATCCTCCACGGGGAAGATGCGATCCCACTCGCCATTCACCACCAAACACCTACAGCACTTCCCCATAAGCGTGCCATCCAGCAAAAGCGAGAATTTCAATTGTCCTTCCTTTTTGAACCTTTCCACTCCATCACTGCCATACCCAAATTTATACGCCAACGTATCCGCCAAATCAAAGGGATACTCCAAATTATTCACTTTCTCCAACCACGCTTCATCAAACATGTGATGACACCCGCCTCCCAGACTGATGCTCCCCAGCAGTCGATCATGGTGTGTATGCGCCGCGCGCAAGGCGTAGTATCCCCCAGTGGAAAATCCCCAGACCACGATTTTGGTGCTATCGATTTCCTGCACATGCTCCTTCGCAACATAGTCGAGCACAGATGACCACTGTCTATCAGCGCTCTGTGGATCACTAGCCAAAGCAGGCGAGTCTCCCGTCCCAGGGATTTCGACGACGAGCGTGGCGACCCCTTTATCAAGGAATCCACGTTGCCAGACGGCCAGCTCGGTGCGGTAGCCGTCTAGGCCTGTCATTATGATGACTAGGGGGTAGCCAGAGGAAGAAGGGGAGGAAGAAGAGGAAGAGGAAGAGGAGGAAGAAGAAAGGGAGGAAGAAGAAGGGGGGATGAGTAAGTTAACGGGGATGAAGGACTTTTGTTCGCTGGAGTTTGCCAAGGCGTGCGTGTGCGGAATGAGGACTTCGTGGATGGGATGTTCCATTAGGTTGGCGCCGGCGTAGAACATTTCTTTACCCTTTTTCCAGGCTTGGTGCTGGAGAGGGGAGCGAGGGGCGGGGAAGCGAGCGATGCGGTAGACTGCTGAGGCGCGGCTAGGGTGTTCTATCATGTCACTATATGTTCTTCGTTGGGTCTTGCTCGACCCTGGGATGATACAGGTAGAGGAAGAGGGACTACTAACAGGTAATAATCACGAGCTTTGTCCGTGTCTCCTTCTTGCAGAGCAACCGCTGCTGTCTGGCCGAGCTTCTCAGCGGTTCCGAAGAAACAACTGGCGTATTCGTCCCAGTTGTAGGGCTCTTTGAGGCCTTTGGCAATGATGTGCTCGACAATGGGCTGGAAGTCTTCGAGGGAGCCGAACATGAAGGGGTAGATGCCCTTGGAGCACTTTTTAGGTACCGCATCAGCAATTTACCACGCAGTAGATACCTTACCAAACGTGTGTAGGTAAAATAGAATATCGAAGACATGACCGTACCGGATCTTTCCACTTGGTCTCCCACAGCTGCTCAAACGAGTCATGATGGGGCATCCTGTCGTTCATATGCCACCCGTTGGGGTACCGGGGGTCGTTGGGACTTTTGCCCATGTTGGATGCGTGTGGCATGGCTTTCAAACGATCAAAAAATTGATTGCCATGAAATGAGTTGGATGAGCAAAGCAGGAGAACATTGTGTGCAGGTTTTGGCCGTTCTGTTGATGTTCAAATACCCCGGACCGGCGTTGGGGAAAGTCCGAAAGTCAACTCAAAGTGGCAGGACCAACATTTCCAAGTATTTTGCATCAAATTCCTCTATTTGGCATCAAGAACATGCATGCTTCATTGGATGCTGCCTTCTTTGGCTTCTACACATCTCCAGCTGCCGGGGAGCCGGCGGGTGTGGTGTGGTGGCCGCATGAAAGTTGGACGACCTACAGGCAGGAAGGCCCATTGCTATGGAAGGCAACCCCCGTTACAGGAAAGAGGCTATCATCAGTCAGAGAAGGAAGCCATCTAGCGTGAAGGAAATAGGCCAGTGATAGGTAGCGAGAGAAGGTATGGCCAAATTCAGGGCTTCCCCATCCTTTCCGCTCCAGAACCAAACCAACTAAGCATTGTAATCCAATGATCTTACCTTCATGAACGGTTGGCCAGACATCAGAGCTTCCGACTTCCACAACTGGAATCCCGTGACTGGAGTTCTGCGTTGTCGAGATGTGGTAAACGAGATTGGGGATCCGGGGGAGATTAAGTACTACCTCTGTGTTGGTGTCGTATGTTTTGTAGATACCGGCATCATCCGCATCGATCGGGTACAGAGGCACTCCCAGGCCTCGGTTCGGTTCAAATCATTCTGGAAAACAGGTCGAAGAACGGATCTACATCAATCCTACGTTATTTCCCAGGGATCAAATGAGTGTTGTAGATATAGAAATGGAGTGATAAAGCAACATCAAGTCATGTGCTAACAACATGTGGGATTTTGGCCCTGGTCGGCAGGCAGGGGCGCAGCGAAGCCCCTTTCAGTGTACAAGGGAACACTACTACCTTAACAGAGCAGGGTGCCGCCTTGTGTCAAGAGATTGACTTTAGACACTGTAAGAGTATGAAAATGAAGTCTCGCGATTCGGCTTCAACCCCGAAAAAACATATAAAAAGGGCAATGTCTCAAAGTGATGGCACCTGCATTTCGTAAGCCTCAACCGTCTTTTTATCTCCCGGCATATCGAACCACATAGGGTTTGGCGCTGGCGATCATGATCACCGCTGAACAAGTATCTTCCTTACCTTCCATATTCTTAGCAGCATTCCGGGTGAGATGCGCTAAAATCGGCCCCTTTAGTGTAACATAGTAGGTACACTACATTACACTAACTTTTGCGGATGGACCCCACTGAAGGTTTGGTTAGCGCCAATGCCCCCCATGATGGTGGTCTTTGTAGTTCCTGCCGATTGCCGTAAGCTGACGACAGCATCCAATTCTGCATTCCACTTTCCCTTCTGCGTTGCAGTCGTGTAACCTAACGGATAGTGATTACCTCCTGCCAACAGAATGAGCGGCACAGAGACGGGAAAAAATATGAAGATCTGCAGTGGATAGAGCCGGCCATACTACAATCCAACGGCTGAGGAAGGCAACCTGAAGGAACTATGGAAGTAGTGTATTTGGGGCTTACAATGATGAGATGACGGAGGATACCGAAGAACAAGTCGAAAGAAAAGAACAAAAGAGATTTCCCTTGATATCGGAAGACAAGTCCGGATCATTTGTTAGACGGAAAAGCAGAGACCAACACGTCAACCACAGGGCTTGAAACGAAATAACCATCGGACTTTTTTTTGGGGTCGCACAGGGGTCGGGTCCCTTCCCCGCAGCTTGTGCAGGGGCAGGTGTCAGTTGGCAGCCTGTGCCAGGTCCCTGTCCAGTACCTTGCAGGAACTAGTGTGCTAGGGATAAACAGTCCGGCAGGCAGGTGCCAAAAGCATGCCTAGAGAGAGGCCGGCTACTGTCACCACCCAGAGTGTCACCTCACCTTTCCTATTCCCATCCTTCCGTAGACGGCAGCAGGGCAGATCTTGTCCATTTCCACCATCCGGAACAAACATGCGCCAAACCTGACGATGTAATGGCTTCCCACCAGGATGAAGGGGACACCAAGGGAGCATCCCCGACCCCGGCCCCGGTCCATCAAACTTCTTTCCTTTCTTCTTTCGCCGAACACTCATGTCGTACTCCTCCTACCCTTGCTGCCTTCAAATGTTGTTTGCTCCCCTGGCTTCTCTAAGAAGCTTCTATCCCTCCCATTTAACCTTTTGTCTTTTTCTCTCCTTCATATTACACAAAGACGCTGTGTTATCGACTTGGAATATTCGATTGTTTGGACGACGTCATTTGAACTCGGCAACTTTGACAAAGACGAATCGACACGGATGGCCGGGAAATAAGACATACTTCACCAACACACGTATATCGAATCAACGCCGGCTAAAAGGCAAATGGGAGAAAAGAACCATGAAGGAAGAACCTGGCCCTTTGGTCATGGAGGTCACGGGAATCAGAATCCGAGGTTGAATCCACGAAACGGAGCATCAGATGGTGGTTGGGAGGGAGACAATGGAGGAAATCAGGATCACAACGGCGGCAACACTGGGACGACAGCCACATACAGACCAGCACCGACTGCTCAGCAGACTACGAATCCCACTGCAAACGGTCCCAACACAACACAAAGACAACAGACAAACTATCCGACACAGGCTCCAGCACCAGGGCAACCAACATATGCTCAAGGGGACAATGGCGGACAAAGAACACAACCGACTCAACCTGACCGAGGGCAACCAGCTCATACGACTATCTCGGATTCAACTCGTTCCATGACTGTCGTCCTGGGCGAAACGACGTTTGCAACCAGGTACACCGACTATGACACATTGGCAATCGACACGCATGCCCCTACTTTCTCATCAGGGCCTCTGCCGACATCAGGCGCCGGAAGTTACAACAACAACAACTTGAACTCGGCCTCAAATTACCAACAAGGCGGAGGCGCAAACGGAACGGCCAATTACCAGAGTGCAGATGGTGGGCTTGGAGGTGGTACTATAGCCGGTATCATCGGTATGTTCTCTCTCCGTTTTCCATTATCATACCAAACTGTAACTAACCCGTAAATTCCCCAGTCGGCGTTGTCCTCGTGCTCGTCATCTCCCTCGTAGCCCTCTTCTTCCATCGAAAACGCGCGCTCGCGCGCCGCGGCAACAACTCTCCCTACGGGAAACACCATCCAGAAGAAGCCAGCAGCTCTCTGCTCGATAATGGACTAGCCGCCACCGTTGGCGCCGGTGCTGCCGCTGTAGGAGCCAGGTCTGGTGGAGGACATAGACATGGACAAGCTGAAGACGCTTCCTCCTCGGCTGCGGCCGCCTTGCGCAACACACCTGCCGCTCAACAACAACAATCACCGTCAATGCAGCAGACAAACAACAACTCACAATATCTCGTCCCAGCATCATCATCATCACCATCCAGAACAGCACCTTACACTGCTCCTCGCCCTGCGCCTCCTCCACCGCCGTCCTCCTCACATTCCAGCAACTTCAGCTTATCCATGATAACCCCTCCGCCCACGCACATCAGCTCAGCATTTGCTCCTGGCGCCGTCTCGCCTATTTCTACCGTCTCGCCAGCGGTAATGGGACCACCATCACCTTTATTGTCAGATGAAGAAAAGGAGATCGGTACCCTCGGTCATCGTCGGCCCAGCATCGAAAGCGTCAGCACCTTTAGCGTGCACAGCGCCATGATGACGGCGTCGCAGATCAACTGGCCCATGCCCCCGAGCGTGGCGAGCACGAGCAGTCCGAGTGTGCCGCTGACCAAGACGCCGAGCAGGCCGGTGCCGGTGCCGGCGCCGCATTATGTCGACTTTGAGGAGCAGGGGAGGACGGTGGTGAGGATTAATCGGGAGAGTTTGACGGGGGGGATTGGGAAGGCGAGATGAATATGAAGGCAAACGGGGTGCTGGGTAGCGGGGGATGCCAAGTACAATACTCATCAGGTCTCACGAAATCGACCGTGACTTGGTGGACTTGTAGTGGGCAGTGGGGAGTGAGTGAGTGAGTGAGTGAGTGAGTGGGAGGTAGTGCCTGACGACCTGTCATGATCTTTAATGTATATCACGCCTTCTTTTGTTACACTTATGCGTGCACTCACTGATATCTCAAGGAAAACTGTATGGTACTGTACATAGTAGGAGACTTTTTTGGTCAAGATATACGAGCGTCGAGCCTATCTTGTACCTTGTATGTTTGGAATATACGTTGTAATTTCATTTTACTTTTCGATCTATTAGGGTCGTAGAACTAGAGGCGAATAGAAGGTGAAGGCATTATCATGCCCAAATACCACGCGCGATATAGCCTTTGGCCTCCTTGCCACCCACTCGACACCTACTGACACTACCTACTGATACCCCCTCCTCAAAACCCTCCCTTTATTCCGTCTCACCAAATCCCACACCATCTGCCCAAACAACCCATTCGCCCACGAAAACCACTCCCTCGTCCATTTTCGGCTATCAAAACTATTCACACTCTCATGAATCAGCCCCAACCCATCCGTACTCCCCACCAACTCCTTCAGGACCGCATAGATCTCCTCGTCGTCCGAGCTCGTCATGATTCGCACGATACTTGCCATCGGCCACGCCATCCCGGGTCCTGCGTGCGGTCCGCCAACGGCGTTGATGACTGGCCCATGCATCATGTAGGGGTTGGTGTTGGTTCCTAGGAGGTGGGAGCGGGTTCGTTGGTAGACCGGATCGGAGGAGGAATTGGAAGAGGAAGAAGAAGAAGAAAAGTAGTCGAAGAGAGGGGCGGAGAGGAGCGAGGGGAGGTTGGCGTCGTCCATTAGAGAAAAAGAGCCGTAGCCGTCTATTTCGTAGGCGTAGACTTTTTCTGTTGTTTCTGTTGAGTTGAGGGTAGGAAGAGAAATAATGGCGTGTTTCGAAATGGCCTGTCGGAGGGAAGTAGATAGAGAGGAGAGGGAGGTGGATAGATTTGCTGGAGGGGTTTTGAGCCCAGGTTGGGTACCGGAAAGGGAACTAAGTGAGGAGACGATGGAAGCGACATCCCCAGCGTACTTGGCAAACATCATATTACTCGGTATCAAAAACTGAAAAATCGTCGAGTCGTCGCTTGGTCGGAACGCACTTCTTATCAGTCCGATATCCCTCGCTACAGGATTACCCAGCCCGTCGTTAGCTAGCGTTTCGGTCGTGCGCGTCGTCATCCGCGTAAACGTATACGGACTCTCCAGTACCTGACCTTCCGGTCCATACGTAGGCGTCATCATCGCCTTGGCCGTATCCAGCACCGTCTGAACGGCCTCCAGCCACTGGAACCTGCCAAAGAAAGCCGTATCGTTCGTCGCGGCGTGGTATTGAGCAGAGATCTGCAGAAAGGAAGCCAGACTGTCCAGTTCGTATTTACACTCGAATACCTTTTCCGGGTCATAGGGCGGGTAGACGGTATCCGACGAAGCAGCAGAGTTCGTGGCGGGCGGAATCCCGGACTCGGAAGGAGGCTGGAACGAGTTACAGAAGGGTGAAGTGAGCAGGTAACGCGCTTGGAGGTTGATGACGCCCCGGTAAAGTGAGGCAAGCGAGTCGCGCGAGGAAGAGGGTGCTAAGAAGGGCAGGTAGGAAGCGAGCTGGTTGGCGCTGTCGCGTAGCCACATGGCGTTGATGTCGCCGGTGATGATAAAGGTGAGCTCCTCGGCTGAGTTGTTGGCGGCGCTGCCGTGCCATTTGATGGCGGTGTCGAGGGTGTTGGGGTATGTGTTTTCAAATAAGCGGTAGAGGTCCGGGTCGGTGATGATGGTGGACATGTTGCTGATGAAGGACTCGATCACGGAGGAGTTGAAGGTTCGGCATGAGGGAGCAGGGCGTTGGTAGGGGAGGGCATGGCGGCCGGTCGAAAAGGGTTCATGGCGCGTTTTGGCGTAGGAGGAGTAGTCGGGGCAGTACGAGGGTGGTTGGATCTGGGCTTGAACTTGGGTTTGTGGTTGCGGTGAGGATTGGCGGGTTGGAACAAAGCCCAGAATTTGGGTGATGAGGTTTGATAGGCCCTTCATCTTGGTGGTGGTGGTGGTGGTGGTGGTGGTGAATTGGGAGTGAAGCTATTCGGGGCCCGAGTTCGTCTTAGTTCCCAGCACATCCGCTCCTCTTCGGGCTGGCAAAGGGAGAGATTCTGTTCGAAGAAGACGGGCCTGGATGGTTGTACACCTCAACCATACCAGATGGTATGTTCAGTTGCAAGCTCCCTTCCTTGGAATCCCATGCAAGCAATCTAACGACGGGAGGCTTGCAGCCGGCCGATGACGATCGCGTGTCTTGCGGAGCAATAAGAAACTCCGTATCCAAGACATGCCGATCCGAGTGGTCATGCTATGCGGGGAAACCACCACATTCCAATGTTGCACGGCCATTTTCCAGGCCCAGTGTTACCGTATGCACGTTGCGGGGAGACGACTGAAAGTGAGGGGTGTTGTCGTTTGGTGTTTTTGGCAAGCTACACTACTGTAAGGGAAGAAACGATGGATGGCAGTATCGTGACATGTTGCACGGTGGTGAAGCGGTGGGGTTCATGACTTAGATGGATTGAGATAGGGAGTACGTGCGCTAGTATCCGATTTGTTAGTGTAAAGGCTATAGCATGGCGAAATTACTAACAAAAGACATAAGCCACCACCTGCAACCTAACCTGTCAAAACATGCTACAGATGTTGATTCCGAAGTGCAAGATAACAATTCATTGCTCATCTGTTCCGAGTCTCGTGAAGAAGACACCACTTGAACCCCTCTTGTTATGACTACATAGTCATCTTCAAAGGTATCACAAGAACGGGAAGTCCCAATCACTGCTCAGAAAACGGCCCAACCCTCTCCACAATCTCCGGCATCCTCCCTTCCCCCACCTTCTTGAACACATCCTCATCCAACGACAACAACCTCCCTTCCGTAGCCGTCTTCTTCCTCGCCATCTCCCTCCTAATCCCATGATGAACCGCATCCAGCACATTTCCCACCAACTTCCTCGGCCTGTATCTCGGCTCCGTGCCCTCCTGATACACCCCCGTCTTGACCAAAATCGAATACCACTCCGTCCCCTCCCTCCCGCTCTTTTCATCCATGGCATTCGTCCCCTTGATATCACTCTCCGGCGTATCTCCCACAAAATACACCGTCCTCACAGCCGGCGCCTGGGATCGCCCGTGTAAAGTCCCAAGCCCAAGCCCATGCTTCTCCGCCCGCCACTGCCTCAACAAGCGCTCAGCAAACTCAAACGTGCCCACCTGCGGCTTCCCAAACGCATGTGTAACCAACTTCTTCCCGCCCGTCGTCTCCTCAAACACCGTCTCCACCATCTTGCGCAGCGCACCCATTCCCAACCGCACGTGTTCGTGCGCCGCCGACCACACCACATCACTATGCGAGAAATAGATCGGCGGGCCCTCATCAAACGTTTCCGACCGCGTCTCCAGCCTGCCGCCGCGCGACTGCGCAATGTCCAAGATAATCTGTAAATCCGACGCCCAATCACGACTATCGGCAAAGACAAAGACAGCGGAAATGACGATGTCGCTTAATTTTCTTACTTCCGGGCGGCGGCGGCGGCGGCGGCTGGACAAAAGGTCGCGCGAGGCAGCGTGTTCGGCGGGCGTGAGGCGGCGAAAGGGAGCGGTGCTGGCGTTGGCTTTGAGAATGTCGCCGGGCGTGATGACGTCGTGGAACCCGTAGGATTCAGCGACTAGTCGGCACGTTTCGCCTTCGCCGCCTACGACGAGGACGGGGCAATCGCGGTAGCGAGAGGAAAGCTCGCGCATGGGCGTGTGGCCGCAGATGAATTGGCCTTCGGAGACGGTCATGTCGAGTTGGCGCGAGAGGTCGGCGCACCGCTCGGATTCGAATTTGCCGCCGCCGTTGGTGAGGAAGATGTAAGGTCTGGATGTAGTTTCGTTAGTTACCTCTACGTGCCTAGGTACGGTACATATGGGGTAAGAAGCGAAGGGGGGGGGGGGGGGGGGGGGTGTTGGAAACTTGCGTACACTTTGATACCGTACTCATTTTCACCGTTGAGTACCTTCATCGCCTCAGTAGCTTCCGGGATCGGCTTCCCGCCCCGCACCAAGACGCCGTCGATGTCAAAGGCAAATGCAAAGTTGTCTGCCACGTTGTCGCTGTCCGGGTCCAACATGGGGGTGAAGGGAGTGGCATCATCATCCCCGTCCTCGCTCCCGAGAGGAGATGGCTCCTCGGAAGTGAGAGAGTCGCTTGAGGACAAAGAGGGTGAGGCTATGGGGCTTTCGTCCTCGTGCTCATGTCCTGGCTTATGCTCTTGCTCAAAGTCCAGCTTCGTAAGCCGGTTTCGAGCAGTGTCAAACTCTTCAGCGAAACTGCTGGCAGAGATCTGACGGGCGGGCATACCCGGTCTCTGAGGTGCGAGTGAACAAGACATTATGAGCTGGGCTGTTTTCAAGTTGTGTACGGATGGCAGGGGGTAAAGAAGAGAGGGATGGAACCGATGTCTTGCATGAAGCTGTCCTCGGAAGAAGATTAGAGTTGAACAAGACAGGTATTGCTTTCCGCCACCAACTAGTGAAAGTGGTGAGTGTAAAAGACAGGAAGGACAATGATGATGGAGAGGTGAGCTGGTCGACTACATCAGATCTGACAAATCGATAGTTGTGTGGGCCGTCCCTTTTTATACACTTTCCGGACCCTACATCAGCTGCTGTCAGCAGTTAACCAGCCGTCTTCCCAAGAAGCAAAGGAGGGAGGTAAGAGGTCAAAAGTGGAGTATTCTCCATTGTTCCCATGCATGAAACAGCTTCAATAACACATGGTTTTGGTGGATACACGGTAGGTCTGGGGAAAATGGAGAAACTGCATGAGGCGACAGTAGGGCTCAGGGAATCGAGCAAATAGAAACAAAGAGTGATGCTGCTTGCCCCGTTGTTCCTGGCTCCATAGTCGTCAAAATCTTCCCCCAGTACGCTTCACCACTATCTGTTCGCTATCATGGAGGAATATTGAGAATCTCCATTGATTTCCCCAGGGACCGAATCCGTAACCATGTGGCTGTGTTAAGGGACTGTCCGCCGGCCGTAGCCTGTGCCCCGGTGTAAGACTCGAATATCAATCCCACTGAATCAGTCTTGCATAGCGGATAGATAAGGTCCCCAGTCTAGGCAACTAGTATCAAACTAGTAATACTCTGTCGACTTGAGGAAGTTTTGTTTCTTGGAACCTCAAAGACAGCTTATTTTGGGCTTGAATGTCGGAGGCGATTTCCCGTTCAAGCATATGTTAGAGACGGCTTGATGCCAGAGAACAAAAAGGAAGGGAAAACATGTTGCTGATCAGCACAGCGCCAACAAATCGGGCACTTGTGCGTGTTGTTAACTGTCGGATCCCAGATTGTGATCGGGTCCCAACGGTTATCGAGCGAACGAAAAAAGGCCCCCACTTGGCCGGTATTGTTGGATACTGTCTGTGGTTTGACGACGGTGAACATATCTTGACCGATCCGAGATGAAAGACTGGATGTGAAAGACAATTATTATGCGGATAATGTGTGATAAGTCAATGATAAGTCAGCCAGATACGGGTAGAGGCTGACATAAGAAGATAGATGTGAGGGGCGATCGGTTGCACAGAGAATCCGGAAATCCTAGATATCAAAACCCATTGGGTGAAGACGGATCGCCTTATCCGTGTTGGTGGCCTGATGGCTTTTGGGGGTCCAGGAGAAAAGTCATCAAATGCATCCCGAGCAGTCGCATATTCGCCATGAAGTTTGACGTGCTCGTTCCTGGTTTCCCACATGCCTTGCCATCCTATCCTTTATCCTCTGACAATGCTTACACTACACACATTCTCCTCGGACGACGGACGCAATGCCGATCCCCAATGACGTCAACATCGGACCAACAGCTGAGTTGATATACCTGATATGGAGGGTATACCAGAATTATGTCGAAGTGTCAGAGCTGTGAATAGGGTCGAGTGACAACCACGGCGGAAATAATCACATAAAAGGAGGCGAAAAAAAAGAAACAGACAAAGCATATTAGACACAGGGACCCGCTTCGCCGGACCAAAGACATCGGAGAGCAGTCACACCCGGCCGATGATCTTGGTCGCCTTGGGACGCCATGTCCGTGACCGGCCACACTCCCCATCCAATCCAATCCGGTTCCCGTCCGTCAGGTCCGTCAGTCACACTTCGGTCTCGGCGCCGGTTGCATGACTCGGAGCTATTGAAAACATGCGCACCCGGAGGCGGTGACGGCCTTGATATCGGAGGCTCACCCACCCTGCCAATGCAGTTATCAACGCCACAGGGTCCTGCTTGGCTGAAAGGGCAATGAGAATCGCGGACCAGTGTGAATTGGATTTGTAAACATAAAATGTGAAATGTATCTGGGACACATCTGACAAGTATCCTGACAAGCTCTACAAGCCAACACCATCGGATGTTATCAGTCCATTCATCGCCAGTGGTTCGGGCAACTCGGCCACAGTCGCTAGTGTAAGTGATCAGAGAATGGACCGGTCGACTGGACCCAAAAGGACTTGATTGGAATATCCCCCAAATACCACCTGTTCGGTGCCCGTCCATGGATTCATTGCATTGTCGTCAACAAAGGATTTGGATAAGTTTTGGCCGGGGACATTGTTACCTTGACCTGGCTTGCCTGTCAAGCAGGTAAGCAAACAGGCGTAGTACAAAAGCCGCTCTTACGCACATCCGTTCGAGGGAGACCGAGATGTCCTCGCCATTTCGGGGTGCGGTGGCATGATTGCTTCCATTATGAAGGAAGGGAGGAAAGGAAGACAAGACTCGGGTGAAATCAAAACAACCGCTGCCGGTCTGGCGACCTCATCGTTCGAACATGTCTGCCATTAAGTCATCCGTCTTCCTGCCCTCCCACGCACCGCACCACGTGAGCCAATTCAGCCACTCCCCGACCCAAACACAAAAGTCCCCCAAGCCGAACTAGCAACCCACCCGCCCTCTTCTACCGCCCTATCCCTCTCCTCTCTCTCCGCCCTCGCCTCTTCCGCACTCTTGTTCCAGAAAGTCCAACTAGCTCCTGCCCCTGTCGTCGTCACCTCAGCTCTGTCCACGCGCAACCAGCCCTGCCGGCCTGCTGTTACCGCGACCTGGGCTGCCGCGGGGTGGTTGTTACTGCTGGTAGTACTAGCAGTAGTGGTGTTGCCAGTGCTGCCTCCAATAACTATAGTGCCCCACCATTCGCGTTCCCGACTTTTATGCGGGGCGTAGAGCATGTACTCCTCCATCCCGACTAGGTACGTATGCAGAGGAGGGACAGGAGCATTAGTGGCGCGGCGAGGAGGAGGAGGACGGAGGATGTGGACGTGGTCGAGGTCGGACGGGTCGAGGCGATGGGTACTAGGGGTACTGGTACCAGTAGAGGTAGAGCAGAACGGAGTCGTCGTCGCAAGTAGTCGCAACGGATCAAATCGACCGTCAAAGTCAAGGATAGCGACAGTCTTGCGGTGCGGAGGGGCGATCAAGGTCGCGACTAAGAGGTAGAGCAGTTCATGATGGCGGCCGGAGATGGAGAGGGTGGCGGTGGATGTGGCGCGGAAATGGCGCTGGATTAGCTCGTTGAGGAAGGGGATGGGGAAGTGTCTCGGTTCTGGTTTGTTGGATGTGGTTGTGGGCGCGATCACCAGCTTTTGGGAGGAGTTGTGGTCGGTGTCGGTGTCCTCATGGGTGGCAGCATGGTCATTGAAGTCGGAGTTGGCGAGGGTTGTGAAGTTTGTGCGAAGCGATGTTAGGAGCTATTATGGTGATGCGGTAAGGATCGTTAGCCATTATGGAATTGGTGATCGACGAAAGAGAAAAGAAGTGGAAGTTGGGAAGAATGGAAACCGCGTCGTCCGGACAGCCGCGCGCGAGCTACTTTAACCATGTATCAGCGATAAGGACCAAAAAGGTGGAAGACGGGAATTACGTGATGGCATCTCTCCTCCATGGAGTTCTCTCCAACAACCCAAACAACGAAAACCATTGACACCAGTGAGCCCCGCGCGCAAACAGCTGAACAAAAGCGTAGAATCCAGGGATACGACGATCGATCATCAATCAGCTAGAGCATACCTTACCTCTTCGAGACTCCCCTCCTCAATCTCGTTCAACATCCGCGCCCCAACAACCGAAGCGACAGCAGCCCTCTGCATTGCGGATTCGCGGGTTCTCTTCCTCAACAATTGTTTTCCGAGTCGCGTCGCATCGTCCAAACCTTAGAACCCCTCCTTCGACGACACCACAGACAAACAGACAAAATGACGCCGCCGTGTCAAAGCTTCAAAGCAAAGGCTTTGCCCACCCACATACAAGTCGGCCCCGATCAGCGTGTTCGCAAGACGGAAGACGGTGGTCGACGACGAATCGATCTGCTTCGGGATTGCGAGCTCTTTGGTCTGTTGCAGTATGACTGCCAGGTACGCGACCCGGAGTTGAGGGAGAGCCAGATTGAGTGTTGGCCGGTGCAGCGCTTGTTTCGCAGGTATGTTTTTTTGGGGGGGAAATTCCCTTTGTCGCATTTTAAGAAGAAAAGGAAAAGGAAAAAGAAACGTTGACATTGATGTGGGGGGCACCAAAACATCTAGATGCCAGGACAAAAATGGGCCTTTTACGGTCGAGACAACGGCTTGGGAGGGCACCGCGGCTGCGGCTGCGGCAGAAACGACATCGTCATCGTCATCGTTAGCAACGGCAACAGCAGCCAAAGCGACATCGGCCAGCAACAAAAGCTCATTGGCCGAGCAGGAGCAGCAGATCGATCATCGCACATGGGGCAGGGAGGACGACAAGGAGGATAGATGGTGGAACAGAAAGTGATGTCTTATTCTAATACCCATCCTTTTACAATTTTAGTCTTGTGTCCAACGGGGAGAATCCCGTTCTTGATCTCCAGTTGCTTTGCATTGCATCATCCCGTCGTGTCCCGTCTATAAACTAACCGGCCACCATCTGGCCTATATAAATCGTCCTCATATCACAAGGCAGAAGAGAAAGTAAGGAAGACGTGTCGGTCGGGCTGACTCGATTGCCGATGTTTGTCTATCCGTCTTCGTCTGTAGATATACAACATGCAATTCTTCTTTCTTCCTTCCCCCCTCTTCCTCCTCCTCAGGTATCGCTCCAAGTATTGCGTTACTTCTTCATCTCCGCGATCGATCGAGGTCGTCTTCGTTCTTCATCATCGGTTGCCCAGTCCGTGATTCGATTTAGGCGCCCATGCGGGCAGCGCGCTCCTCCTCGAGCTTCTTGTAGTAGTTGTCACGAGCGTTGGTGCGGGGCATGTGGTAGCCGTACCTGCGGGTGGTGGAAGGGGTTAGATATCGCGAGTCAAGCCATGGGAGGGAGATTGTTCGAGTTCGTCTTCGGTTCGGGTCGCGTGCAAACTAAAGTCAAGTATTCATCGAGGAAATGTCGTACCAGTAGGCGTTGGCCATAACGAAGCCGGCACCTGAAAAAGTAAGAAAACAAAGGGTCAGCTTAACGGGAACTTGTGATAAATAAAGGTAAAGAACAACGAAGGAGGTAGCTTCCGGGAAGTCGGTATGGCGGGGTGACAGCACGAGAGACCGTGGGCAATCCTAGGTAACTGGCGCGCGTAGCCAATTCACGGCCCACCGGCCGGCCGAAGCTCGACCTAGCTCTTGTGCTCTTCCCGTCGCCGTGTCCCGCCTCCCGTCTTCGCCCTATTTCAGAAACCACCTCTTTGTCATTCAGAAATTCCAAACTCACCAAGGGCAATGCCAATGTCGAGGATGAGGCCCCGGCGGAGCATCTGCAAACCCAAACAGTCAGCCCCTAGTCCTCCTGTATTCCAGTCCAGCTTGTCCCGATCGCTGGTGGCATTGCGCAATTCCGTCATCCATCGTCGCGAACAGCCATTGGATCGTCCTCCTTGCGCGGGCTTCGGAAATCACGTACACCGGTAATGGGTCTGACAGCGGTGGCGGCCATTTTGACGAAAAGGGTTGGTTCCGGTTGGGTGGTTGCGAAAAAGGGCGGATCGTAGCGAAGGGTGCGCGGTTTGACGGCTTGGAACTCTCTTCTCTCAAAATGGAGCTTCAAGATTGTCCCGAATGGATGACCTGAGGTTTCGCTGCACGGGAGCTGCAAGCTTCATATCACGTGATGACGCAGCTGCTGAACGGAAGCTTGCGAGCGCCGGCAACTGCGGGTTTTCGGCAAATCTTGGATCACGGACCGTTCCCTTCGTATGTAGTGGGCTTACGTAAGGCTGGGGAGCTGCTCCAAGCTTATCGATAAGGTGACAGCCTTTCCAGTTGCGATGACGTTCATGTTTCTCTACAGATGCGGACGGCAAGATGCACGAGGTTGAGTGTTGTCATGTCTTTCTAACATTATACGCTCTCTTCAGGTCTCAGTATCCTTTTGTTATGAAGCTTCAACCACAAAGCATCCTTCAGAATTGGTGTTCCTGCGCACCATTACCTTCCGTGTCCGCTATGGATGATCTTCGACTATGTATACGCCTGCTCATTCTGAGAGTTGGAGGTCGCTAGTATGGCCAATCATGAACGGAAAACGGATTTCGAAATAGTGTCACCCTGTGTCGGTGTTCATATCTAAATCTTTCCAGACCTTCAAAGTTCGTTTTCTTGCATCTGATGTTGGGGCTGAAACTTGTGAAACATCTGGTCATTTCAAGTTCCAAATGGCGGTGTTGCTCAGGAACAGATTTGTGTCGAAGATGGGATCGAAATTCGAACCAGAGATCGATACAGTCCGGTAGAATTCAACACCGATGAATGAGCGGGACACTCCAAAGCTGTATCGTCGTCAGGACTGTGGCGGCTTCGTAATTGTTGTCTGGAGTCACCTGGTGAAACAGTCGTTGTTGACGTTGTCAGTCAAATTCGCAAATTCTCTTTGGTGATATTGTCTCGGGCAGGTGCTTCAAGACCCAAGTGACAAGAAACGAAGAATAGCAGAGCATGGAGACTCGTAATCCATCCCCGTCAGCCCGAGTTTTTATCGTATTGTGGTAGACTTGGTTCCTTTCCAGGCTTCGCCGTTTTCTTCATGGTTATGTTTGGTTATCAATCCGATTGCGTGGCCAGTCCGCCTGATGTTGAGGGTGCTTGCAAGACTTATACATAAAGAGTACTGCAGGGTGGTATATACCGTGACACTTCGTTGTGGTCAGTGCATCACTCCGCAAAGTCGCACAGTTTCCGGGCCTTTGATTTTCAAGACAGTTCATCACTTCGTTTCCATCCTCTACCTATTTCTTCGTAATCCCAAATTTATGAAAACAACAACGACTCACAAAACCCATCGCTTCCCATGAGACCCAAAGTCGAACACCGATTTGATCTGCGAGGGCATTGATCAAGATGGGGCAAACTGCTTCTCCTGTTTCTTTCTGTAACAGTTAATGTCTTGCCAGGTGCAAGCAGCCCCGTCAGTCACCAAAAAGAGCAAACACGTCAATGCACTCGATCAGGGCTCGGGGGGTAGAAGCGCCGTTGAAGACTTTGTGGCGCCGGATGTTAAAAAGCCACGGTCTTCTTGCGTACATCTTGATCTGACCGTACAATTGAGGTCAAGATCAAGGTCGTCGGGGCGTTGTTCTCCTTCGGGGCTCTCGGGGGGCACACGGGGCCTACGCGGCACGGAAGGGAAAGGGTTCGTCCCGGGGCAGCCCAGACCGACCTGAACCCTGGGCGTTACAGGCGTGTGATGACGGGCGCTCATGAGAAGTTGAGAACTGTGGGGGCGGGGATGAGGCTTTCCCCGCAACGGTCAAGCGCTGTTAATCATGAAACATGGCTACTACAGAAGAGCGTCCGGCCCCGCCGTTACATGTAGCGCTCTCCCGCTCTTGCCGCTCTCTGAAGCGCTGGGCTTGTGGGCTCTGTGAGGAAAATTGGCGTCGGACGGTGAACTACGGGACGGGAAAGCTTCTCGACGATCGCCAAGCTCAGGGAAGCAATTCGTCGCTTGCAGCCGCCAGTAATATCTTGTGCTGGAGGTCTTTTTGTAGCTCATTGCAGAACGTATCGTCACATACAACTACTGTTGGACAAAGAATAGCCGCGAACCCATTGACAGACAACCAGGAATCGTGTTGTTGAAGGTCAGATGATGTTGCAAAACCCATCCTTGCGTGGATCGTCTGGTACACATGTGATGAAGGGAGGACACTATCGGCATGAGTCGGAGAGGTATTAATTTGAAGAAGGTTCAATTCGGACTGTATTGACGAGTACACCAAACATCACGATGCGCATCCTGCACGACAACTAGGTATTATTCCCATCGTGGTGGATGCGGAGCGACTGACGATCTGAAATGGTTAGAGTACCACTTTCCGATCACTCCCATTCTCAGTTTCTCATCCTTGCAAAGTAATAAATAAACCGGTGATTTCACATATGTAGTACTGTACGGAACAGCCCTTCAGCCGCTCCAGATATGGCCAAAACCCGGTCTATAGCACGCGTCTAAAAGTGGTACAGTACTACAGGTCAGCCTTAGATGAGCCATCAATTCAAAGATAGATCTTTGCTACCACGCTGTGATGTAATGGCTGCCATTTCCGCTACAAAAATGTCAATATGTCAGCTGCATCGTCAATTCCAGGGACTTGAGATGAACTCCATCCGCAAAGTAATCAATTCGTCGGCCGTGGTTCAAAGCGTCGCTAACGTCCGTGTATCCACTTTCAAAGTCTTGGCAGGGGTTTGCTACAGAACTGCAGGGATATCCTGCCCTTGGACCCGCACTTTTGTGTGGAGAGGGGCTGAGAAAGATTGAGAGGAATGACAAGCCGCCCGTCTTCTCTCCCGCCTCAACATCCTCTCTGTCGGTTCATTCTGCAAAAGTAGGTAACGTTCTGTATGGCACCCTTCCGTCCCCTTCACTTGCTGTCACGCACCAGGCATGACTGCTGCTGTCTTCTTCCGTTGTAATCTGCTAGGCATCTGGCTTCCCATCCCTGATCGGCACACATGAGCGGGAACATTCCAAGGTCTGTCCAGATGTGACATTCAGATTAGTATGTGCGCCTTCCTTGGGCATACCGCTTGGAACATACAGTAGCGGTACCTTACTTATTTTGCGCATCACCTAAGGTAGGTACATTACTTGTACGGGGAACTGAAATGTTTGGATCGGACCCGAGCAATAGGCTTTAGTTGCCGTGATATCCCAGAAATGGCAGGAGTGGCCAGGGTGGATATGAACCAGGCGTGTACACGTCAGGTAGCCCTGTCAGTCGACGAAGTGAACTCCCGCCCGCGAATTCGAGACGGAAGCCACGAGGAGAAGGACCCCATCCTTCCTTACCTAAAGTAGGTACAGTATTTCATTTTCCCTTGTCGATATTGTTGAGCTTGGCTCTCTCTTATTATTTGCGCCTTCCCCTCCCTCTCCATACCAAGTTGTCATTCCTCTCTTTTTTTTTTTTTTTTTTGTTCGTGATGGCAATCTGACCGAGTGAGCGATTGCATCTGTCTCTGGTGACTTACATAGTATCGGCACCGACAACGCCCGAGAATTTCCGTTCTTTTTCTTATCACGAAGTACGCTCGGCGATATCACAAGCTACACCTTCCATTCCTTCATCTATTCATTCATTCAACCTTCACTTCGTAGTCGCTCTCTACAGCACCTGATCTCCGATACTGCCGGTGGTGTTCGGACGGGTCCTCCCTCTTCAATAGCTCACGATTCCTATCTTCAAAGATTGTACATTCCTTCACGACTCACGTCATTTCATCTATATCTCTCGTCGCGTTTCTCTCCAATTACGCCCTGGTTTCCGTTTCAGCTTGAAGGCATCAACAAGGAATTTCGAGGGTCTTGGCTCAGACAACGTCGTCACCAATTTCACCTCAGACCGTCTTAGGAGAGACACGCTACAGCACGGTCGCCACCACCGCGTGTTGCTTCCATCTTCATCAGGACTTCATAACGTCTTGCGCCAAACCGTTTTCAACTTACACCACTTTCACTTTTCCCTTCGACTTCAACCACATCGATAGATAGCCATGTTGGTCATCAAGTCTCTGGCGCTGCTCGCCGCAGCTGTTCTGGTGACTGGACAGTCCATTGACAGTCTGCCCACGTGTGCTGTAAGTGCTCTCACCCTTAGCTCACCCTATCACCTAATATTCAAGAGACGCGATATCCATGTATAAACATGACAGCGCGACTGTCATCACTTTCTGCTCTTCAGTGTCTGAAGCCTGACTGACCGTTCTATATAGCAAAACTGCTACTACTCTTCTCGTGATGGATTTGCGCAGTGTACTGGTGCTGATCAGGGTAGCATGGCGTGCCTTTGCCCCAAGACCGATTTCTTCAGCGCCATTCATGACTGTGCGAGTCAGGCTTGCCAGGCTGAGTACGGCGCGGACGCCAATGGGTACGCTGATTCT
Organism: Neurospora tetrasperma FGSC 2508; assembly: GCF_000213175.1. Taxonomy (NCBI): domain Eukaryota; kingdom Fungi; phylum Ascomycota; class Sordariomycetes; order Sordariales; family Sordariaceae; genus Neurospora; species Neurospora tetrasperma. The sequence goes on along the minus strand of NW_009799103.1, from coordinate 3,608,148 downwards.
GCTGTAACCGCAGCCCAGGCTGTGTGTGCAAGTGAGTTGAAACAGAACCTGGAACCGTAGAGGAAACAGCTTGAATAGATGCAACTGACATGGTTCAATAGCCGCGACGGCTTCTGCTGGCGCACCACCCGCAACATCAGTGGCTCCCGCAAACTCCGATGCTGCGGCACCGCCGGCGAGTACTACGGTACCCGGATCTAGTGCTGCTGCCTCTGCGGTGCCTTCTGCAGCGCCTACTTCTGTCCCGACGGATGCTGCGCCGGCCCCATCAACAGTAAGCTAGTAGACGACCTTTTACATCTTACATCAACAAGAAATACTAACCTTTAAACCAGGGTGCCGCTTCCACTACTGAGGGCTCCGCATCAGCAACATCAACTGGTGCCGGCGCGATCGCCCCCGTGCCTACTGAGGGCTCCGGCACCACTTCCGCTTCTTCCCCGGCGCCAACCTCTGACGGCAATGGCGAGGATGATCATGCCGCTGGTGGACTCTCGTCAGGTGCTAAAGCCGGCATTGGTGCAGGCATCGGAGTGGGAGCCCTGGTCTTGCTTATCGCCGTCGCCCTTGTGCTTTTCCGCAAGCGCAGCACGACGAAGGACCACATCAAGATCGCCGATCCTGTGGCGGGTGGGGGCAATTTTGGAAGCGATCCGTACAACCACAACAATTTCTCGAAAGTCACAAGCCACGGCGGCATGACCATGATGAGCGAGAACGAGTTGGAGTTGAAGACTCATAGGTACGAGGACATGGTGCCTAGAGCGCAGCCAAGGAACATGGTGTAAACTTGCACTGGTAGTGCTCAAGTGATGTATGGGAAGAGAAATGATGAACAAAATAAAGAAAGACTGGAAGCAAAATCAAAAAGAACACAAGACCACAGCGAGCGCAGGCGACCAAAGATTAGGGGCATATGTAGCTGGACTTTGTATGACCAAAGTCTTGGGCGATTTGTAGACGGGTGTCGACACATCGATGGACATGTTGCTTGGGTTCTAGCTTGAGATTTCTCTGTATATATTTGGCGGACTCCCTGCAATGAACATGATTATCCTGATAACTTGCGGGACATCTTGCAGTTGGTCGCAAGCAAGCTATTTGAATTTCGACATGGGTCAAGTGACTGAGTAAGTGGAAAACCAAGAACCAATACATGTCGGCGCCACTGGCAGTCACAGTCGGGACACGAAGGACAGTCTTCGACGTTAAGCTCCTGGTAGGGCGCCAGAGTGGCTTGCGTGGTCTACCTACCTAGGTAGCCATCGGGTAAGTGTACCAGGTTCCGTCATGACCCATGGGTCGGTGCAGTCGAGTGGCTTTCTTGGTATATTGCAATCTATTTTACAAAATGACAGGGTACCGTAAACGAAAAGAACGAGGGGAAGAAGGGCTGGCTGGAGGCCTCCGCCGTCTTCTTCTTCTTTCATTCGCTTAAGCATTGCCTGTCTGCCTGCCTGTTATTCGTACACATTTACACACAACACATCGCTGCTTCTTCCCACCATCACCATCATGTGATTGTATCCCCTCCCCTCCCCTCCCATCAGCCACACCTTCATTCTTTTTCCTTGATATGGGGACATCGATGGGTGGGACATGGGCCACTGCATTTAGCGAAAGTGAGTGGAAAGGAAGGAGAAGTGCTGTCTGTAATCGATCCATGGATTTCTTGTTCTTCTGCTACCCATTGCACTGCATTGCACTGCACTGCACTGCACTGCACTGCACTGTACTGTACTGTACTGCACTGCAACTGCAACTACCAAAAGGCAGCGGCAGGGAAGCCGCCACCGACACATACATAAGGTACTCAGTCCCGGGCTGTGAGGTGGGAGTGGGGTGTGTACACTTGGATGGGACGGCACAGGACGACGGGAGGGGACGGGGACGGAGCCACTGCAGCGAGGCTTTTACCAAGAGTAAAATTGGCGCTGGGAAGTAACGGGACGGTCGGGAAGGTGAACCCAGGGACCCTGGCGAAGCTTCTTGGCGACGCGTTCTTGGTGTTCGCGGATGCGCGTCTTTTCTTCCTTGAGGACGACGGTCATGGCTTTATTGGAAGGGGGGTGTTAGTTGTCTATTATTGAGGATGGGAGGGGGAGGGAAAAATTAATGGAAGGAGGGGGGAAAAGGTCGGACTCACTCGTAGTAGGTTTGTTCATCTTAAACACCCTGCCTCTGGCACGATAATCGAGCTCAACACCTCTGATGAAACCCTTGTTGACAAAAGTCTCGGCAACGTAGATGCGCGTCGGGTCGCGGATCTCCAGGTACTTGCCGTCCTTGGTCTGGATCTTGACGGGCTCCGCGCCAGTCTCCTTCTGAGCGGCGGCGGCGGCCTTGCCCAAGCCCATACCGCGCGTGACAATGGCTTTGGCCTCGGCCCTAAGCAGCTCCGTCTTGACCTCCTTGGCCATCTTCTTCTTGCTGAACTGCATCTGCACCAGGGCCTCCGACACCGTCTTGCCGCGGATCTGGCGCGACAGGTGCACCAGCTTCTTGACCGAGGTCGGCAAGTAGCCCGTCTTGTACACCAACTTGCGCTCGGTGCGGGCGATGCGCTCCGCCTTGGGCTCGACGCTCCACGGGTCCGTGCCGCGCTGCAGCTTGCGGATCACCATCTTGCGCTCCCACCGCACGCGCGAGCGCGGGTCCGGGTCGACGACGCGCACCAGGTGGTCCTTCTTCAGCGAGATGCCCGTCGGCGTCTGGTCCTTGGCGTGCGCGGCGGCAAGCTTCTTCTCGGCGCTGGCGGTCGCCCAGTCCTTGTGCTTGTCCTGCTCGGCGGCCAGTTCGGATGAAGGGGTGGTGTCGGCGAAGATGGAGTCGCCTTCGAGACGGCCGCGGACGCGCTCAAAGATCTCTTCCTGCGTGGGCTTCCGGGTGCGAGCGAGCTCGCTCTGCTTGAGCTCCTCCTTGACCTTGTTACGCTCTTCCACCTTTTGCTTGCCCCAGCCGAAGAGACTCCATTGTTGGGAGGGGGTGGTGTGGATGGATCGGGTGTTGATGGAGAGGGACTGGAGGGCCGGGACGAGGGCGTTGGCGGAGGAGGGGGCTGTAGATGTTGCGCGGCAGCAAGCCGGAATGTTAGTCTTTCTGAATTTACTTTGGATTTTTTGGGACTCGGCGGCGACGACAACGATGACGACGACAACGACGATATTGTAAGAGGAAATGCGATGATGGGGGAGGAGGGGTGGTGGTGGCTAACCGCTCTTCAGGAGCCGCCTGGACGGCACATTGAGACTCATGGTGCCGGTGTGGATGGCATTGGCAATCGGGGCCTCTCTCTCTCTCTCCAAACAGAAAGACTGGACGGAGCTCGGATCGGGGGACGCGACGAACGACGGACGGGCTGGACGGTAGTGGTCGGCCGGACTGGGACTCGCTGCAGCGAGAAAGTGGGACAAAATTCTCGACGGCAAGTTCCGCTTTCCGCGTTTCTGCGGCCAAGCAACGAGCGGCCTCTGCCCGAAGAACGGCAAACAGCGCTTGCAGGGCAGGGCAGCAGTGAAGGGAAGCCCCACTAATAAGGCCCAGAAGGTCCAACCCCAAGTCTTGGCAATTGTGTTGTTGAACTTCAACTCGACAACTTCCAACTTCCACTTTGATGGGACTTGGTGTCTGCCCCAGACCTCTCATCAATGAACCTTCCCTACATATCACCATATGGACCATGGTTTCTTCTCATTATAGAAATTACAGTACCTTCTCCAATGCTTTTCTTCTTTTCCGCAAGAGATGTCAGAAAACGTCATGGTTTTGCGCGAGCTTTTCTCCCTCGAGATGCATTGTCATGATCACAGCTATTCTGGGACACTCTACCGTCAATCACTCAAGAGGTAGTTTTGTAACATCACCGGGTCATGGAGCTTAATTCGGTATCACTACTTTCTGTTATTGTGATCTCTCGGGAAGTTGCTCCTCTTCACAAGTCCGACTTCTCTTTCCCTTGAGCACAAGCAGTTCCTCCATCTTCACGGTCTTATTGTCTCATGCTACTCTTCTCAAGGAAACATGGGATTACCACGGAAAGTGCCCGGTCTCCTCTACTCATATCCAGGGACAGGACGGGCAGTTGTCAAAGGCAATGTGGTGTGCATTGCTCTTTACAGCCTCAACAGGATCATGTGGAAAACAGCATCTGGCAGTCGCTCCTCTAAAGTGATGTGTCGCCGCGCAAATCCTTCCTCACGTTCTCAAGTTTATTTATTGAACAACTGCTCTTTTTGTCATCCCGTTTCCTCGCCTTCTCGTAATCTTCAGTCAGTTCTTTGGATCCGGCGTGGACTTTGAAAGTGTTACATTTACATTCTTTTCTTCCCCATCCCCATCTCCGTTTATCGTTTGGAACCCATCCATACTTATTCGATTCGCCATCACTATCAGCCTTCTTGGCCACTTTAACACATCCAACATGGCTCCGACGTCCACAGACGAATGGCGAATGGAAACACGGGCGGTAAGGGATCTCTTACTCCGAACAGACCTCCGAATTACACGCTGTCAACACAGATGCTAATAATAATCGTGATCAGGCAAGCTCCCCCGCGCCGCCATATCTCCCTCCGTACGCCCCGGTCGGTGGAATACCCACTATGGATGCTCGCGATATTATCCCCTGCAGTCTCTTTTTTATACTCTTCGGTATGGGTGCCGCTATACACATGACCGTGTTCCAACGCAACAAACGCCGCGACCACAAGTTCATTTTTAACATGCCACTCTTTGTCCTTTGTGCGGCCCGGGCCATCGCAATCTCGATGCGTATTGCCTGGGCATCACAGCCGGATAACCCTCACCTTGAGATTGCTGCCACTGTTTTTCTCCTTCTGGGCGGCGTGATTATCATCATTGTGAATCTCTTCTTCGCACAACGCCTCCTCCGCGCGATTGAGCCACGCTTGGGCTAGAACCCACATGTGAGCAAGGCCCACAAGATCATCATCGGAAGCATTCTCACTTCCCTGATTATCATCATCGCCACAACGGTGCATTACTTCTATACCCTTAACGCCGACATACGCCAGGGTGAGCGTATCTTGCTGCTCATTATGAGCACTTGGCTAACCATCTTGGCCTTTCTCCCAATTGTCATCATTGGATACCTCCTGTGGTGCGTTGTCAGGCCGGTTTTTTTCCCCGCCGCTGAAGCATATCGGGTTCCGTTTGAGGATTTTGGAGAAGGACCGCTGTCAACCAAGACCTTGCTGTTGCTGTTCACTTCGTGCCTGAATTGTCTGGGCGCCGGCTTCAAACTTGGAACAAACTTTGATGCACGTCCAATCGACCACCCAACTTGGTACCACAGCCGCGCCGCCTTCTACGTCTTCAACTTCACCATCGAAACTATCATCGTGTACGCTTACTTCCTTTTCCGAATTGACAAGATCTTTTGGGTACCAAACGGGGCCAAGGGGCCAGGCGAGTATGACCCAAGGCCGAACGCGGTAAGGCCGAACGTGGCAAGGCCAAGGAATGAAGAGAACCCAGAACCCGCAGGCGAAAGGATAGAATTGCAAAATCGTGGAGAGCAAGAAGGTGGCCGCGCGCCTGTGCGTGCAGCGGACCGTGATGCGGAGCGTGAAGCCGAAGACCAACCAGCTGTACCAGCACCCGATGCTCCTGGTACTCCCAAGCCACCCGAGCACGTTCTATCTTCTACTTTCCTCGCGGGATCATCCACTTCGGTGCCTCAGTCCTCCACGTCTGAGGGCGGGGCGCAGGCTTCATCCTCTGGGATCAGACCACCGCCACCTTCATTTACATATTCCGGAGCCAACAGTACTTCTGGAGCTTTATCCAGACCAGCGCAGCCGTCTTCTTCGTTTGTAAATGAGAGAGGTACGGGTGCTGCGACCGCCGGGACGGTTGGTAATACTGGCAACAACTATGCAACCAGTGGATGGACAGGACCGTCGCATCTTCGAGAAGGTAAGTTCAGCCCATCCCGTGGCCTGATCGTGAGGCAAGCTAATGAGAAAGCTAATAAATCAGAGTGAAGAACCCAGCGACGTAATAGAAGGTGAAGGAGATGGCAGAAGTGATTCTTCGATCCAACCGAGTGTTAGACCAGGTGAGCTGAGCTTGCATTCACTTTCTACATTCTTCTCTTCCGTTGTTCCCCAGGCGTCTCTGTTTGGTTTCACACACTACACACATCCGTTTCAGCGTGGCATCTATCTCGGCGTTTCCCCCTCTGTTCTCCCCGCTTCGCCAGTTACAACCTCTCCTGTGGTTTCAAGCGGCTTATCTGTTTCCTCTTTTATTTTCCAGGAAGTGTTTTCAGTCGACATGCATATGCTGAAGATGCCGTTCAGCCAGCAGCGTATACTCCACTGACAACCGATACTCCACCGACGCTGAACATCTAACATCACCGGAGCAGCCACCCTGGTTCGGAGACTTTCTGAGGGAGTCACTTGCACGTTTGGACGAACCGGGCGGTGACGAACAGCGGGACAGACACGTACAAGATCATGGCAACAGGGAACGTGATACAACCACAGGAACGGAGGAAAGGCCACAAGAGGAATAAGTGTTGGAGAAACGGGACTGAAACAAACGGAATGTAGAAACCCGGGGAGTTGGTGGGATTGATATTGTTTTCTCTTTTGGTATCATCAGCGACTTTTGGTTTTTTTTTTATGGAATAGGATGATAGGAGACAGGCATAGACAGAACAGCGTTTGGAATTACTTGACAGGATTTTAATGAGAAGAATTGGTAATTGACTTGCCCTTTCGCTTATGGAGACAACCTTTCACTCATGATTGGAACGTTCAAGTTGGCTTAAAGAAGAGAGAGTTCTCTTGTGGCTTACAGGGCTCTCATTAAGAGTCCTCGGCATTTTAGGTTACCAGGGAGCCAGCCCACACAATCCATGTTACAAACTACCAAAGTGGGCAGGCCTTGAACTGAGAAAAGATGGTTACCACGAACTTTGGGGCTGCCAACATTGAACACAAAACTGAACGTTGCCCTACGTCAAAAGACACCATTGGTGCACGTCGGGAAGCAAACACAGGCATTGGACTTAACACAAGGGATACAACACAGTGGACACTTTTGGGATATATTACGAGGGTGGTGTCACTTGTACATGTTCTGGAGGAAGCAACTGGGCATTTATTCTTGGGTGCTCTCTAGAGTTAGGTTTCCAAAAAAAAAAGATGAGTGTCAGTAATGGAGTGTCACCTCGGAAACTATGGTATCTCACTTCACAGACTGAAGCCGACAGCCCAAACTAACTCAGATAGGTAGACAAACTGGGGGTTACCATACCTACGCATGTGCGGACCATTTTCTACTTGTACGCATTTCAGTTCAGATCCAGGATGGAAGATTTCTCTCCTGCTTCTTCTTCTCTCTTTCTCTTTCTTTTTCTTTTTCTATTCGAAACTTTTGTTCATGCTCCTATCAGTCCGTCTTAACTTGGATGGTTATATCTGTCACCAGCGGCGATTCTTCACTTTGCTTGATCCTGTTTCGGATTATTCAGACTCGCCCACTCACAAAATTTGGAGGTCGTTCATTAACTGGGTGGAGGGCCTTGCAGACATTTTTTGTTGTCTACCTAGAATTTTTTTGTGCCCCTGGAAGTATCATCCAGGGTGTCGATATGATACATCTACCGACCTAGTCTTAGTCTAGGTGGTGAAAGCCAAAAGATTTTAGCGTCATTTTAGGTGACGTGGGAAGGTGACGAGGAAAGGTAAAGAAGAAGAAGATGCAATGATACAGGTTTGTCCTAGACCTCTCACTTTGTCCCCGCCGTCCCCGCCGTCCAGCAGCACAACTAGGTACTCACAAACTCAACACCCGTTTCCTTTATCCTACTACTATAGTATCTACCTTATGTATCCATCTATCATAAACATTACCACCACCACAGTCACAACACACCCAGATTATCAAGCATCCCTACCTACCTAGGTATTCTAGTTTACATCTCCAGCTAACCCTCTACTTCCGTCTACCTTACTCTACAACTTAGCCACACTACCTCAACATCACCACCACCACCACCACCACCACCACAGTCTCCTCCTACTCCTCCTACTCCAGCCTCTTCTCGACACCTACTACCGCCACCGCTGCCACCGATGCATCCGGCCTCGTATCAAACCAACAACCCTCCCAATCCCTTCCCGCCATCACCAATAATGACCCCGACGCCAACCCCGACGCCAACCCCCTCTTCTCCCCAACCGAAGGTCCCACCCTAACAGCCATAATCGACACCGTTCTCGTTCTTGTCTTGATTACCTTTATTACCGTGTGTATTCTACAGTGGTGGCGAGATCGACAGCGCCGAGAACGCTTCGAACGACAACAACGACGGGAGGTGGAAGATGTCGAAGAAAGAGATCTCGAAGAACGAGAATGCCATGATCATTCTTGGGTTCCTGGTCCTGTTGATGGAGTCCAGCGCCCGCTTACCGATGGAGGATTTACTAAAGAGGGTTTCGAGGGTTTCGAGGGTAGAAGGGTGTAGTAAAGAGGTGTATGGCCAGTTGAGGCCGGGAATGGAAATGGAAGAAATGGAAAAGGGGGATGGAAAGAGATAGGGATTGGAAAGAGGGAAGGATATGGGTTCAGTACTCTAAGGAGGAAAAGGGATGAGATTGGTGGAAATGGAAAGGAAAAGGAAATGGAAATGGAAATGGGCGCTGGGAGGGAGACATGAAGGGAGAGTATAGGTTAGTTGAGGAGGTGAAGGGGAAGTGGACGGTGATGGGGAATGAGGTAGATGAGTTAGCTGGGGGAGTAAAAAGGGTAGTAAGTATTTTTAATAAATGGTCAAGGAGACTTTCAAGGTGATTGAGTAGCTAGGAATGTCGACGAGGACGACGTGATTGAGAGGGGTGTGAACGAGAATACATATTTAGGAAACTACTAACAACTCAAAGAGGTCCTGATGGGGACAACGTTGATACCATTTCACCGCATCAAACAACATGACCCCGAATACATCACACATCACACATCACACATCACACATCACACATCACACCACACCATACACCACACATCACCGCAAACGGACACATCAAATGGTTCATCTTGGCCTTCATTATCATTCATTGCCATATGGTGGACCAAAAATACGCTGCACGTAGAGGCTCTTTCGCAGTGACATTAGAATGCAACTTATTCCCATAGCTCCCAGTTGTCCTTTCATTTTGGTATGTTTTAAAATGAAAGAAAGCAAAGACGATACAAAGCAGTTCCGAGAATACGCCTTTACCATGGAATCCTTCGAAATTGCCCTGATGCAGCAGCAGCGGCGGCAGCAGCCGCACGACGCTTGGTGCGGCATCGTCCTTCACGGACAACTACCGACAACCTGCGCGCAGCCAGCCTCCCGTCCACAACGTCCCCTAGCCAACCAGTCCCGGCTCCGACGTCTCCGCTTAAGCGCGGGACATGACACCCCAGGCACGGATGATGTTGTCGGTGTAACCGGCGAAGAGGGTCTGGCCATCGGCAGACCAGGCGAGGGAGACACACTCGGGCTCGCGGGACTTCTTGCCGATGTTCTGGAACTCGGGCTTGAGCTCGTCGACCTTGCTCTTCTTCTCGAGGTCGAAGATGATGATGCTGCTGGAGGTGGCAGCGCAGAGCCAGTAGCGGTTGGGGGAGAAGACAAGGGCGTGGATCTCGTCGTTGGCGTTGAGAGAGTAGAGGTGCTTGCTCTCGTTGAGGTCCCAGAGCATGGTGGTACCGTCCTTGCCACCGGAGGCGCAGAGGGAGCCATCGGGGGAGATGGTGACGGCGTTGATGTAGCCGGTGTGACCGATGTGGTCAGTCTGGAGCTTGCAGGACGAGAGCTCCCAAACCTGATGGAGTTGAGACTGTTAGTCGCAAATCCTCTCGAAATCTCATGCAGTTTGTGACAAGGATTTAAAGATTTCCGAGAAAATCAGTGCGTGTGATGTTGGTCTCATAGCCCGAGGGCTCTGAAGTAGCAAATACTATTTTGAGAAAAATATGCATGCATCATGGTGTCGGGATTTTTTGGGGGGGAGTAAAGCAGGTTGTACAACATACCTTGACGAGCTTGTCCCAGCCGGAGGAGACAATGACGGGGTTCTGGGGGTTGGGGCTGAAGCGGACGCAGGAAACCCACTCGGTGTGGCCCTTCTCGGTGATGGTGAACTTGCAGTCACCGAGGGTGTTCCACAGCTTGATGGAGCGATCGCGGGAACCGGAGACGATCTGGCGGTTGTCGGCGGAGAAAGAGACGGAGAGAACGTCGTTGGTGTGGCCGACGAAACGGCGGGTGGTGGTGCCGGTGGAAAGCTCCCAGAGACGGAGGGTCTTGTCCCACGAGGCAGAGAGGGCGTAGGCACCGTCGGAAGAGATCACCTGCCGCGCCAATCAGTCAAACTGCCCGCGATTCCAAAATATCCACACAATCCTCCAATGTCGAGTATTTAACGTACACAGTCGGAGACGATGTGAGAGTGGCCGTGGAGACGGCGCTTGGGGTAGCCGTACGAGGTCTCATCGCGGGTGAGGTTCCAGATGATGAGGGACTTGTCTCTGCTACCAGAAAGGAGCATGTTGGGGCTAATTGCGAGAGCATTTGTAAGTTCATGATCTTCGCGCGAGTATTATGCGGTTCATTCGGTGGTTTCGTACTTCTCCAAAGAGGTGGCCAAGCTGGTGACCCAGCCATTCTGTCCAAGATAATGTGGTCAGTTTTCTGCATTTCGCTTTGTTTGCTTTTCCACCACATCTCTCTCTCTTTCGAATCGCTGTGCTTGCTGTCTGCTCTCTGCTGCCATGTCCCCATCATCGTCGCCGTCCAACTTGTTTCTCGTCGTTCGCAGTACCCTTTTCAGTTTGCGCCCATCGCGCTCCTCCTTAGCCCACCCACCAGCGCAAACGTTGACAATAACAACATGGCAGCAACCGCAGCAGCAGCAGCAACATCAGCGAAACGGGGGCGAACCGAACGGGCAAGAAATAAAACAAACTTACGTGGCCCTCCAGGGTGCCCTTGAGGATGAGTTGCTCAGCCATCTTGCAGTTCCTTTCTGGTTGATCAGGGGAGGATCAATGGGAGAATGGGGGAGCTTTTTCACGGTGCCTCTGCGCGGGTCAGAAATCGTCAAAGGCACAATGCGGAGACAGGCGACGAGATCGAGGAATTCCGGAAATTTTTGTGCGGCGGAAAATAGGGTCGGCCGACACAGCCAACTGCGGTCGCTGGGCGGTGGGGTCGGCTGCCGTCTTGGCGCTGTCGCCTCGAAATGGCGGGCTCACACTGTCCTTCACTCGCTTTTGGGGGCACCGACTGCAGCCCAGGCCTGCCCGAAACTGCGGTGTCGTCACTTCAAGTGCACTGTGCCATTGCCGGCCCGGCAAAGGCTGGCAGCGTTCAAGTATACAAGTACGTACCTACTTGAGAACTTCACTACCCGTCCCCGTTCGATGACAAACAGATTCACCAAGGTTCAGATATGACTTCACTCGAAATTTGTGTAGAACAATGCGCAGATCACTGGATCGAAGTTCTCTTAGTGGAAGAACAGTATAACAAGTTCTACACAATGTTGTATCCTCGGAACCACTCAACATCCGCTGTATAGACCACTGTCCGTCTATCTTTATATTTGTATGGGTATCTTGTATAAACTCGAGAATGACGACAAATGCTAATGCTCTGAATGATGCACCAACCCAATAACTCCCCAAGCCTTTTGAATCAAGCAATAATAGCTTTGTGCCATGTTCAGGATCGTAGAACCGTGAGCATGACACTGGTCGTGACCGATCACTTCACCTTTCTCTTCGCATGCCAATCTATCCGGCCTTCATGTGCATTGATCTCGCACAACCATGGCTATAACCATAGCCAACCGTGATGTCTGCAACTCTCTCATGATGAACTCGTCATCCTTGATCTACCGAGAGAGATCACTCCTTCTGATGACCTCTTCCCTCGTAAGCATCTCCATCACCACTGCCCTGCGGTCACCTCACGCCTTACTTCCCCGCCAACTCCCCCGCCAACTTCCTCACCCCCGGCCTAGCCACCTCCTTCCGATAATACCCCTTCTCCGCATTCACAATCATGCTGTGGTCCGCAATCTCCACCCGGCCCTGCTGACTATGCATAGACGCGGGCGCCACCTCCCTGCCTTTCGCCTTGGTGTCGTCCTCCACCAGCTCGCGCATCGCCGCCTCCCACAGCGCGTACCGCTCCCTGCGAGACGGGTCCCGCTGTGCCGTGGCCGACACGTCCTTTTGCTTCGCGATCTTGCTGGCGCGCATGAGACGGCGCAGCGCCTGCTCTCCGGCCTTGGCTTCCTTGGCGGCGGCTTCGCGGATCTTCTTAGGATCGCCGCGGGGGATCTCGTCGGGTGCCAGTGGTCGTTGGGGAATCTTGGTTGGCAACTGGGATTGCTGGGCTGCGACTGCTGCTGTTGCTGCTGCTGCCTGGGATTCGACCATCGTTTGGGTCTGGGTCATGGTGACGGTGGCTTGTGTGTCGGTCATGATGCTGTGCTGTGCGGTCGTGGCGGCCTCGACGCTTTCGGGCGTGTACTTGTAGGTGTGCACGCTGGGAAAGGAGGGGAATGAGCTCGGGATGTAGTTCTTGGCTGCCTTGTCTGCGGCGCCGTCGAGTTCGGGATCGAGAACAGGAAGGTCGGTAGGGATGGCGGCGTCTAGAGGGAGATCTTCCCATACTGGCTGTCGCTGCTTCTTCGGTATCGGGGGTTTTCTATGGGAGTAGAGCGCTGTGGGTGTAAGGTTGAAACGCTTCAAGGTGTTTTCGAAATCCTTGGGTATCGGGTAGGAGCGGCGCGCGGCGTTTGCAAAGACCTTGACTTCTTCGGTTAACGAATGGAGGTCTGGCCAAGGTGAGGTTAGCATAAAAGCAAGGTGACGCGGGGCAGCCTCAGCGCAGGCGGCATACACGTCTCCGTCATGATGGTAAAGCTCTCTATTGCTTCGGACGTGGCACCGTCGAAGCCGACCGTCTCCAGCGCCAGCGCGATGCTCCGCCTCAGTCCATTCTTGGCCAGCCCGTCGGGAGTGGGTGCTGTCGTTGCCTTTGATGAATTTCCGATGGCGTCAACTGCGAGAATTGTTCGTATTGATGTGTTGGTCTTTGGTCGTTTGGGTTGTGACGGTTGCGCTCCCTCTGCATCCACAGGTCTCTTGCGCGAGTCGGTCGCCATGGCTAATGGCTTATTGTTCGCGGGAGCGATATGATACGTTTTGTCGATGGTATTGATATCGGTCGCTATCCCGTGTTGACAAAAGATGGTGACGCGGCCGTGTGGAGGGTGATGAAGTGGAAAGTTGATTTGGTGGTTGAAGATGTTTGGAAAGTCGCGAACTGAGCTTCTTGACGAATCGATGAGACCTGGCGCGGGTGCACCTTCAACTTGCATGAGAGCTGAATTGGGAAATGCATTCAACGGTCGGGGATCACCCACGCACAGGCCAAGCTGATGTCAAACCAGCCTTGCAGCTTGGGCCAGGCGCTAGTGCGATTTGGGTTCTTGCCTGCCGGGAGCATCTGTTTACTGAAGCAAGAAGTTGGAGAACCGACGGCGGTTGCTATTCCAGACAGAGACGAAGAAACAAGATCATCAAGAGCATCACTAAAACCAAGAATAGGAACTTGTGGTTTCGTCTACTTTGTTCAATAAGATGCATCTCAAGTCGTAGTTCACGCCGTTCAATGTGGACCTCCTCTTATCGTTATCGCATCTTTTTCTGGGCCACGATGGATCCGCCAAGATGGAAAATGCGTTCCACCAAGCGGACACCACCATGCATCACACTCACACTAACAATTTGACTTTGTGAATGCCTTCAGTTCACTCCTTCACTTCACTCTTTCGTGTTTAAACATTCACCACCACAACCATCACACTACTTACTTACCCAAGTCAATCCTTTCGTTTCCACCCAGGTCACTACCACCACCACCACCACCACCACCACCAGAATAATGCACGACCTCGAAACCCTCAACACCGGCGGCTACGCCTCCACCACCCACCTAAAACTCACCTGCCCGCTCCCCTCGGGCCTGCCCCCCGCCATCCTCACTCTCGGCGCCACCCTCACGCGCCTCGACCTTTCCGGAACCGGCCTCTCCTCCCTCCCCTCCGAATTCGGCACCTCTCTACCCAACCTGCGCATCCTTTTTCTCTCTTCCAACAACTTTTCCACTTTTCCCTCCGTCCTGGCACAATGCCCTTCCCTGGAGATGATCGCCTTTCGCTCCAACAGAATGACTTCCATCCCGGAAGGTTCCTTGCCGACCAAAACACTCAGGTGGTTGATCCTGACAGATAACCAGATCTCCACCCTACCCGAGGACCTAGGCAAGTGCGAGAAGTTGGAAAAGTGCATGTTAGCTGGGAACCAGCTATCGAGCTTGCCAGAGTCTATGGCCACGGGATGCAAGAACCTGGCGCTGCTAAGGTTGAGCGCAAATCGATTCGAGACGCTTCCAGAGTGGTTGTTTGACTTGCCCAAGCTGGCGTTCTTGTCGTTTGCGGGGAATCCTTGTGTCGAGAAGCAAACGGCCGCAGCGACAGCCAAGGCGGGGACGAGGTTTGATCTGGAAAAGATCGAGTGGGAGAACTTGGAAGTGCAGGAGACGCTGGGCGAGGGGGCGTCGGGGGTGATTTCTAGGGGGTTGTGGAAGCAGAGCGCCGAGTATGCCGAGGAGGTGGCGATCAAGGTTTTCAAGGGCGGCGTGACGAGCGATGGGACGCCCAGGGATGAGATGGCGGCGGTGCTGGCGGCGGGGTTTCATGAGGGGTTGATTACGGTCTTGGGGAAGGTGGTTGGGCATCCTGATGAGGTTGTTGAGGGTGCTGTTGCTGCTGAAGGGGAGGAGAAGAAGTTCCAGGGAGGGATCGTGATGCAGTTGATTCCAGAGTACTACGCGGCTTTGGGGCTGCCGCCTTCTTTCGATACCTGCAGCCGCGACTGCTTCCCCGAGGATGCCTCGCTGAGCGCGGCGGAGGTGCTGGGCATGTTGACGGGCATTGCTGGAGCGGCTGCTCATCTTCATCAGAGGGGAATTGCGCATGGAGATTTGTATGCGCACAACATCCTGGCGAGCAAGGCGGACAGACATGCCTTGCTGGGAGATTTTGGTGCTGCTACAATCTATGGCACGGACGAGGAGGTCTATGCTGGCATGGAGAAGTTGGAAGTGTTGGCTTTTGCGCATCTGTTGGAGGATGTGCTTGGTTTGATCAGGAGGGAGAAGGAGAAGAAGTCGACGAAGACCCCAGAGCCGGAGGCTGCCATTGTTGTTGCTGCCGATGCGGCTCCTCCTGCCTTTAGAGACAGCAGCGAACTCACAGAAGAGGAAGAGGAGGCCATCGTTCAAGGGCTGGAGAAACTGCAGAAGCAGTGCGCTGACCCTCGAGTTAACTCGCGCCCGTCGTTTGAGGACATTGCGGTGGAGTTGGAGGACTTGGTTGGCTTCCGGGGTATGATGCGGATTCCGATTCCCAACCTCAGCTAAGCGAGGTGTTTGTGGGTCTTGCAAACATATTTTATCTCTGATCTCGTCCGCTGGTTGCGCATGGTGAGTTTTGTTTTTCCTTCTGTCAAGATTTACACCGCTTCAGTCCTGCACAGACAGCGTCACATCTACCCTTGCTATGAGCTCACCGGTCCGAATAGCCTCTTTTTTTTTGTGTAACAACAAGCGAGCGAGCAATTGAAATCCATACCAAGCAAGGAAACATGGCCATGTGGGTGAATGTTGATTTCCTTGCATGAAGCCATTGGACAATATTGTTCTTGTCATTGTCACGTCAGCATGATCGACGTTCACTGACTGCTCAAGTGTGCGTGAATGTGACGCGGAAACAGGGAGTCAATCATGAGAGTATGGGAAATATTGACTCCATGCTTGCCAAGTGGTTGCATTGGTCGTGACTATCACGATGGATGTGTGACTGGAGCAACGATAATAAAAGCCGAAGGTCGACCAGGAGGAATGGACAGGGACAGTTCAATGAGAGGACTTTGCCAGGCTTCCTATGGAGCCATTAGGCGCTTGATATCAATGGTGTAGAGGCTCTGGGGGAAAGAGTTAGCAATGGAATGTATATCGATGTCCCCGTCAACCGAACAAGAGCGACTGGTCCTCGATTTAGTCGACAAATACTAGGTTGGCGATTGTTTCCGAGTGGTCAAAGTCCATATCTTGATACTTCAGTGGAGTTGCTGCTTTCTGTCCATCGCCGGAGTCTTTTCACCTGCTCCACACAGATGCCCATCTTGAAGGCTTGCTTCCTTGGCGGCACCTTTGTTGAAGCGATTAGAGGACTCAGCTGCATTTTCTGAGGGTTGTCTCAAATTTGAATAGGTTTTGAGAGGAATCAGTGGCAAGCAGTCACTCGCAGATAGCTCATTGACCTCAGCTATGTACATAATAGCCGTATCCGACAACCTCTTTTTTCAGTCTCATGTATAAGCCGCCAACCGAGGGTCGGATATATATGTAGGCACCGATATCATCAAGCTATGTTGTGCATGTGGTGGCAACGAACGGAAGTTGCCGATGGAGTCAGGTTGTCCGGTTAATGGATTGCTCCGTTGGTTTGCTTGTGCTTGCGGAACTGACGACAAAACGTCAGAGGAAAGCTCACTAGGAGGGAAGAAGAAGAGTAATGGAAAAAAAAAAGAAAAAAAAGAAAAAAAGATAAAGATGGCAGAATGGAAGGAGTGGATTGGTCGACGGAGGTTGCTCCTTTACCTTGTTCCATTATGGTTCTGCCCCCCACCAAACCGTCCAATCCGCCTTGACGGCAGCCCTGCAGAGAACTCCGAGACTGCAACCAAAGTCATCCATCCTGGTCCGGCAAGTGCTCCCCGACCCCTGTAAGGCATCGAGGTGACAGGACCCCGCATCGCCAACTAAACATTCTCTCTCTCCCTTCCGTCTTCGAGTTTCAAAAGCCAAAGTGGAAAGAAGTCACACTCTTCACTCCTCCCATCTACTGAGAAGCCAGCTCTGCCCAACCAGAGACGCCAGCTTCATCACGCGTTACACATTCTTGGCGCGAGGGACTTGAACAAAAAAAGAGTCGAGTCCATCTTCAATTCTGCGGGTGACTTTTGTTTCGTTCACACCCACCAATACCTAAACATCTCCAGGCGCAACCAGTGTTGGGCAACCCACGGCATTTCATTGATGAACCACGGTCCCTATCCGATGTGAAGTTGCCAATTGTGTATATTCCAAGGTCTCCTTGATCTTCATGGTCCAGAGACTATCAACCTAAAGTTGTCAACGTCTATTTTCTACACTAGTGGCCTTGTTATCCTCCACAGCTCTACCTCTACCCGTCCTCCCCCGGCCGGCCATGTGGTCGGTCGTATGTCGGTGGTGACGGCCCGGATATGGATAACCGGCGACCAACGATAGTCTCCTATCTCTACCCTCTTCAATAACTCAAACACCTATACTTAGTCATCTATGCTCTTCCGACACTCCCAGCTTCTTCTATTTATCTAGGTAATCAACACTCGACATTCTTTACTCGGCCGAGTCCAACCATCAACATTCAGCACCACTTATGTGGTGTAACAACAACAACAACCACCATCTTCCATTCAGTCAGTTGTTAACCGACATTCTACCTTTGCAGATTTACCAACAGCAACAAGCGGGCTCGACCGGAATGCTTGTCGGCACCCATTATATCTTTGTCAGCCCATAGGGATTGCTAGATCTTGAGACATGATGGTAATGACTATTCCTCCTCTCGCTGGCATCATACCATTCCGTGCCGCCCCGGTCACGGCATCCACGCTGACCTCATGAGCCCGGTGTTGTGCTGACATGTCCCGAAAATTTAGTCAATTATCAACTACCCATCATCCAATCTCCTCTTTACATCAATCATCGTCCAACATATATTACTAGCTTTCACTTACTGCCGCCATGTTTCCCATCAACGTGGCAGCGATGCCTGCCCTCCCAACCAGAAAAGCACTGATAGTGGTCGACCTCCAAAACGATTTTGTATCTCCTGACGGTGCCTTGCCCGTGACCAAACCAGATGGTTTTGTCGATCGCATTCTGGGACTGGTCAAGGTCTTCCGTGATTCCGGTGCCGGCGATGTCGTATGGGTTCGAAGCGAGTTTGAACAACATCGCGCCCTAGATACCGAGGGAGACACCATTATAGCATCCGATATACCAATGCGCCCTTCACCCACAAGAAGGCGTGCCAACTCCAAAGATCACGACGAACAACTCATGGGAGCTGATGAGGAGGCGTTCTTGACCGTTGTTGGCGGCCTTGCCAAACCGGCATGCGTCCGGAAGGGCACACCAGGCGCCAATTTTCCGCCCAACATTGAGTCTTCCATCATGCGTGGTCGCGACTTTATAACCACCAAATCGCACTACAGCGCATTCCCTCCGGGCCAATCGCAGCTGGTTCAACAGCTGAGAATGCGTTTTGTGACGGATATGTACGTGTGTGGTTCCCTTACCAATGTAGGCGTCTTTGCGACCGCCCTGGAAGCTGGAAAACATGCCTACGACATCACTATCGTGGAGGATTGCTGCGGCTATCGGTCATATGCACGACACGTCAATGCCGTCCAACAACTAGAGAAACTCACGGGTTGCGATCTCCTGGACTCACCAGCCCTCATCGACAAGTTACAGCCCACTCAGCCCAGAAATTCGGCGAAACACGGCCATAGGACAAAGCCGTCGAGCGGGAGCAGGGATGTCAAGAAGCCTGGAAAGGCAAAAGAGAGCAAACAGGACCGAGACAGAGTCTCCTCCGCCCCTCCAAAGGCTTCAACAAATCACTCGACGGGACTTTCACCAACAATGGCCAAGGTGTCAATAGACCTCAGTATTATCTCTCCGATCGAACCACTTCCTCCATCACGGAGCACCACAAATTCAGGCAGCTCTACCACGCCACAACCACGCCAAGCCACCAGGCACGCTAATGTACCTCTTACACAGCCCATGGTAACCCATGGAGATCTATCGAATCCTTTGGCCGACAGTCTTGCGCCCTTGGAAGCTGATTTCGAGGCTGACATGGACAACATTGAGTCAGAGGTCTTGTCTATCAAGCGTCGAAACGTGGAACGAATTAGTCAATCGCTATCTGGCTCTCCAGGCGTACTCGGCGCAAAACCAGTTGATGGTGCTGATCCCTCACCATCCTCACAGACTACAAGAGTAGCCGTTAAGCCACGATTTCGACGTGACATAACCTCAACGAGCTCATCATCAAGTTCGCCGTCCCACTTCCAGGGAGATAACAAAGATCGGGACTCGGCCGAAGCGCTGGAACAAATCAAGGATACCCCTTCAACCCCAGCAACATCAAATCAGCCAGATCCAAACACCCCGCAGTCGTCTAGCAATTCTCGAGAAACTCATACAAAGACGTCATCAACAACCACTATGGAAGATCATCAAAAATCGACCGTCTCTGAACCGCTTTGTGAGGGAGACACCACTGTTATCACCAATGCCCTCTCGCCTGATCTCGCCGCTCATGCCTTTGAGCGGCTTCTGGAAGAAGTCAGCTGGGCCGGCATGTCCCACTTGGGTGGTGAAGTTCCACGACGCATCGCAGTTCAGGGTGCTGTCGACGACGAAGGAAACATGCCAGTATACCGTCATCCAGCAGACGAGTCACCACCACTTCTCCCCTTCTCTCCCACTGTCCTTGCTATCAAGAACGAGATCGAGAAGCACCTCGGCCATCCACTCAACCACGTCCTTATCCAGCACTACCGTAACAGCAGCGACTACATAAGCGAGCACAGCGACAAAACCCTGGACATTGTCCGCGGCAGTTACATTGCCAACGTCAGTCTCGGCGCTGAACGAACCATGGTCCTCCGCACCAAGCGACCACCCAAGGACAAGGACAAGAAGGATACGCCGGCAGCAGCAGCAGCAGCAGGAGGGACCTCTGAGAGTCCATCAGCAGCAGAAAAAACCAAACGCCAGATCCAACGCGCCCCTCTCCCCCACAACTCCCTCCTCCGTATGGGCCTCCAAACAAATATGCGCTGGCTACACGCCATTCGTCCCGACAAGCGCTCCGACCGTGACAAGTCCTCTTCCGAGCTGGCCTACTCGGGCGCGCGCATCAGCCTGACCTTTCGACAAATCGGCACCTTCCTCAACGCTTCTCAAACCATGATTTGGGGCCAGGGCGCCGTCGGGAAAACCAAAGAGGAAGCCCAACCGGTGGTGAACGGCCAAACTGACGAGGCGGTTAGGATGCTGCAGGCTTTTGGGCATGAGAACCATGTTTCCGAGTTTGATTGGGAGAAGAACTATGGAGCGGGGTTTAATGTTTTGCATATGGGCAGCCCGAAGAGGTTCTTTGCGGGTAGTGTCCAGGGGAGGGCGTGCACAGTGGAGAACACGAGGGTGGCGCTGGCGTTGGCGGATATGGGGATTGGAGTGGCTAGGGGGGCTATTGACGCTTCTGGTGGTTCGGGTGAGGACGAGGAGGAGCAGTCTGAAAGAAGAGGAAGAAAGGTCAAGGTCGGAGTCAAGTTCGTGGATAACGATCCGGCGCGGACCGAGGTGGTTGGGGATGTCAGTATCCTGAGGTATTTGGATGCAGTGTATGGAGCAGGCAGGAGGTACGATCAGATGACACCAGCCCAAGTGGCAAAGAGGTTCGCGAGGCTGGAGGAGGTGGACGAGTTGTGGACGGCTTGGAGTTGGCTGCTTAAGAGGTCGGATAGGACAAAAACGGAAGAGAGTGGTGATGACAAGGTCAGCAGCACTTCTGGGGCGGAGAAGGTGAAGCAAGCAATCAGGGAGAAGAAGGCGCTGTTGAAGCAGTGGGAGGAATATGCACAAGAGGCTCATACTGTCGCGGCAACGACGACAACCACCGACAGTACAGATTTTCCGCCAACAGCATCTGAAGCAGAGACTAAAACCCAGCCAAAAGAACCAGCAGCGAAGGATCAGGACAAGCATCACCTGACCCCTTTCTACATTTGCGGCGGCGAGGCTCCCTCCCCAGCGGACTACGCCCTATGGCCCGTTCTGCATGAGCTAGTCACCTACGTAGACGGTGACACGGAGGTACTCCGTATCGGGGAGGGTTACCTAGCCAAGTATTACATGGCTTTCAAGCAGAGGAGTGCTGTTGCCAAGGTGGTGCTTAGCGGTGGCAATACTGGTCCTGCCTCTGGTGATGGTGGTGGGGAAAAGGGTGGTGGTGTCGCTGCTACTGATACTGAGGAGAAGAATACCGCCCCTAGTGCTCCTGCTGCTCCTGCTGCTCCTGCTGCTCCTGCTGCTCCTATTGTTGCTGCAGAGGTACCTCTGAGAAAGACTCTTGATACCGTGGTGGATCTCGATGCTGGCCTCAAGCAAATAGCAGATTCGCCTGGCGAAGAGGTGGAAATCAACAAGACAAGTGGAAGTGTCTCTGTTGTCGATAAGGTCGAAGAAAATACATCTATGTAATGAGGAGAAGCAAGAGGAGGAAGAAGAACCGGTTGGCGATGGAGAGGGTTAGTAAGTAGTAGACAAGGCGGTGTTACAACTAGAGTACTTGTACTCCCACTGTTGCTGAGGAAGGAATGGAAATGATATCAGAAATGTGGGACAAGGGCAAGGATAAGGACATGGATAAGGACGGGAGGCACGGGGGTTTTGCTTAAACAAAAAGGATGGAAAAAAAAAAGGTGAAAGTAAGGACTGGAGGAGAAGTGAAGACCCTAGAAGTACCTAGGTAGTCAAAAAGGGAGAGGAGGTAAGGTATGTATATATCATTGTAGGTAGTTGAGAGAGGAAGGATATATCAGGAAGGTCTACCTACCTAGGTACCTACCTACCTACCTACCTACTTGAATCGGGAATCTAGGGCATGTAGAGAGAGAGGTATGATATACCATCTTGACAAATGCCAACTACTGATATTCTAAAAGTTTCATATACCCATTGATTCCAGTTCTGTTTTGGCTGTCATTGGTGTCCCCTCCTGCCAGTTAATCATATCCCCGGCCCGTTATGGGTATCAAACTAGTTGGGTAGTGACGTGCCACTCGTGTGTAGTGGTGGTGGTGGCGAAGATTAATTATATAAACGCGTACGTGGTTGAGATTATTGCCATTTTATTCTTTATAATAATAATATGGTAGGTAGGTGCCTCATCCCTACCAGTAAGTAACGGATATATAACTTTCTTTTCCTGCCTGAGGTATCACCTAAGGTGGAAGGTATGCAAAGGAGAAAATGTTATGTGATGGTGGAAAAAGGTTGAGTGGATTTTGCTCAGACTTTGTATACTCCAAGGTCTTATGTAGATATAGGTAGGTCTTGTAAAATTGAAGTACGTTAATGTTGATTTTCATGATTATTTCGTTATCTCCCGTTATTTTTCTATCTGTCTTGTGGTTTGTTTTCTGTGTAGGAAGACTGAATTCGCCGTTCGCTTTATCTTGAGTAGGTATCTTTCTTTTCTGCTTTCGTTAGCTCTGTTCGTTTCTCTCTCCAAGTGTGTTTACTTTTTTTTTCCTCTTCTCTTTTTTTTCTTTTTCTCACCTTTACTTGACCAATTCACGGTTTGTCTGATGAGATGAAACACATAAGAATAATACGCTGGCAATTTTCCGAGTTATCCCAAGACAACATGTCGTGTCAATTCGAAGAGGATTGAGTTGTGTGTGTATATGATGACCCTGAAACCATTTTGATATTTATAAATCGACAACAACTGACTGACGCCGTACCCGTAATGTTAAAGTGAAAGGCCGCGCGCAGCTAACAACAGAAAAACACAAAAGGTATGCAAATACATGAACTCATCTCTGTCCATCCCACCCCGTCCAATGGAGTCCCATATAGCCAGCCAGTTAATAGACCGAAAAAAACACACCAAAAAAAAGTGAAAACAGAAATTACAAAACGGGCAAGAGAAGTGACTGTTAAACTCACTCCTTTGCCTTTTCCCCTCCCTAGTAGCATTCGCTCCTTTTAAGCTCGCCTCTCGCCTTTGCCTTCGCTTTCCTTCTTCGAAGCTGGCGGAGATGTAGACATAGACGTAATAGAACCAGGACCCTCAACAATACCCGTGGATCCCATTAACTCGATCAACGTCGGCCCTCTAGCCCTTACCGCATTCCCATTCCCATTACTTCCTTCATTCAACCTCGCCACCATCATGGTCAGCACCTCACCCGGTCCGTCAACCCCCTAAGACGACTGGTCCCAAGGGCAAGGGTACGTGCCCACCCAACTCTCCACCTCGCTCCTGAGCTGGACAATCTCCGGGTCCGTCTCGCCATTGCCCAAGTAATCCATGAAAGTCTTGACGCGGTTCGCCGCCTTCTCGTTGCCCTTCTTTACCGCATCCTCCTTGGCCGCCTTGTTGATGCGCACAGCAATGGTCACGGCGCGATCGATTATGTCAGCCACGCGCGCAAAGTCCTCTTCCGTGAACCCGCGGGTAGTCATGGCGGGCGTGCCGATGCGCAAACCGCCGGGCGTCAGCGCCGACTTGTCGCCGGGGACGGTATTCTTGTTGGCAGCGACACCGACGAGTTCCAGCACGCGCTCGACGCGGCTGCCGTCGATCCCCTGCGGCTTGAGGTCGATCAGGACGAGATGGTTGTCTGTGCCACCGCTGACAATGGTGTAGCCCAGCCCGTTCTTGTCCTTGGGCTGGCCGAGGCGGGCGGCGAGCGCCTTGGCGTTGGCGAGGACCTGGCTCTGGTAGGCGCGGAACTCGGGCGTCTGGGCCTGCTTGAGAGCGACGGCGAGGGCGGCGATGGTGTGGTTGTGGGGCCCGCCTTGGTGGCCGGGGAAGACGGAGGCGTTGATGGGGGTCTCGAGGTTGTACAGCTCCTCCTCGCCCTTCTTATTGGTGCGGCGGACGCCGCGGCGGAAGAAGATCATGGCGCCGCGGGGGCCGCGGAGGGACTTGTGGCTGGTGGTGGTGACGATGTCGGCGTGGGTGAAGGGGCCGGGCATGACCTTGGCGGCCACGAGACCGGAGATGTGGGCCATGTCGGCCATGAGGTAGGCGTTGACCTTGTCGCAAATTTCGCGGAGGCGGGAGTAGTCGATCAGGCGGCTGTAAGCGGAGGCGCCGGCGACGATGATCTTGGGGCGGTAGATGATGGCCAGTTCCTCGAGCTTGTTGTAGTCGATGTAGCCCGTCTTCTCATCGAGACGGTAGGGAAGGGTCTCGAAGTACTTGGAGATGAAGGAGATCTTTTTGGTGGGAGTCTGGTAACCATGCGAAAGATGGCCGCCGTGGGGGAGATCGAGGCCCATCAAGCGGTCGTGGGTGTCCATGAGGGCCGAGTAGACGTAGAGGTTCGCAGGAGCACCGGACAGCGCTGGAGAGGCCATGTTAGCCTGGCGCATTCTTTGAACAGAGAAGCTGTAGAGCGAGATACTCACCTTGCACGTTGACACCCCATTCCTTGGGATCCAGGCCAAAGGTCTCGAGGGCTCTGTCCTGGCATAACCTTTCGGAAGCATCGATGAACTCGTTGCCGCCGTAATAACGCGCTCCCGGATAGCCTTCAGAATACTTGTCTTTTATCCAAATGTCAGCTCCTGTTCTCCCCATTTTCTCTCTCTCTATCCGAACGTACTCTGCATGGGGCTTCCTAGCGCATCGAGGACGGCCTGGGATGTGAAGTTCTCGGATGGGATAAGGTTGATGAACTGCTTCTGTCTTTGCTTCTCCTACATGGCCCAAACAAGATGGTGTTAGTCGGTCATGCGACAGACAATTGCTTCACTGGGGAGATCACCTTTTCGATAATATCGTACATGACGGGATCGGCCGTCTGCAAGTGGGAGGCGAGCATCTGCGCACCGGGTTAGCGACATCACCACAACCACTAATACCACCAACCATTCCGTCTGGTAAGGAAGGCGGCGCACCTTTTGCTGATTGTCATTGGCAATCGAAGACGAGGAGAACCTCGTCCAGCTCTTGGGTACCAGCCCTGCGCTCCTCTGTCCCTGCAATTGTATCCGGGAAGCGGCGGCGCGACATGTCGTCGAGGCGGCCAGAGTCGCGGCGGAGGTGGTAGAAGCCGCTCGGCGGGCGCAGGCGCGCACAGCAGCTGTGCTCTGGAAGCTCGACATGACTTTTTGTTTTTGTTGTTGTTGTTGACTGAATGGTAGATTAGAAAAGGAAAAGGTCAGTCAAATGTTACGTAGATGGCTAGATACGGATATGATATGAGACGAGGCAACATACGGGATCGGCAACGACAAGAAAAATGACGGGATGGGAAAGTTACTGTCGGTACCCTTCACTGCACAGCCAATCCCATTCAATCCACAGTGACAGACACTTCTTGTTACTTTATTAGACCCCAGGGCGAGGATAAAACGGATTCGCTTGGATGTTGGACTTTTCTTTTTTCTTTTTCGAAATGACTCCCAAGGGAAGAAAGAGTTATGTAATTAGTCCTCGGTGTTAGTCAACTTACCCGGGTAATGGTGGTGATGGTCGATGATGCTATGCTATGCTGCCCTTGTCAACTTATTTATCGCTACCTGTCTTCGTCGTGGTCGATAATACTACAGTTATAGCATAAGGTATCTCATCACCACAGCCAAGCTATGAAAACCTTGATGATTCCGTATCACACCTCTCCTCTCCTCTCTCTCTCTCTCTTTCTCTTTCTCTTTCTTTAAAGTATACAACTCGACGGAGGTTGAATTCGTCCAAACAGAAACATGGAGTCACCCGAACCTAACCGACCGGCTATCTTTACCCCACCAAAAACATGACGAAGGCTCACACCTTTAAGCCCGGCTTGTTCCCCGAGCTCTTGCCAAATCCACCCCCATAGCCCAGCACTTTTCCCAACGATACCACCCTAACTAGCTCCCCCATTTCACACACCCAAACCCGCTACCACACCATCATCCCCACTCCCCATCCTCCGATCTAGTCCGACCTCTTCCCTCGTTCACAGCAGTGACGGGACAAGCAAACCCTTGCCCCAACTTTGCTCCCCCCCCCCCCCCAGTCCCCACAAATTCCATTTGTCCCCCTCCCCACTGCTCTCCGTTCCGTTCCCTGGTTGCTTCAAAAACCCCTCCTCCCCTCCCCCCATTTTTGTTCCCATCTCTTCTTCTTCTTTTTCTTCTTCAATCAACTAAACTGGGTATGATGAGCCCGCTAAGAACACCAGCGCTTTTGCTCCTCCAGGATCTTCTCTTTTTCGGAAGAAAGGATCTTCTTAGGGGGACGATTCATTTCGCTGATATGCCCTGGCGCAAAACTCACCACTCTGAAAGGGGACAATTTGAGGAAATCTCTGACCCAACTTTTTCCTTCTCCTCGAGAGAGAAAAGAAAGAAAAGGGGTTTGGTTGATGCACGATTTTCGCTGTAGGCGGTCGTTTCATAGCAAGGCCTTGTGCTTTGTTCTCTTTTCTACTTCTTTTTGAATATATCCTATAGATAGTTGGCGTTGAGGGGGTTTTGGTGGAGGAAGATAGGTGTTGATAAAGATGAGAAGCCGGCCACGTGGGTGGATGAATGGTTGGTCTGGTCTGGTTCAAGGACCTGATCTGATGGCTGTTGATGGCTCTTGATGTCTGTCAATTGCCATCGTGGACTTGCTGTTCGAAGCTACAGTAGTCTACGTGCGCGCTTGACTATCTGCTCGGATCACGATGTGCTGAGCGTGATTTTGTGGTGGTTTAGCTAAGCTACCCATGCTCTTCCCATGCTTTTCGCTTTGTAGATCACATCTGAAGGTGAGACAGTCCTCGTGTCATTGCAAGTTCGATGACGATGTCATTCATCCATCATGGAAGTGATGTTTCCTGCGAAGGGAGGGTCGTCGGCGTCGGGCTTCTACCCAGACACACGAAATTACATCACCGCATGCAAGCTCTTTAACATCACGAGTCGAGGTTCCATGGAGAAGGCGTGAACTGGAAAATGGTATCATACAAATGGAGTCAAGCACGCACTGCGGTACATGAAAGCAATCTGAAAAGAACAGCAGCTTTGTGCTCAACAACGACGTAATCGCATTGTCTCCTTGCATCCCGTCCCTTTCGGCCTCTTGTCCCATGAGCGCGCGGCGATCAAGAGCCTGATGAATATCTCTGCTCGGAAACGCAGCTAGATCGTGGTTCTTTGACTGACATTTCTTGTCGCCATGCGCCAGACGACATGCAAAACGCCCACAACACCATCCTTTGCTGTCGCCCGTGTGGTATCACCAACAATACCTCCCACAGAAGTGAAAGCACCATCAACTAGGGAAAACCGGACGACCAGAAGCGGATTTCCACGCGTAGATTTTGGAGATGTAGAGAGAATTGCGACCAGAAAAAGAAGCCCAACCGATTACTCCGAATGCAAGGCCGCCAATATGTCCGTCTTCTTCCATTCACGTCATCATCCCAGTAATCTACTTGGACTCCTCCTCCTCGCCGGCGAGAGCGTTGCGCTTGGCAGCCTGGCGCTCGAGCTTGCGCTCGCGAGCGGCCTTGGTGCGGGCACGCTTGGCGTCCATCTCCTCCTTGATGGCCTTCTCGCGAGCCTTCTCGGCCTTGGCACGGTGAATCTGCAGTAACAAACGTCAATATCCGTCCTCCGAGTGCCTTCCTCCGCTCGGGTTGTGGTGGGTGTACGTACGTGCTCAACGAGGGCACGCTTGTGCTTGAAGGTGTTACCCTTGGCGAGGTGGTAAAGCTCGTGGTAGAGGTGCTTGTCGATCTTGCCGGAAGCACGGTACTTGACGAGCAGACGACGGAGGACCCGTTGGCGGCGCATCCACAGAACCTGCCTGTAATCGTAGAAATCCCTCCGTCAGCAAAAGATATTCCCCAAGAAAAGTTTGTCGGTCCAAGACATTTGCCACCCTCCATTATCTCCGTCTCTCAATCATGTCCTCCACCAGGCCCAAGCGTAGCCTCCCATAACTCGTCCCATGCGATGATAATGATAATGATAATGATCCTCCTCTTGCCAAATGTCTTGGTCGTAATGATGGGTTTTTTGTGTTCGGGTTGTACGTACTCGGGCATACGGGCATCGGCGGTACCCTTGCGCTTACCGAAGCCGCGGTGACGGCCAATGCGGCGGGCAAGGTTGAGCTCACGCGCACGGGAGCGCGAGTGCATGGTGACGGGCTTCTTGATGATGAGGCCATCGGCAACGAGCTTGCGGATCGTCTGGCGAGAGTTGGCGTTGCTGATCTCGGAGACCTCATTGGGGTCGAGCCAGATCTTGCGCTGGCCGACGCCCAAGACGGAGGACGCGAGCCGCTTCTGGGTCCTCAGGTTAACCCTGAAAGTCGCGGAAAAAAGTCAGCCAACTGCATCTTGGGAAACTGTCCGGATTGCGGTCATGGTGTCGCTTTTGTCGGTTTTGATGGCGCAGCGTGGTGGTGGTGGTGGTGATTGATGGATGGATGGTGATGAGCATCATGGACTGCACTGCCGGGGACAACCAGTTTTGGCGATTCTGACGCAAACGACAAAGAAACCCTCGTTTGTGTTCATTTGTTGGAAAGGCTTCATTCCTCCCTCAGAATCGCCAAAATGCTCGTCCCGGCAGCCAATTTTTCTCATTTCGCGAACGAACGGGACGGCATGACGATGCTACTCACATCTTGACGGATTTCTGCGTGGATGGTCGGGTCTGGTTGACGATGGATTGAAATTTCCACGGGCTGAGGGGGAAGGTCGGAATCTTAGAATTTCTCACACCACCAGTTTGTGGGTTTCGCCGGGTGGGGACCCAGCGATGCCTGCCATTGGCGAGGGTTAGTGAGGGCTGTCACGGGGCGGGTCACGTGCACTGAACGGACTCTAGCAGCAGCAGCGGAAACTGCAGTGACTGTAATTGCCATTCACTCATCAAACACCAAACATCATTCCACGCCTCCCGGTGCCTTCACTTTGCCCGTGTATTGCCTCGTACTTTCCCTTTGCTTTCAAAACCTGACAGCAGTGTCGGCGTGACGGTAATTTTGCCGGTCGTTAATGTCCGGGTGGCAAAATCAGTAGCGTTGTGCAGACCGTTAGCAAGTGTCGCAGCACTTCTCAGCACTTGTTGTTAGCGGATTGCATGCGACTTGGTCTGCCACTTATACGGCATCACGGGACCAACTGGAAGCGATTGGACCAGCAGCACATTTGTCTCATGATGATTCATTATGATTGTGTTTGATACAGCAGTCCACCGGCCTTACGGAAAAAGATAAAAAGGAGCTCGCCCAGCAGTAGTACATCCGATGTCAGTGGCGCGACTGGCCATCAGAGTTGCTGGTTTTCATGTTGGCTTTACCGGAAGACAACATTCTTCAAGAACGCATCTGCTAGATGTCCTGGCTTTGCCCCTTGAACCAAGACCGAAAGAAGACAGGAAAAACAATGAAGGCCATACTGACGAACTATATAGAGCCTATGTATGGTCCACCGGTGATATTTCGTGAGAGAATCATAACTACGACCATATGTATCAAAGCGGTAGGATGGATAACTCCCATTACCCAAGTGTTGCCAGTACGATGTCGCTCTGTCAACTGAAGGGCATCTCGTGAACTCCCTTCAACTTCCAATCCTCATCCTCTATCAACCACAACACATCAACAACTGAATTAACTCCACTGCCATCTGCCTTTCCATACTATACACGAAGCATGTGGGAAAAAAGGAAAAAAATACAACACTACCGAGGTAAGCACATTAGGGCGTGTTGCCAGCCAGTAACTTTAACGGATGCTTATGCTATGATATGCTATATGTTGTGGTGTAGGTATCCCTTGTGTCAACATTCGACGAACGAACGAACGAACGCTGCAGCACGCGCAGGTCTACCTGCTAGTTTACCAGGTAAGTAGACAGGACTACTGCACTGCGGGGGAAAAGTAGTTGGGAAATTGTATAGACTCGAGAGATAAGAAACTCAAGAGACAAGAGACACGAGTAAGTAATGATCTACTGCATAGTACACTAGAGAAGTTTGTATATCGTAACGATTGTTTAGTGTGAAGGTACGTGGGTAGGTAAGCATGGAGCAACAAACTTGATAGATAAGAGGAAGAAAGAGGGTAACGTGTTGAATGAATACAAAAGCAATGATGGAATTGACGATGCAATGAAAGAAAATATCCCAGAAAAAAAAGAAAGAAAGGTCGAAGTGATTCTGATGTCTGTCTGCTTGATGATGTTCATACCCCTTGGGATGCCTTACTATAGAGGCGATTTTTGGCCTCGTTCATCGTTAGCGCCGTTCATACCTACCTACCTACCTATATACCTACCTACAAGTACATTAGCTAGGTAACCACATGTATCAACATCAACCACAACAGCACACCATCCAAATCATCACATATTTCTTCTTCAACAAGTGTAGCGTACGCAAGGTAGTGTACACATCTAGCTTTAAGCTATCAATTCTTTTATTCAACTGCATGCTGTATGCTTGACGCTGATCATCAGACCGCACGATAACCGTCCGCCATTTCGCATTTCGCTTCACTCAGGGGCATCATCCTCCACCGCCTCCTGAACAAGATCATCCAACCAACCAAACACCTTGCAGGCATCATCAACCGAAATACACGCTAGAAGACATAACATTACTTTTCATACCGCTTATTTCACAACAATTCTATCTAATGTACAGCAGAGAGATATAAAGAAAACACTTTTTACCCATCCGGCTTTCTTTTCGCTTTCCTTTTTTTTTTTCCTCCTTCACCTCTTTTCCCTTCCGCTTTCCTTTTTCTACTCCATCTCCTTCTTCTTCTTCTTCCACAAACTAATCAAACATCTCCCCCCCACCCGCAACATCCACCCGTCCAACACTCATCAACTCCTTCTCATCCTCCACCTCATCATTGCTCAATCCCAATCCACCCGTTCCACCCTCGGCCTCTCTGCGCTCGCGCACCTGCGCACCCAAACGAAGTGCCACGCGCTTAAAGTAATCTTGCATGCTCCTCTTGACGTTCGGCGCCATATTTCCTTCTTGAGATTCCAAGTACTTTTCAAACACCTTGCTTTCCTCATCCGCCACCGCGAAAAGCTGGACGAAAGCGGCTTCGGCGGCCAACTTGACGGGGATGACCATGTCGCGCACCGAGGCGAAGACGGGCGGGGCGAGTAGAGCCAGATGGGGACGGACGAGGTCGGGGTTGGTGCGCGCCAGTGTACGAACAAGGACGAGGGCGAGACGGCGCGAGTCGGTCGGTTGGCCCGGTGGAAGGAGGGTGGAGATGGTGGTGAAGAGGGGTTTGGTTGCTTCGAAGGATTTGGGCACGGGGGACAGGAGGTATTTGCCGGTGGCGAGAATGAAGTTTTCGGTTATGAAGGTCTAGAGATGAATTAGTGAGGGTCCTTGCTTGCATGGGGAGGGAGATGGAAGGGGAGACGGAAAGGGAGGTGGGAAGGAAAAACAAAGACTCACGTTCTTGCTTGCCATGCCCTGGCACAAAAGCTCAGGCAAGTCATCCACCAACGAAGAATCCAAGAGGGTCTCAGGGCTCTCCAGCAGGACGGCGTTCAAAGCCAGAACACTCGAGTTGCTAAAGTCCCTGGTCAGGACTCTGTTCTTGAGAAGCTGGGCAGCCACCTCGTCCGAGACGTTCTTGACAAGGGCACCAAACAGCTTGGCGTAGGTGATGGTCATGGTGTCGTCGCGCTCGTCCGCCTCGGTATCAATAAGACCGAGGACGGCGGTGCGAGAGCCCTCGCCCATGTTGGCGCCGGCCTTGCTGATGACCTCGTACAGGGCCTTGAGCATGGCCGTCTTGACGCCGGCGTCGGAAGTCTTGGAGCCCGTCACCAGCTCGGCAATCAAAGGATCCACGCGGGGAGTAAACTTGATAAGAGTACCCAGAGCCTTGGCGGCACGACTGCGGAGCACGTCGCTGGAGGTGTCGGCCAGCGACTTGGCGAAAGTACGCTGCAGCTGCGGCAGGAAGGGCTTGAGCGCCGTAGGCATCTTCTCGAGCAAGTTGTTGAGGGTAAGCAGAATGGCGGACTTGACCTCGGTAGAGCGTTCGGAAACGACACGAATGAGCGGACCGGTAATCTGCGTGACAAACGGCTTGAGCGAGGCCTCGCTGGTCCGGTCGACAATGTCCGAGATGGCAAGGGCCGAAGCCACTCTCTGATCTGCCGAGCCATTCATAAGACCCTGCAGGAAAATCGGGAGAATGGCGTTGATACCCTTGGGCAGCTCGAAGCCGCGCAGGTTGACGCCGGCAACGCCGACCTGAAGAAGAGTCTGGCGAGTAGAGATGACCAAGTTCTCCATGTCTTCCTTCCTAAGCTTCTTGGTGAACTCGCTAAGCGCGCTCCAGGCAGACTTGACCACGTCCATGTCCCTATCATCGAACGAGAGCAGGAGAGAGCGGATGATATCCTGGTTGTAGCGCGAGTAGTCCACATCGGCCGAAGCAAAGAACTTGGACAGGTGGAACGCGGTAGACGCTCTTCTGCGGTGATCGTCGTGCTTGAGAAGCTGCAGCAAGGTCTGCATAACCATGTTGAGACCGTCGTACTCGTCAATGGACAGGATGACAGTGTCGAACGACTCATCAAGCTCCTCGCGGAGGGTATCGTCAGTGCAGTTGATAATGTTATCCATAAGCGAGTTGATGATGCTGGGCAGGCGACGGTTCATAGCCGCGCCGGCAACCTTGGACAACGAAGCCAACGCCTTGGCGTTGAAAGAAGAAATAGGAGGCTTGATGAGGCTGGGAATGAGGTTTGGCAGAATCATGTTGGAGCGAGTAGTCTCGGTAAGCAAGGTGAGCAGAGCCGCAAGAGCGTTCTCAGCCTCCTCCTCATTGGCGAGAAGGGTGAGAAGGAAGGGCATAACCTCTTCGACCGCACGCTTGCCGAGAATCTGCTGCAAGGAATCGAAGGCCTCGGCGGCGGCTTCTCTGACATCTTCGTCGCGGTCGGTAAGCGCGGTACGCACAACCGAGATGAGCGTCTTCTCGTGATCCTCGAGGGCCTCGGGAGAGGCAGAAGCGATGAGCTCCTTGAGGGCAAGGCAGATACCCTGTCTGGCATCAACATCGCTCGAGGTCTGGAGACCTTCCTCGAGAGTGGGCAAGAGTGTCGCCAGAACGCCATCGCCAGCCTTCCTTATCAGCTCGCCCAAAGCATTGCTGGCAATAATCTTGTGCTCCATGTTGGAGCTGCCGAGACGGCGGATAATGAGCTGAGTGAGAGTGGGCACAAGCTCCTTAAGAATGCGAGGACTGTGGACAAGAGCCTTCCACACACTGACAGCAGCGGAGCGGACGGCACCCGAGGTGTCGCAACGGCAGATGTAGAGCGAGGACAGGACCTTGTTGCGCTTCTCCTCTCCGAGGATCTCACGGAGAGAAGCACCAGCTTCCTTGACAGTTTCGATATCCTCTTCTTCATCTTCACCATCGGTGACCTTGACACCGGTAAGGTTGAACAACAGATCGCCAACGAGCTCGACGGAGCTGAGACGGATACGGTAGCTGTCATCAGCGAGACCACGCTCAAGCTCGGGCAGCAAGAGATCGACAGCTCTAACGGCAAAGTTCTTAACCAAGAGACGACCAGCACGGAGGGCAGTATCTCTGATAGTCTCGACATCATCAGCAAGACCAGACAAAATAGGAGGAATGATCTTGGCCAAGTAGTTGGCGAAGCTGTTTCCGAAGCAGACAGGCAAGAAGATGAAGAGCGACATGAAACCCTCGCGAACAGCAGGCTTGGAGGATTCGACGTTCTGCAGGATGGTAGGCAGAGTCTCCTCGAGTCTGGAAGTACCCAGACCAGCGAGGACCTCGGAAAGGGCCTGTGCGGAACCAAGTCTGTCTCCGGCGCCAGTGTCGGACTTGAGGGTCTGCATAAGACCCGGAATGAGGTCCGGCAAAGCGTCTTCGCCCAACTTCTCGACCAAAGATCCGAGGGCTCTGGAGGCGGTAGCGCGAGTAGTCGGCACGGGGTCGACGATGGCAATCTTAAGACCGGCAACGAGAACAGGCAAGTGAGCGACGAGATCCTTGCGCTCTGTGAGATGGGCAAGACTGCCAATGACCTGCGCAGCCTTGCGCTTGGTGTTGGAACGATCGCCGAGACCGCGCTGCAGGATACGGCTGACAAGAGCCAGCGAGGGGGCATCAAGGTAATGGACGAACTGAACCTTAATGAGGGCGTCCAAGGCTTCGTCGGTGTACTTGGTAGGGTCACTGAGAGCCTTGAGCAGGATGTCGACAAGGCTGTGAATTTCGGGGTTCTCGATAACCTCGCCGAATCTCTTCAAGCTCTTGTTGGCGGCAAGTCTGACCTCCTTGTGACTGTCGTTCAGGACAGCGGTAAGGGGAGGAATGATCTCCGGCAGACTCTGAGCCAGCTGCTGGGGATCAAGGTAGGCCATGGCACCGAGCAAGTCGCAAGCACCCTTCTTGGATCTCCATTGGTCCTCGTCAAGACCATCGAGAAGGGTAGGGAGAATCTTTTTGACACCGAAGGAGCTGAGCTTGGCAAAGCAAGACTTGGCAGCATGCAACGCGGCTTCACGGACATTTGGGTTGCTATCACCGAAGCCAGCAAGCAGTTGCGGAACGATCTGGATGACGTAGGGCTCAAACAGTCTGCCTAGGATGGTGGACAGAAGCTCCAAAGCAATCATGGCAGACTCGCGCTGGTTGACCTCCTTCTTGTTCTCGAGGGCACTTCTGAGAGTGATCAAGATACGGTGCTCCTTGAGCGAGTTAACACCACGGCCAAGGATAAGACCGGCAAGACCGTAGGCGGCACCACGCTGAACAGCGTAATCCTTGGAAGTCATCAAAGTCTCAATGACCTGCTCAATGTACTTGTTGGACTTGTCTCCGCAGGTGCGGACAAGAGGTGGGAGACACTCGGCGATAGCATACTGGACAGTCTCAGAGGGGGTGCTCAGGGTGGCAATCAACCTGTCAATAACCACAGGGATCTTGGCATCGCCGTGCTTCAGATGGCGGGCCAGCGCACCGTACATAATGATGACAGCCTCGTTGACACGATCCGCGAAAGCAGTACCCTTGTCGGGAGCCTCAAGGGTCTTCTCGAAAGTCTTCATGAGCTTGTCCAGGATGGACTTGCCGTGAATCTCGATGGCAGTATTGGCAGCCTCCAACATCTGGGCTCTGACGTTACCGTTCTGGTCACCCAAGGGGCCGTTGTCAATGAGGAAGGCAAAGAAAGGCTCGAGCTGGTTCTTCTGGAGCAATGGTGCAATACCCTGGAAGGCTAGGGCAAGGCCTTGTCTCGCTTCCCAGGGGTCAGAAAGGTCCTTCTTCTTGGGCATGCCAAACTCATCAAGCTCGGGAAGACGAGGCTTGGCGAGCTCAGTGTAGGACTCCCTCAGCTTCTCAAGGATGGGGTTGACGGCTGAGAGGTTTTGCCCGAGCGCCTCAGCCAGACCCTTAGCAGCGGCACGGCGAAGCTGGCCATCCTTGCTTTCCAAGTAGGGCAGCATCTTGAAGGCAAGTTCCTCGGTGACCTGGAATTCGCTCTCCTCCCAGATATCACGACCAAGGTCAGCGTTCTCCGGAACATCGTCGTGGCAAGCAAGCCAAATCTCTTCCGAGGTGGAGAGCTCACTCATGTCAACATCGGAACTGATGGCTTGCAGAGCCGCAGTGCGAACGGCGACCTGAGGCACAATGGCACCGCGGGAAAGAACGGCAATCTCCTCAGCAGAAATGTTGGGAGCGATGCAGCGGACCATGTCGGAGAAGCAGTCCTTGATGATCTTGTAGTGCTGGTTGTAGTTTTGCATCGAGGTGATCAACGTGGAAAGAATCTCAGCGCGTGGGGTGGCCTCGTCAGCATAGACATCGGTGTGGAAGGAAAGGAACTCGATGGCCAGGACGAGCGTGGCATCCTTATCATCGGCATTGGAACCGAAGCCACCCTTCTCGAGGACGAGGAGGATGAGCGGGAGCATGTAAATGAGTGAGATAACATCGAACGGGCGCTGTTCACCGGCGAACCTGAGACGATAGAGAGCACGAGTGATAAGATCGTCAAAAGGTTCCTCGGTAAGGTTCTCCGGGAGCGCGGACACATTATGCGCCCTGAGGGTAGCGACACCAATGAAGGGGCGGATAGGGCCAACACGAGACGTGACGCACTCTGAGCAAGAGATGAAAGCCAGAGGACCGGCCTCACCGGTGATGAGAGTTGCACCAGCATCGATGACACTAAGGGTAGCCTTGACCGCGGGACCCATCCAGCGGCTGGCATCAGTGGGAGGACCAGTAGCGAGAGCCTTGACAATGCCAAAGCCACGCAAGAGGTTGGCCGCGACGTGCCTAACGCTCTCGCGGATCTCCGCTTCCTTCTTGAGCTGAGCATTGACTTTGGCGTTTTCTTCCGCTGTGAGCTTCTTTTGCACTCCCTTCTTCTGAGCAATCTGCTCACGAAGCTCCTCCTCCCACTTGAGAGTGTGGTAGTTGGGATCATTCTTGTTGGGAACGACGTTCTGTTTCTTGGCCAGCACATCGACGAAGGCGGTTCCTTCAGGCGTACGGAAGATGGCCGCCTCGAGAGGGCCAACGGACTGGACCTCAGAGACCTTGAGGTTCTGTTGGATGAGGTCGACAATGCGAGGAGTCATAGTCTCAGGGGCGACGAAAACAAGCTCGGCAGCCGCATTGTATGCCGCCAGCCTAACAGCCTCGGCCTTTTGCTCGTAGAGTGTCCTGTTGACGATCTCATCAAGCAAACGCTGCTCGTACTTCCTGGCAAGCCCACCAGGATCGGTCTCCACCTTCAAGCAGAGATCGATCCAGCTCGCCCTGGGGATGAGCTGCGACTTGGCGAGAACAAGCAGAGAGCACATTTGGGATTCGAGCTTGGTCTTGTCAGGCTCCGCACCAGCACGCTTCTGGTACTCCTCGGGCTTCAAGCAGATAGCCTTGAGAACGAGGTGGAGGTTGGAGGTTCCAGTCTTGGCCAAAGCCGCCGCACTTTCCTTGTCAGCTGCCTCGGTCGCCTCAATCCAGTGCCAAAGACCTTCGACAATGGTTTCGGTGAGGAGAGCTGATGGCCCCTCGGCCTTGGCGGAGGACTGAGCATAGAGGGTGGAAAGAGCGTCAATGGCATCGCGGCGGACCTCGGGGCCAGTGGCAGCCGAGCTGATCACGTAGATAAAGGCCTGGGCCCAAGCGACCCTCTCCGGGAGACCAACACCGTTGAGGAAAGGCGCAACAGCACACAAGGCGCTTGTCAGCCACTTGAGATCCTCATCGGCAAACTTGCCGTATATCCTGGGGTTGAACAGGTAGGACGGCTTGGGGTTAACGGCCAAGCTGTTTTTTTGGATATTGGCCTTCTTGTAGACGGCCTCAAAAGTGGAGCTCTCCGCCCTCCGAATCAGCGACTCGACAGCGCAAAAAACAAGAGCGCCGGTAACAGTACCGTTCTGAGCAGCAGTGGCAGGGTTCGCGACAACCTCGGCAAAAGTAGTTCCCAGGGGAGTAACGATAGCCTCGGCGAACTTGATGAAGTTGGCCGGCAGGGTTTCTTGGCTCTCCTTGTTGAAGGCATAGAGAATATCACCAGCGCGAAGAATCCAAGTGCGTCTGACAGGCAGCTTCTTTTCGCCTAGCCCCTTGACGTAGGCATCAGCAAGAGGCTTTGGTACCTCCTCGCCGGCATTCAAAAGATAGACTGCGCTGGCGTTGAGAGCAACAGTCTCGGCGCTCAAGGCTGCCTCGTTACCTTCCTTTCCTGTTACCAGAGGGAGGCCGTTGGCAATCTTGTTGGCAATACCCGTAGACACCACCAAGGCAACAAGCATCTCGGAGTGAAGTACTCTGTGGTCAGCAGAGGCGAGCTTTCCGGTCTTTAGTGGGTTAAGAACCTCATCAGCCACCTTTTCAAGAAGGGCAACGTCCTTGCTCCGGGCAGCGAGGCCCTTGAAAACGGTGACAGCGCCACTGCGAATGACGGCATTGGAAGATTTGACGTTGTTGAGCAGAGGCTTTACAAACCTTCCGTGCAGGGCAGCGGAAAGATCAAAGTCTTGTGGCAGGGCGCCGACAAGAGGAGTGATGAGGTCGTTGAGCACCACCTCAGGGGCTCTGAGCAGACCCTTCTCCAACGACGGGAAGACCTCCTTGTCGAGATCCTCCAGAGTGACGAAGCTCGAGAAGAAATCGGACAAAGCAGCAGCCTGGTGTGGGGGGACCTGTGTCCTGGAACCAACAATTTCGCGGGTATAAAAGGTAAAGTACTGGCTCTTGAGCTTCTCGATGATGGGGGCGGCTTCCTGTTTCCTGGAGCAGACACCAGCAATGACACCGAGCAGGACGGCATACTTGGCCGTAGGCTGGGTTCCCTTGGCAGCAAGGGCCTTGACAGCCTCCTCAATGACCTTTTCCCTGTCATCTCCAGCCGCCAGTTTCCTCAAGCCGCGGCGGGTAATGACGAGGGCGGACTTGCTGACGGTTCCCCTGGAAGTAGGCTGGCAGCACTTTTCCAGCACCTCAGCAAGGGACAGGGTGAGATCCTTTCCAAACTTTTCCCACATGGGAGTACTGGCCAAGTTCTGAACCAACAGGCTGCACCATTCGACCAAGGTAAAGGCGCTGCCAGGCGCAATGGCACCCTTTTTGATTTCCTGACCGATGGCGGCGACCAGAGGCGTAAGAATCTCGGGCTCTCCGTTCTGGGCGAGCGCTACCAAGCATTTCTGGACGGCGGCACGAGAAGGGCGATCGTGGTAAAAGTCGTGGGTCCAGAAGAGAACCTTGAGGACGGCGAGAGTTGTTGGTCGGTCGAGGGCTGGTGGGAGAGAGGGCGCAGGAGCAGAGAGTTAGCCTGTTGATCTTTCAAGTCTCAAGGTAGCTAAAAAGTATCTAGCTGCCAAAGGTATAGTTCTCTCTTACATTTTTGGGACAGCTTCTCCTCGATGGAGCGTAACTGGGAAATCCGCGCCGAGGTGGACGAGGAGGTCAGAGCAGCCTTTGCGGCTACGAGATCAAAGTCGGCGGGCGCATTGCTGGGGGTGCTCGCGGCGGCGGGCGAGGCGGCGTCTTCAGACATGATGTCGGGTGGGTAGAGGTAAGTATTATTTGTTGAAGTCTCTAATGTGGGGGTCGAGGCTTAACGGAACATGGTCGGGCAGCTCGGACTCGGGAGGGTAGATGAGTAGTAGCTCGTCGTCGAGGGTTGGCGCAGCGTAAACCTCTGTCTCGTCGTTTCCCTTGAGGATCGATGTGGTCGACACACACGACACAATGGACTGGACCGGACCGGAGTTATGAACGAGTGTCGCTCCTCTTCTTTTGCTGGCCCGCGGGAGGTCGTAGTGCCCGGTCGGTGTTGAAGTGGGTAGTTGGTACCTGACCAAAGAATGTAGAGGTAGGTATGAAGGTGTGGTGGTGGTGGTAGAGGTAGGTAGAGAGGTAGGCAGGTACCTGTCAAAAAAGGTCTGGAAGAGGCAGTCGTTGGCAGAGCTCCAATCTACAACCCACGACGTAGCGTAGAACTGTTTTCCGTTGGTGGTGAGGGCGGCTCCAGTCCCGTCCTCCACCCACCAAACACTGCAGTCTGCGATGCGATTGGGGTTTCCACTTTTGCAGGTGGCCTGCCCCAGAAAATATTGAGGGGACCCCACTTCCACTTTGGCCATGGATTTCGTCTCAGCGGCAGAGTCCCCTGTCGTCCTTTCTTTTCAGCGAAGAAGCTTTTACTAGAGCATTCCGTCCCGTCGCTTATTGCCACTATCCGACCTTCCTCTTTTGCCATCTTGTCTGTGTACCAAGACAACCTAACTGAAGTCAACTGAACTTTCGACACG
The DNA here is from genome assembly GCF_000213175.1 of Neurospora tetrasperma FGSC 2508. Lineage (NCBI taxonomy): Eukaryota > Fungi > Ascomycota > Sordariomycetes > Sordariales > Sordariaceae > Neurospora > Neurospora tetrasperma. The sequence goes on along the minus strand of NW_009799103.1, from coordinate 3,568,322 downwards.
ACCAAGCAAGTGAGGCTCAAGCTCCCACCATCACAACAACAGCTCACAAAGCAAGGGATAATTTAATCCGTCAAAGATCTGATGCTAAGCTCAATTTAAAGCTGGTTGCTCATTTGGGCTAATCTAACCCAATTTCTTGCAGAGGGGGACACTCCTCTTCCTTGTCAAACACACGCCGAAGTACACTACTTGAACACTGTCAGATTATCTCACTCACTCCAACAGGCCGCTGTCTGAGTGATGGACATAGCGGGGTCAGCTCTCTGAAAACTGCAGGCGGTCGATGTTTTTCTGCCCAGCCACTGTCAGCCAGGGCCCAGGAGGAACCTACACTACTACCTAAGCTCCCACAGTGGGCTGACGACAGCGGGACTGGGGAACAACCACTGGGTTGTGGACAGTGACTGATTCAGTTGTCTCTCGTCGCTGTCACTTTTTCAATCAAGCACAGTCGGTACTTTGTGTCAAGTATCACAACAACCCAAACAGTACAAGACGACAGCTTCAACGTCAGGTTGGGCTCACCACCTGAATATCGCCAGATCGCCAGATCACCACAGATTCGGGTTCAAGACTGAAGACTACATATATCAGCAACTTCAGTTTCCCGAGTCACTCCAATACACCCCTCGCAAACGCCAGGCCCTTGCGCAGAGCGTCCATCGTTAAGGTCCGCCTCTAGAATAGAGAGAGAGGTACCTCATCCCGAACCGAGGCTGGGGCGACTCCGAGTCCCCAAAGCCGAAACAGCAAAGAACTGAAAGGAAACCTCCACTTGCCCATCTTGCCCCCCAGGGCTCCAGTTCTTCTCATGCCGTTGTCCTCCGGGCTGTCGCGCTACCTGACCCTCTCTCTCCTTGCATAGTAAAACCAACTACTATTTGGGCCATCTCTACGACTGTTGCATCTTTTATCGACCGGGCCCCTTCGGCTTACCACCACCGCCGCCTTTGATATCCAACTGAACTACCTCTACACAAACGCCTTTGCGTACCTATACCTGCCTACACCTTACAAGGAGACCCGAAAGAGACCATACCGAGTACGGCAGCACCATGGCTGGCAAGAAAAAGTCCAAGAAGCCCGCGGCCAACCCAGCCCGTGGTTTTGCTACCACGTCCCTTCCTTCCAAGCCGAGAGAGGCCGCCGAAGACGTTGTGCCACCAAAACCCAACAACAGCAACAACAACGATACCACCAAGAACAATGTCCAAGCATCCAAAGATGCCCCCGCGACCAACGGAACGACCGCTCCCACAGAGGCCGCCAAGGCTGCCCCAGAAAAGACCTTGAGCCCAGAAGAGTTCGAGCGCCAGCTGGAAGAGTCCGAGTTACAGTTGTTGGTCGAGAAATATGCGCCCAAGGTGCGCCGAGATGCGCTGCGCCAAAAGACCCGTCTCGAAACCGACAGACGTCTGCTACGAGGCCAGGCCGATTCCGTCAATGCGAAAAAGTGGCTGCCTCAAGACTTGATGGACCATGTCCTGGACCTGATCCAGGCCGAAAGTCGCTTTGCTGCTTCCAGTCTTACCTCCGAGGGCGCAACTAGCAGATTGCCCCCAGAGGAAGACCTCATCATCAAGCTATGGACCCTCCAACAGACTCTCGAGGGCGCCGATTTCCCACAAGAAAGGATCCAGCCCGCACTACAGTTTGCCTTGGACATTGCTCCCAATATTTCCTCCACGGTTAAGAGCGATTCCGTCTGGGGTCTCGACGAAGTGCTGGATTGGCTAGCAAGAGAGTGTTCCAAGGAGGAGCTCCCTGATTACAGTGGTCGCGCAAAGAAGTCCCAGATAGGTACGTGGACACCAACACATCCGCACCCTCTCTCCTGTTATTGATCTAACAAATTTCCTGCTGCAGACACCCCCTCGGAAACACCTCTCCCGTCCGGCGCAGTCACCCCTCAACTTCCCGAGCTAGGCCCGCGCGGCAAGAAGGCCAAGAACAATCAAACCTCCCGGTCATCCCGAGCCCCTTCTCCGAAACGATCAAAGGTGGTTTTTGACGAGTACATTGAGCCCGATCAATTGCTCCCCTTCTACCTGGAAACCAAGACCAAACTGTTCGAAATCCAACGCCCCCGCCTGGACACCGCAAAGGGCAAGAAGGGCAAGGCCGAGGCAAACCCGAGTGATCCAGAAGAGGCCCTTCTGCTGGCCAAGATCGAGCGAGTCGAAAAGGATATCTTGTTTGACAAGTATGTTGCCGAGCAACAATGGAGAGACAAGAAGATCGACTTGGAAAAGGACTATGCGGCCAACAAGAAGAAGCAAGTGGAGGAGGAACAAGAGGAAAAGAAACAGGCCCAAGAGGAAACGCCTGCGTCAACCGAGGTGGACGATATTGCTGCTGAAGCGGAGCGCATGGCCGCAGAACTTCTTGCCGAGAACCCCGAGGATGATGACGAGGCTCTTGCCGGTCTGTTTGCCAGCCTTCCCGTAAATGAGGTTGATCCCACCACCGGAAAGACAAACACGGTCATGAACAATGCCGATGGTTCCAGGATTCAGATCAGGGACTTTGGAAAGTGGACTGGCGTGAGCCCCATGCGTGCGCTAGAGGAGGCTTGTCGGTCTAGGGACAATGCTGTCAAGATCTCGTATCATGTTTTGTCGGACGTTTCCTTTGCCAGCAGACATGCCGTCAAGATTCTCTGGTCCAAGCCCCAGGAGATCCCCGCTCCTCCGGATTCGGATGACATCGAGGTCTTCACGGCGCCCACGCAGTTTGTGTTCAAGATGGTGTCCATCGCCACGCCTGATGCGAAGCAGTCCGAGGCATACATTGCCACTATCGCCTTGTTCCTCATTTTTAGCTCTTCAGCCAAGGAAGAAAAGGTGGCCATGAGGCTGCCTGTCGCCTGGAAGGATCTTTGGTCAGAAATGGCCGAAGCCCGGAAGAGCAAGGCTGACGAGGCAGACCGCGCGGTCGTGAAACACTTGCGTGATCTGGTTCGGAAGCGGATGGACCAGGAACTGGAGGACGGTGTCATTATTCAGGGTGCTTTCAAGGGTCGTGGCCAGTCCCGGACTCAGACAGACTCGGAATCGGACCATGAGCGGGCAAAGCGCAACGCCCAGGACCCCGAGTATTACCAGAGAATCTGGTTGCAAAAGGCCAGCACGCCTAGGTTCCAGCAAATGCTGGCGTCTCGCATGCAGCTTCCCATGTGGCAGTTCCGGCAACAGGTTGTCGACACTGTCGAGAGAGAACAGGTGGTGATCATTTGCGGAGAGACTGGTTGCGGAAAGAGTACACAGGTCCCCTCTTTCCTGCTGGAGGATCAGCTCATGAAGGGCAGAAACTGCAAGATTTACTGCACGGAACCTCGTCGTATTTCGGCTCTCTCTTTGGCCAAGAGAGTCAGCGAGGAAATTGGCGAAGGTAGAGGTGACCTTGGTACACCTCGGTCTCTGGTGGGTTATTCGATCCGTCTTGAGGCAAACACCTCGAGGGAAACTCGCCTTGTCTACGCTACCACGGGTATTGTTATGCGTATGTTGGAGGGCTCTAATGACCTCAACGAGATCACCCATCTGGTTCTCGATGAAGTGCATGAACGTTCCATCGACAGTGACTTCCTCTTGATCGTGCTCAAGAAGTTGCTCGCTCGGAGAAAGGATCTCAAGGTGGTTCTCATGTCAGCCACCGTGGATGCCGAGCGCTTCTCCAACTACCTGGGCGGAGCACCAGTTCTGAACGTTCCCGGCCGAACCTTCCCCGTCAAGGTGGCCTACTTGGAAGATGCCGTTGAGTTGACGGGTTATACCCTCGATCAGCGGAATCCCGTCGCATCGAAGCTTACTGAGCTTGATGACGAGGCGGATGCCGAGGTTGACACGTCTTCCAAACCTGAGCTGATCCAGTCGCTCAGGAACTACTCTGCCAGAACTCGCAATACGCTGGCGCAAATGGACGAGTATCAGATCGACTTTGACCTGATCGTCCAGCTGATCACTACGATTGCCACTCATCCTGACTATGTCGATTTCAGCAAAGCCATTCTGGTCTTCTTGCCTGGTATCGCTGAGATCCGGACACTCAACGACATGCTGCTCGGTGACAAAGCCTTTGCTGATCACTGGCTGGTGTACCCGTTGCATTCTACCATTGCTACCGAGGACCAGGAAGCCGCCTTCCTCGTTCCTCCTCCCGGTATGAGGAAAATTGTCTTGGCTACCAACATTGCCGAGACGGGTATTACCATTCCCGATGTCACCTGCGTCATTGACACTGGTAAGCATCGTGAGATGAGATTCGACGAAAGGCGACAATTGTCCCGACTGATTGATACCTTCATCTCGCGTGCCAACGCCAAGCAGCGTCGTGGTCGTGCCGGTCGTGTCCAGGAGGGTCTTTGCTTCCACATGTTCACCAAGCACCGCCATGACAACATCATGAGCGACCAGCAAACTCCCGAAATGCTGCGTCTTTCACTGCAGGATCTCGCTATTCGCGTCAAGATTTGCAAGATTGGTGGTATTGAAGAGACTTTGGGTGAGGCGCTCGACCCACCTTCGGCAAAGAACATTCGCCGTGCCATTGATGCCCTTGTCGATGTTCGTGCCCTTACCGCCTCATCGGAGGAGCTCACGCCGCTCGGTATTCAGCTGGCCCGCTTACCGCTCGACGTGTTCCTGGGCAAGCTCATCCTTCTCGGCGCCATCTTCAAGTGTCTTGATATGGCCATTACCGTGGCCGCCATTCTTTCGTCCAAGTCCCCCTTTGTTGCGCCGTTTGGACAGCGTCAACAAGCCAACACCGTCCGGATGGGATTCCGCAAGGGTGACTCTGACCTTCTGACCGTTTACAACGCATACCAGTCTTGGAAGCGTGTTTGTCAGTCGTCGACCAGCGGTGGCGCCGAGTTTCAGTACTGCCGGAAGAACTTCCTCTCGCCCCAGACGCTGGCGAACATTGAGGATCTCAAGGGCCAACTTCTCGTGTCGGTTGCCGACTCTGGCTTCCTGCAGCTTACGACTGAAGAGAGACAGGTGCTTAACAGGCTCCGGTTTGGTGGAAAGCGTCGGTACCAAGCCTTCTATGAGGTCCCTCAGCGGGTCAATATTAACAGCGACAATGAGCTGATTGCTCAGTCGGTAATCGCGTGGAGTTTCTACCCCAAGCTCCTGGTGAGGGATGTGCCCGGCAGCAAGGGCCTGCGCAACGTGGGCAACAACCAGAACATTAGCTTGCATCCTAGCAGTGTGAACAAGGGCCATAACGAGCTGCGGTGGTTGAGTTATTATAATATCATGCAAACCAAAGGGTACGTTGCATCATCCTCTTCTCTCTTGACCTCCATACTTATCAGATGCTAACTTACTGGATAACAGAAGCGTCTACAACGCCCACGAGACCACCGCCGTGGACCCATTCGCGGTTGCCCTCCTCTGCGGTGACGTCCGCGCTGACATGTACTCGGGCGTGCTCGTGCTCGACGGTAACCGTGCCCGCTTTGCCGTGTCCGATTGGAAGACGATGCTGGTGGTCAAGATGCTGAGGACCCGACTCAAGGAGGTGATGGCGCGCAGCTTCAAGAACCCTGGCAAGCTGCCGACGGCGCAGCATGAGCGCTGGCTGGAAGTTTGGCAGCGCATTTTTACGATTGCGATGGAGCAGAGGGAGAAGGCGGCGGCTACAGCTTCGAGTGTTACGGTTGCTGCTTAGACACAAGCCGCCAGCCAGGCTTGAGAGTGAGGAGGGTCTGAAAAATGACTGGAGACAGGGGATTCATGTTGCTGTCTTGTTGCTTTCAGCTTGATTTGTCACACCATTTTGGCAAAAGTATCTCGGATACCTACACGTGGATGGATGGTCATATGGTCATACTAGAACTCCATTCCACATCATATGGACATATGGTGGATATCACTGTACAAGTTACCTATAGAGGAAGATATGGACCAAAAAGTCCAAGGCGCTTGAGGGGAAAAGTTGACTGGGATACTTTGATGGTATCATGCGGCTATATCTTAAGATGAGGAAAGCCTCGCTGGCTGAACCTGTCGTGTAGAAGGCAACCGCGCTATAGAGCTATATCAAATTCAGCTGAGCTATCAAGCCATATCAGATTCAATTGGGTCTTTGAGCTATATCAAATCAAATCAAATCAAATCAAATCAAACGAGGGAACCCCTCAAAGTTATCATCGGCATGGAAGTAGGTACCCTTGGTGGTTATACGTTGACGAAGTGGCTTGTACCCACGTACCTACCTCACGCAACAAGCATACCAGGTCAACCCAAGAGAGTTACGTTGCTCGAAATGATGAACAGTTTACTGATCGACGCACTCGTTATCTCTTTTGACACCTCGTCTTGCTCTTGGGTATAGGTATCAACAAAATCAGCCTCAATGACATATTGTGTAACCCTCCTCCGTCCCTCCGTCGAGCTTGAGCTTCAAATTCCAGTGTGGACCTATCATAATCGGTATACACAGTTCTTGTTGTCTATAAATAACTCTCTACTCTAGACTACTCGGTAGAGGTATGTACGCCATGTATTCGGCCCTCTTCTTGTGCTTTTGAAAGGGGTGTCCGTCCAATCAGGGGTTTACTCGGTCTTGTTAACAACTACATGGCTTTATGTGGTGTAATGTGGTGTATGATGATGATCTGTTGGGATGGTTATATGAACTTGGACACCTGAGGTCCGGTTTTGAAGCTTTGGAGCAGAAGCAGGCATTTTTCTTCGCAACCGGGTGTTTGTTCGTTCTTGGCGCAAGATTCAGTCGCTTCAATGACCGTGTTTCCACTTGTTACTAGGTATGCTCATTCAGCTCAGATCTCATTCTCCTCAGAAGTAGGAAGTGAAGTGAGAGCAATGTTCGGAGGGGAGGGAAGGGAAGGAAATGAAGGCATCATTTACAGCCAGCCAGTCAGCCAGCCAGCCTTATGAACAACTACCTACGATCAACTTCCAATTTGCCACCAATACCCTAACGTAGAGGTAAGGTTTACGATAAGTGAAGGTATCCAAAGAAGCAGAGACATCGTGTAACCTCTCACCACGTAGACGGGCACATATTGCGGTAGTTGCACAGCAGCACAGCAGCACATTAGAAAGGCGAAAAAGAGCCGACCGATGGGGGACACGGTAGTGCAATGATGTCGTCAGCTCACAAGGTTTTGCGGCGTTGGTCTAGACTGGAGCGGACGGGACTTGGGCTTCGAGGCTGTGAGTGGCTGGCCTCATGGTCGAATTGATGGTGTTGATGATGGTGATGGTTAGGTAGATTGTAGGACGGGGTAGGACGATGGAGTTGATCGGTTATTGTACCAGGCTGTGGTTGGTGGCCTTGCTCTTTCGACAATCATCAAGTCGGTCATTCGAGATCACCGAGATAATATGGTAGACTAGAGGCGGAGATTTGCCCATTTCATATGACGGCATGTTTTATTTGGATGTTTATCGGTATCGTTTCACAACAACAACATCATGAAGAAATTTGCCGCTATTTTCAGCCCCGGACTTGGCGCGCCTGTTCTAAATCTACCTACCGCTTGGGCGATCGAATCACGAAGAAAAGCAAGCGAGCGAAGCCTTCATCCTTGACTGAACTGCCTTCTTTCTTCGTGCGACGGCAGCCGCGATGCAGCAGCCCAGATGCACCTGCGGGGCGCAGTTTCCCGGCAGTCCGCACAAATGGTAGAACGGAGTGAGCCGAGCCGTTCGTAGGTCGTCAGGCCGCCGCCGCCGGGCCTCCAATTCGTTAATTGTGTGCGATTTCGAGTCTCACCAACCAGGTATCCAAATTCCCGGTTTTTCCTCACTTTCTTGCTGACCTTGACATATGTGTTTTCTCACCACACCCTCCCTCACTTTTGGCCACCGAGCTCCAGCTCCTCAAGGCCACCACATCGCACCACCTACCTACCTAGCTTCCAGTCTTACGTGCTGTAGGGTTGGACGGGTTTGTGGTACGAACCAAGAACCGGGAAGCTAGAGGTGTCGTTCACTTTATCGGGCACACCATCTTTTTTTTTTTTTTATCATTTCAATCGAGAGACCGGTTGGATATGTATGTACCACTGGATACCACTCTGTTGCGGGGGTCAAGCGGGATATCAACGGCCTTCCCTTCCAAATGGGGGGACATCATGAACAAAAGATTGACAACGTCCCTTCGAGTCCTTCAACTGGTAGTCCAGGAGTGGCGGGTGGGTGACAGCCAAGGACGAAAAGAGTGAAGCCATATCGACGATGGCTTGCTTGGGTTACAAGATGCTACTTGCCAAGATGCAGGATTGATGGTGTGCCTCTTCACCCCATTTGGGGGCACAGTGGATGGGATACAAAAACCATGGTCTGGTCTGCCGTCCTTCCCTCCCCGTTTTCTGAGAAGATGTTTCTTCTTCCTCTTCTTCTTCTTCTGTTACACACACCCCTATTTGATAGGAACGGTTGTTTACGGTTGGGTCTGCTGTCCCACGAGAGGTTGCCAAGTGCCATACCTCTTCAACTCTTCTCCTTTTCTTCTTAACAACAACAACACCGAAAAAATGGCGTATCAACCAGTTCGTCATCAGCGCGTAATAAGCGCAGACAGCCTGACTCCTCTCACAGCGGCCATAGAGCCTCAAGCAGGGGATGACAATCACAACAATCCCCAGTCTATCCCATATGTAAACATCAACGACATGCAAGCCGCTAATGCCGGCATTGTTCCTCAACAACCAGACCAGATACACCCGGTTCAACAGTCTCTATACGCCGACCAGCAGCAATTTTATGACTACCAATACAACAATGGCAACTACCAAAGCCCTCCGATCCAACAAGTGCCCTTCGAAGGTCAATATCTCACCCAAGATGGTTTTTCTCCAAACAAACAACCAGCAACCTTCGCCGTCTCTCCCATGTCCGCCTCCCCAGCCTCCTGGGAGAAACAACGAAAGCACACCAACCGACAGTCCAACGTGAGCACTTCCTCCTCCAAGTCCGACAGTAAGCTCTCAGCCATCTTTTCCAAAAACGGCACCTGGACCTACGAAACCATCAGCATGCTGGTCGCCCTGGGCGCCGTCGCCTCCATCATCGCCGTCCTAGCCACCTACGACGGCCAACCCCTTCCTTCCTGGCCTCACTGGATCACTCTCAACGCCGTAATTGCCATCCTAGCCACCGTCGCCACAGCCAGCATGAGTGTCCCGCTATCAAGCGGGCTGGGACAGCTAAAATGGATTCGCTTCAAGCAAGGCCGGGCCCCTCTAAGCGACATGGAAATCTACGACGACGCGAGCCGCGGCGCCCTCGGAGCCGTGAACATGCTCGTCCGCGCGCGGGGCGGATTCGCGGGTAGTTTTGGTGCCGTGGTGATGATCGTTGCGCTGTTTCTCAGCCCTTTTGCTCAGCAGATCGCTACTTTTCCCACGCGGATGGTCGAGAACCCGTCCGGAGCAGTCAACTACCGCACCGAAACGTACGGCCTCGCCCTTCACGGCAAGGGAGAGCTCGGCCAGGCTTTTGTTCCCATCCTGCCCATCAAGGCGGCCGTGTATAAAGGTCTCTTCGCCGAGGACGGTAGGCCATGGATGGGTTTGCCCTTTCAGTGTTCAACAGGCAACTGCACATTTCCGCCCATCGAGACCCTAGGTGTATGCCATAAGTGCGTCGACATGTCCGAGTACATGACGCGGTACTGCCCTCCTGGTATTTCTAATCAAGACAACTGCGGCTGGCAATTACCTTCGGGCGCCGCCAAACTCAACTCCTCTGATCACGTCTTCGGCATGACCTCTCTTTTTCCCGGCTCTGCCACAGGTGACGCTACTTACAGCACCATCATGAAACTCATCTTCATGGGCACCGAAACCAACGCCACCGGCCCTGGCGTCCTCGCCCCCTGGGCAACACAATGTTCTCTTACCGTCTGCCTCCAAACTTTGACCTCCAACATCACCAACGGCTTCCTCCACGAATCCCATCTCGGCGAGCCCATCACCAACGACACAGTCCCCTCTTTGTCCTCCCTCTCCAGCAGCATCAACGCCCTTGAGCCTCTAACCATCCAATCCCCCACCAACTCTTCCCTCACCTACTCCATGTCCATGCAATCCATCTTGGCCATGCAATCCTGGTTTTCCCGATTATTCGCCAACGGCACCGCCTCCCGTAACCCCAACTACATCAACCAGACCATCTCCAAATTACCTTCCCTAAACTCCTCCCCCAACGTCGTGGTAAACCTAACGGTCGGCATCTCCTCAGGCGAAACCTTCTTCGACACCGACATCGTCCAGGCCTTTTACTGGAACTACTACGAATACCCCTCCCCTTCGTCCCCACCCAAGGGTCTAGAAATGCTCATGTCCGATCTGGCCGTCGCTCTCACCTCTACTTTTCGAACCCTGACTGCCGTGCCCATCAACGGCACCTCGCTTAGCTACGAAACATTTGTTTCCGTGCGGTGGGGCTTCGTGGCGTTGCCTGTCACGGCGGTGATTCTCGCGGCGGTGTTCTTGGGGTTGGCGGCCTGGGAGACCAAGAGAAGCGGGGCGAGCTTGTGGAAGACGAGCGCGCTGGCCATGTTGTTCCATGGCTTGGATGAGGATGCGAGGGAACGGTTTGAGGATTTGAGGAGTTTGGAGGCCAAGAAGAGGGAGAGTAGGTATGTCAAGGTTAGGTTGAGTGCGGAGGAGGGGAGTTTGGATGGGAAGGGGGGCACGTTGAAGATTGAGAGGGGGGTTGAGTAGGGGTTGGTGTGTTGGTTTGTGGGATGCTTTGGGGTTTGATGAGGAAGTGATTTGAATATTGGGTGCTAATGGCATATATAATATGTGACTTTGAATACTGCATTATGGTGCTGGTATGTCTGCTCATAAGTTCCTTCCTACCCCCTGCAATACAGGAGTGTTAGTGATATCTAAGTACCCTGGTCATATACTCAATCAAGATCAGAGATCTGGGAGACTAACATTATATGACATTCATTCAAAACATTACTGCCTACTATACTATGGTATCAACGGAAAGTGAATGAAGCCTGTTATTTTCACAACCCCACAATCAGCGCGCGAATCATAAAGAAGAAGAAGAAGCACGAGGCAAGAGCTTGAGATATCAATATCAAAAACCGCTCTAGTGTGAGACGTACAAGACATCAGTCAATAAGAGAGACAGGACCTACCCCATCAGCATCTACTTTACCTTGCCTTACCTTATTCAACATGTGTTTTCACCATCTGTCTGTTCCTGGTATGGGACACTTCTTGTCTACCTACCTGTAAAGTAAATACCAATAATCCTATAAACATCCATTTTCTGAAGATCCACATAGGTACCTCTAGCAATGGAACACTGAACGGAAGTGTCCAGCTGGGCATCGACATCTGACAGAGACTGGACGTTGGTTGCTACCTAAGTAAGTACGTAAATGTATTGGATTAATGGGTGGGAAGTGGAAGTGTAAGTGCAAGTGGAAGTGAAAATGGAAGTGGAAGGAGATGTAGCGGTATCGAGGGAGATGAAAACACGAAGTGGTAGGATACCTACGGACGGAACTCACTCACTCTTGACGGATGCTTCTCCTCCGAGGTAGCAAGTGTTTTTGCGTCTAAGCATCATCACCTACTCCAGATCCGTTACTTAGCTGTCATTGACTTTTTTTTTTTTCCCTCCTTTTTTCCCCTCCCTGATCTGGTTTTTTTTGGTGGTAGTGGGAGACAGGTGGTTACCTATCTTCGTCTGAGGCTCGAAAGTTATGATTAATTGATTCGGCTTGTTCTGAATGTATGGAAAGGCTCACATCTCGACTTGAGGACCTTTCTTGGGACTTGTATATTCGTCAGGTCTAGCTTTGATATTGACTGTGATCAGCCTCAAATACCTAGCGAGTACACCGACGAACGATTCCGGTCCTGGAACTACTAGGAGCACATTATTCTTAACTATCTAGGTTGTCTGTAGATGATACCAGATGAAGACCTCGTCCCCTTTCACCGGAAAAAGGTCAGAAGTACACATGCGCGGCGAACCGAAGCTACCTTCCTAGGTAGGTACGTTTATCACCATCCGAATCGTAGCGGCTCATAACTCTGTTGTTGTAACCCTAGGTAGTTGATCCGTTTGGAACCAGTCCGTCCGAGGTTGGGTTTATCAGTAAAGTAATCTCAGCTCGGGTAATTCCTACACTCGTTGGGTACTTGTACTGCTGTTCGGACGCAGTTCCGTTCATTCATCATGTCAATCAAATCAGCTGTTGAGTTCCATCCCATGTCGAGTACGTGGCAGGCTATGTGTATGCTATAACTGCCCGGTGTTTTATGTTGTCGCATTTCCGTAGTACTACCCAGGTACTGATGTCTAAGTAGGTACCTAGGTAAGTTACGCTCTGTTTTAGGCGCGCCGCTGTCGCCTTCATGATAAGGTACCTAACTGACGAACAGCGGATATGATAGACACTTAGATGTATGCTCTAGCTAGACTGCTGTTGTCGTCAAGGAATTTCCAATCTCAAACGTGTCCTCAATCAAGTTAGAAGTATTGACTGCATATTTGCGTAAAGCACGACGACAACAACAAGATCATAAGAAATTTGTGAAAGGGAGGACAAAAGGCTTGATGTTGACGGACGATGTTGCGTTATTCCCTTGCCTGCCGGGTGCACAACCATACGTTGTGTTGTAACCAAAAAAAAAGTTAGTGTGCATGGGTACTTACTACTGAGTTTTACATGATGCTAACAACAAAGCCCGTATAGCTCAGTGGTAGAGCGCATCACTCGTATTCCACATTTGCGATATGATGAGGTCCGCGGTTCAATCCCGCGTGGGGGCATTCACCAAAAAACTTCTTTTTTTCGAGTTTTCGATCACGGATGGTGATGAATAAAACTAACTTTTTTTTTTTTTTTCCATTTTTGACAATTCATTTCCCAAGGATTTTTTTGCTGCGAGCAAGGCTCATTGGGTTATGGGAAAACAAGAGCTAGTTTGTACTGCCACGATAGTCAACGGACAGTTCTGAACTTATTTTTGGTAATATAAAGCTACGAATGTCGCAGTCATCCCGTGGTAGATGTATAGACGTAAAGCTTTGTCTTTTTTTCTTGCCTATCGTCCTCGTCCTGCGAGATTGCAGGATGCTGGAAGACCGAGGTTTATAGATAGCGATATCTTCGACCGCAAGTTAATTAATTGTCTTTGGACTCAAGAACCATTCTCTGGTGTTACCGACGACGTGCTTCAATCCATAGTTTTTCTTGTCTCTTTAGCTGCACAACACCTACGGCAACCAACCGCACCTCGAAAGATACGGGCCTTCGTTGTGAATGACAGATCGAACGCGATTCAAACTCGAAATCGTCTTGTGCTTCGTTAATCCGCGGATTCTCATATATAACCGTTTCCGGCTTAGAAACCTTCAGCGAGCGCTTCGACATTGCACACCCTTATCATCTCTCTTCACCACATACAACACACACAACACACATAACGTCAGCGGGAGGTAGTTTGATACGTCTGGATTTGACATCTCTTCGCCTAAGCCCATGAGTAACCCAAGATAACACACACACATCGGGCTTTTGCTTTAAAACCTGCTGCCTTCCATCCTCAAGCTCTGCTCTCTCTTTTTTGATTTTCTCCGAGCTGGCCGTTTCCACCAACAGGATCTCCAACGAGCCAGCCCTCGCCCCTCCAAACATGGGCCACCTTCCAACAACCTACTGACGACGAGATCATCCTCCGCAGTGGCCTGATCTTGTCGACCCACACCGCTTCGTCAATTTCGGGGTATCATGAAGTTGTGTCCAAGTGAGAGGTAAAACCGTGCCGTGAAGTGCCTACGTGAGCTGACATAAAAGTGGAGGAAACCTTCCAATTCCGAAAGTTTTGTTTTCCGTGCCGTCGCGTCTCTGTGCTGAAAGAGCATGAAGCCGATGGTGTATATATCGAGAACCGTGGACGCCGAGATTTTGACCGCTTCATTCGTTCGTAAAGGCATACATAAGCGTATTAAGAAGGGAATATAACAAGTTGGTAAGGATGATGGCTAGTGCGAGAACCCGTTCACTGCAACACGGTCGTCACCGTTGATGTAAGCACCGTCATCACCGCTGATGTAAATAACGACATCACCGTTGATGTAAGCACCGCTGTCACCGTTGGTGTGAGCTCCGCCGTCACCGTTGGTCTGTTCAGCTTCCTAAGCCACAGGGGCAACAGGGGCAACAGGGGCAGCAGCGAGACCCTGACCAGGGTGGCCAGCGTTCAGGTCGTCCTGCTTAATCTCGCCGTTGGTGTGGGGCTTGTTGGGGCAGTCACGCGAGATGTGACCGGTCTCGCTGCACTGGTAGCAGGTCTTGCCGGCAGTGTTGAGGGGACCGCCGTTGGGAGCGGTGCAATCGCGGGAGATGTGACCGAGCTTGCCGCAGGCGTAGCACTTCATGGCCTGAGCCTGGCAGTCACGGGCAAAGTGGTTAGGGCCACCGCACTTGTAGCAGGTAGCGGGGCGAGCACCGCCAGCAAAGCCACCACGTCCGAAACCGCCGAAGCCGCCACGGCCAACGGGAGCACCGCGGGGGATGCCAGTGGGAGGGTTAGGGCAAGCGCGCTGTGGGAAGAAAACATGGTTAGAGGGCCATACGATGGGTCACCGGACATCACGAGCTTCGTACCATGTAGTGACCGGGCTGGCCGCAGTTGTAGCAGCGGCTGGTAGAACCCGCACCGCTGATGCGGAGGGTAGGGCAGTCAGCCTGGACGTGGCCGAGACCCTGGCAGTGGTAGCACTGCTTGGCCTCGGTGCTACGAGGAAGAGGGCATTCGCTGGACTCGTGGTCTGCCGGTGGAAGGTTAGAGAATCGCGATATAAGGCTACCAATCAGGGACGGAGAAATGACGTACTGGGCTGCTTGCCTGTGTCACAGTGTTAGCTCAAGTTCGAAAAGCGGGACGGGAGGAGGGGTCGGGCTGTTTAACTTACAGTTGTAGCAGAGTCTGTGGGGGGAGGAGCAGGCCTCGGCGTGGTGGCCGAGCTCACCACACTTGTAGCACGCGCGACGAGAGAGGGAAGACATGGTGATGGTTGATGTATATATAGAGGGTCTGCGAAGTTGTCATGTTAGAGAAGATCTGGCTGCCGTTGAAATAGTGCTGTGGCGGCATCTTGACAGGTCGCCTTTTGGTCGAGTTTCTGTGCCCCGCGCCCAGCCCTCATCGTTGTACATATCAAGTCTCGCCGGAAGAAGGGTTCAAGTCCGAGCCGGCGCCGAACAGTGCACGCAGATGGTCGTGCCCAGTGTAGGTCGCACCACTGCCCGTCACGGTTCAGTTGCCGATTCGACGCCTGAACGGTTGGATGCGCTGAATTAATGCCGCCGACAGCCGAGGTAACCATAGCAGCTGCTTGGGACAATGCGAAGCAGGGAGCCCCAGCATTTCGCGGACCGTGAGGGCATCGAGTCTTGCGTAACACCGGTTACCTGAGCTTGCGCAATGGAATTCCCATGTCCGACTGTGGTCGTGGTGGCGTATGAAAGGCAGAGGTTCAAGCCTCAAGGTGCAGTCATGCTCGAATAAAAGGTGCTAGCCGATGATGCGATAATGCGCGGTAAAGTGGGGGTTGGACCGTCGTTTTGGTAAGCAGATGGTGCTCGCATGATTTGCGACAACAACCAGAGGGAGCGAGGGCAAAGCTGATTGTGTGCGCATGTTTGTCGGCCAGTTTTCGTCTCTGATATGTCTTGTCGATGTTGTTGTTGTTGTTGTCGTTGTCGTCGTCGTCGTCGTCGTCGTCAACGTGCTTGACGAGCAGTACCACAAGGGAGGGCGGGGGAAAACGGGGGACCTGAGACAGGGCAACCAGACTCCATGGCGGCAAGACTTGAAGACCAACTTGAAGGCACCACAACACACCGTGACACCGCGTGACGGGATAGAAAAGAAAAGCAGCTTGAACTGACCTTTGATAAAAGAAGACAGATACCCAAACAAGAACTCGGAGACTCTCTCTGACAACCTGCAACAAAACTTCTTTTCAACTTCAACTTCTTCTTCAACCGGCTCACCAACTTCAACACCAAGAGAGAGAAACCCAAGAGAAAACCGGGAGCGAGCGTACCCTGTGCTGGTGATTATGGATCAAGGAGCGATGCTGGACGGAGGAAGGGAAAAGAAAGAGAAAGAGGGGGCGGAAAGCACGGAACACACAAGTATACTAGGAACGAGTAGGAGACGACGACTGGGCCACCCACGGCTGCCCGCTGCGTGCCCGGCTGGATCACCTCAGAAGACTGGATGGAGCCTCTCCAGTGCGTGCCTCATGCGCTCAGGATTCTTGGCCAGCCAGCAGCAGCAGTTGACGCCAGACAGGCACTGCAGACAGGGAACCTCACTCGAGGCCTTTCTCAACTGAAAGAGACTTGAAAGAAACCTTGTGCTTCTCCCCCCGCCCCCTCCTCCCAAGTCCCAGCGTTACCTTGTGCGCGGGTTTAAGCAGAGCATGGGTCTCGTACCAGGCTAATGGTGAATAGAGGCAAAGTATAGACGAGGTACCCAGATGCCCCCTGCCTCGAGTTGTGATTATGTTAGGTACCTAGTACCTAGCTTTCGGTTTTGGGAAGGCGCCTCTCTCTCTGCCACAGTTTCCCCGTATCTCATGCTGACTATCTAATTTAACTGTGGTTGGGGAAGCTGTGACGACTTGGTCCTCTCCTTCCTCTTCAGCGGGCATCCGATGATTCGGAGAGATGGGTGGGCCCGAGTCTCGATTGCTTAGGTTCCTTTCGTCTTTCAGCTTGGTCCTCTGCAATTTCCTTTCTCTTTGTTGGTTGTCTCTTCCTCGAAGACTAAAGTATCGAATCCCCGTCGTCTTCTGAGAGGGATCAAGGAAACCTACAACCATTGTCCATAAATTGCGGTCACAAGAACTGATTACCCCCCCAAGACCCTCCAGCACCACATGTACCCAGGAAGTCATGGATCACGTCCACGGGTAACCTAATCATGTTCTTTCGGTTCCAAATCAACATCCTCGACACAACAGTCACCACTGATAAACCACACGCTAAAGAAAAAACTCTATGAGCTTCTTGGCAGGCTCCACTTCTGCCTCTTTTCCCTTCGCTGCTGGGCTGCTGCAGTGGTGGCCTCTCCAGTGACAGTGACTCGCTGCTGCTGCTGCTCCGCGCGCACTGGCAGCTGGAGGTCCGGACCACTGCAGTCCTTGAAGGGAACTCGGAATCTGAGAGCTCCACTCGCCCGACATTCAGTCGCAGGAACATGCCAAGCCCCATCCCATCACTTCGTCTCCAATTCCACTTCCTGTCGTCGCGTCGCATGGCACCGACGATGCCCTGCCCGGCCGGCGCCTGGAAGGTCTTTCCACCAGTCTAGCCACAGACAGCCAAGGGTGGGCATGAATCATACGCGCCCATTGCACGTAGGCTTCCCTTTTCCCCGCCAGAGCCCATCCCACGTCTTTTTGTCGTGTTTGCTCGGATGGAGGGCTGCCATTGCCTGCGACTGGATGGCATGGACGGATGTCCCAAGAAAAGGAATCCAGCAGCACGTTGCTGATCACTTTCTTTCTTACGGATCATCTGGGCCTCGAGGCATGTCGACGACGGCAACAGCCCGATAGGAAACAACGGCTGGCGGCAGGCAGTTTGCATGATCGCATCTTCTAGAACGGAAAAAGAGCTGATCCACTCATCGTCGAATGGGAAATATCGATCTAACAGACATGTCGAGAGCAGCAAATTAGCAGTGAGCCATTTCGAGTTTCAACAGATAGTACAGCACTGGCATCTTACCCACGGCAATGTCATTTTTCCAAGTCGACTGATGATTCAACACATTCACATGTTTTCGGAGCTTCAAGTGGAAAGTGGACGTGTTGGTGGTGTTGGGCTGGACTGACTCGAATGGAGACCAGTTTGCGACAACGACCGGCAACCATTCTGTCCCGTACGACCACCTACTCAACCCCGCTGCAGGTCCTTGGACAGCTGGGAAAACCATCCCTGCCAGTCTTGTCTGTGATACACTACCAAGCTCAGCTGTGTGGTGTAACCGACATGCAGGGCACTGCGGTCACAGGGCGATTGGTAATGAACTCTGGGAAGACACATTGGAAGGGAAATCCCACGGAAAACCGCCAAAGAGTGCGGCGATAGCACGGGATTCGAGGATCTGCTCATCAAGGCACAAAGAGTCTACATTACCAAGTGGGAAATGACTTTCAAAACATCGCCTCTTTGATTTCTCATCAACGCGTCGGTTGCCACGTGAAAGAGTGGCTTCAAGCTTCGGCATCAGCTTCCGAGCTCTCGCCAGTTCCCCGCGTTTTGGTACGCCTCATGCTTTGCCTGGTGCGTACGCGCCGGTTAACCTTGACGCGGAGGCCTTTGCTGGCGCGAGACGTGTATAACCAAGGGTTTCACGGAAGCATTACCATCAGAACATGGAACCTCAAACAAGATCCGAAGCTGCTCGAGAAGCAATCATCACCATGGGTGCATGGCTATTGCGGTGATTCGGGACATTGTGTAGTGTACGGCCAGCTTACATAATTTGACTGCCCAATCGGCATCAACCAATCACAGACCAAGGGTATCCGACTAGTATCGTGAGCTCGTCTGTACTCTACCAACTCAAGACTCCAACAATATCGACATGAAAGATTATGTACACCTTGAAGCGAAGTAATCCTTTCTCATATTCGGTTTCAGCACCATCATACATCCAACTCTAACCTGAATCTGTCGTTTTACACCTTTCTCATGCCAACCGCCTACCAGCCCTGCCGCCGGTCGGTACATCAGTGGCCGGCGCGATGGACCGCGGTTGTGCCTCAACCACATAGCTAACGCCGTCATCAGAGCTGTACGACGGAGGCCGGCGGAGAGTTCCCGGATTCGGACCGTCTCTGCTGCCAGCCCTGGACCGAGCACCCTCGGAACTGGCCTCCTCGTCCGGAAGCGCGGGAGTAACAGCCCCTTCGTTGCGCATCCAGTAGATGCGGTTGGGATCGACTCGCTAGAATGACCATGTCAGCAATCTTGTTCGTGCATCTGTCTGAAAGGGGAGAGGTATGTCACACTTACCACAGACTCCCGCCACTGTCCATACTCGGGCGGTTTCGATACGGCCGTAGCACTCGGAAGGCCAGCAGCCTCCTCATCACGCGCCAGAACAACACGGATCGGCGTGGGCGGAATGGCGTATGGCCCTTGGGGGGCGTGGATATCTCGTTCATGATGTGCCAGACCGCTTTCCAAGTCTCTGCGCTTGCTGCGTCCGCCTTTGAATGCCAGCATCATGAGGCGGACGGCACTGTGCAAGAAAACAATAGCTCCCAAGACGACGACCAGGATCATGGCGATGGTGAATCCGCTACCCTGGACCTTATGGGTGACGGAAAGGGCGAGATCTGAAAATTGTTAGTATGGTTGGACCCAAACAAAACATGATAAGGGAGAGGGGGGAGAAAACTTACAGACGATGAGCAAACAAGCCAGAATCATCCCCGAAACAACAGACCGCAGAATCAGCCTCCGTTTTGTCCGCGACCTCACCCACGGGAAACAGAAGAGGAAGTGTTTCGGCGGTGGTGCTCTTCTTTTCCTCCGTCCCGAGTGTCCTCCTCCGGCAGCAGTCGTCCTCGCCGATCTCGAGTGAGATCCCGACCCGGAACCTTCATGCCTTCTCGAGCTGCTACTCTTCTTTTTCCTCCTCCTCCTTCTCCTCTCCTCATCACGCGCATGTCTATGTCTCCCCGTCGTCGTTGACCTGCCATGGTCTCTCCTCGAGCGATGACCCCGACTCCCATGACCAGAGCCAGCTCCAGCTCCTGACCTCAACCTGCCACTTCCCTCTCTACGGCGCTCACTACGCTCTCCATCCCTCTCACTCCGATGCCGTCTCGTAGCTGTCCTCCTGGGTTCAGTCACTCGCACCGTCCTCCCATCTCGACTCGCGCCTCGATTCCCGCCCAATAACCCAAACCCATACCTCGAAGCTCCCCTTGCCGCTGCCTCTCCTCCTCCTCCTCTTCCTCCATGAGAAGAAGACCCATCCCTAGTACCAGTCTCATCCCTCGTAGGCGGCCCGTTACTCCCCCTACTCCAAGTCCTCTCCACACCAGGGACATGCAGCCTCGTACTCGGCAACTCTTGTTCCCCAATCCGAAAAGCCGGCGACTTGGGCGACACCGGGAAATTCACCTCGGTAGCGGGCGGCAGCCCATCACCTGAATAATGACTTGATGCCGGGCGAGGTCTACCGCCTCCGCCTAAAAAGCGAAAAGACATTCTAGGAAGAAAGAAGCGCGAGGAAGACCGGCGTTCGACTTCTGCCATTTCTTCTTGCTGGGGGATGGGTGGTGGTGCCGGAAAATTAGCTGGGACGTTCCCGGGCCCCGGCGGGACGCGAAGGGCAGGGTGGATGCCTAGTTGGGCTTCGAGGTCACAGTAGAGATCATCCTGAATGTTTGTGGCCATGTTGTTGTTGTTATGGTGGGAGCGTCGGTTCAGAGTGCTGCTGCTGGATGGGTATTGTGCTCGTTGCTGACGATTCCTGGGAGATAGCGGAGCAGTGTCGGAATCGCGGGAAGATTGGGAAGAGACGGAGCGGACTTCTTCGTCTTCGTAGAGGTCGTCGTCGTCTTCATCTTCATATTCGTCGTCAGAAGATAAAGAGGAGACGGATTCGGGGTAGTTGTATGGTCTTTGAGTGCGGTTTTGGTTTTGGTTTTGGTGGTAGACTGCTGGGAGGGGGGCGGGTTGTCCGGTGTTGGTGTGGTCGGCGGCTGTGCCGTTGGCTGTGCCGGTTGGGGCTGTGGTTGTGGTTGTGGTTGCGGCGGCGGCAGCAGGGGGAGGGGCAGGGCTGTTCCGCCGTAGACCTTGAGGGAGGAAGTTGAAGCGGTCCATTTTTGGGTCCGTAGATTGGGTAAGTTGTGTAAATTGTGAAATCTGTTGCGATGGTGGAGAATGAACTGAACTGAGCCGAACTGGTTTGACCTATTGTTTGGCTTCATGAAAAGGACGTATAAGTGGCGTAAGTAGGTAGGGATCGTCGCGCCGTTTAGGCTTGGTTGTTCATGATGTGATCGGTTCGTTATCGTTGTTGTAAATATGTCTTACTTCCTCGGTTTTGTTTTTCGACACGCCTTTTCCCGTACTTGTCTCTGTCTCTGTCTCTTTTTCTCTCTCTCTCTCTTTGGGGTATCACTAAGGTAACCAAATGTCCGGCTCCAGGCTTGAACTTTGTATCGCTATTCGTCGTCGTCGTCGTCGTCGTCGTCGTTCTGTGTCGTAAGGATATCGAGAAATTCCCACCAAAGAATGGATATAACGATTCTTAATCGAATTCCAGATCCGATAAAATTCAAGGGAATCAAGATAAGACGGTTGGGTGAGGCGAACTGTTTTCGAAAAAAAAAAAGTCGATGTTCGGTGTCTGGCCACGAAGAACAAGGGAATGTGTTGAATGTGAATGTGGATGTGAACAGAACAACTGCGCCTGGCGGAGGTGGAGGTGCAGAGTGTGCGACGTGAAGAGGAAGAAGAGAATAGAGAAGGAGGGAGAGAAAAGAAGAGAAGAGAGAAGATGAAACGAGCAAAAGAAGAAGAAGAAGCGACCCGTGAGGAGGAGTGACTGTAGGAATCCGGGGTAGGTATAGATGGACCTGACAAGCTGTGAAAAACTCCCCTCCTAGCCAGCTAGTGTAGGTACCTAGGTTGACAGCTTGCAGTGTGTTGTGTGACCAGCTCGATGACTGACTGGATTTGCCGGTGTCGGTGGGTTGGTTGCACAACGTCAAGGAAGTAAGTGTGTGCAGTGACTCGAAGAAGAGAGAGAAAAAAACAAAAACAAAAATCACCGAGAGGAAGTAGTGTAAGTGAGTGTGGGTGGATGGATGGATGCCGTGGATGTCGACAACCAGACAGACAGACAGACAGACAGACAATTGACGTGGTAAACACACTAACACCAACAATCCGAGTCCCCTTTCCAATTTCAAACCTCGACAGCGAATGATGTGCCTTGTTTCAGGAGGGATAGAAACAACGGCAACAACACTTTAGGTACCTATGGAGCCTCCATGTGGGTGACGGACTACGGGGAACCGATGGATGGGTATGGATGGGTTATGTATATATGTATGTACTATGTATGGACACTAGTACAAGGCTGTGTGTGTGCTTGACATCCTATGGATGACGGGCGTTTGGGTATGACGAAACGGACGGGCCAGTCAGCCAGCCAGCCAGGGGTGGTCGAGGGTCGAGGGATATTACTTATGTGTGTATCATGCAGCAGGGGTACCTACCTACCTAAGGAATAGTATGTAAATCTACACTCGAAAGAAGGGACGCGCTGATCGAATCCATTGAATTAGGTGTTTGGGTCGAAAGCTTTTGTTGGGGAAGAGGAGGACGGGGAAAAAAAAAGTGTGGAAGCGGATGTGACGCCTTCCCTTCCCTTGCATGGTGGCTATCATTCCGTCTCAGGGCCTCAACGACTGACAGCCCAGACGGATGAACGAGTGGTCAAGGGACCATAATAAAGTTTGTAGTGTAGTCTACATATCAGTTTCCAAGTCCCTGAATTGGACCACAAGTGTTGGCTTGGGTTGCACGACAAGGTCGTAGCTGAACAAGACATATGAACCAACCAAGTATTCGGGATAGGCGTTGAGGACGGTCATTGGGCTTGCTGCTACCACTCAGAAAAAAAACCGTGATAAAATGCTGCTGCATGTACATACATAAGTACATTACCTCGAACAATCACAGCAACACAATGAAGCAGGAACAACAGTAACACTAAAAAGCTGTACCTTACATACACTATGGTACAGCCTGCATCTACCACTCACACCCACCCACCAGTTTGACATGCCTCCCCTCTTCCCAAAATGATTTGTTTCGACGGTACCAGGGGCGTATAAGCCAAGACTGCGACCGGACCAATATGGACCCCTGGAAGCGTCAGAAAGGGGTAAGTCCAGCGGCAAATGATTGGCTGGGAGCTTTCCTGCAAGTCTTTAGGCCAAACTGCCACGGCCACTGGGCGACCGACGGTCAGGGCTGTGAGGCGTTTCAGGCGCACGTTGGGGAGTGCCAAAGCTCGTTTCAGATTGGTTGATGGGCAGACTGAGGGAGCCTTGGGATACATAGTTGGGTTCATAGCCTATGTATATCGGTTGGCATCGGCGCGGGTGAACCGAGGCAGATAGATTGTCGAGCCACAGGGTTTGCAGCTGAAGAATGTCATGCACCCAGAGCTCGCCGCCCTCGGGTTGATAAAGGTCAACGTTGCCAGTCGACACAAATATATCCAGTCCCTTGTTGTCTGCCACGATCAAAGCCGCTCAGTCGAGCCATGTTTCCTTGCTTCTTCCAGTTCCATTCAGGCTGGGTATCTAGTTGTGTGTAAATGAATGCAACTTATAAATAACTCCTTACGCCATGCGTCCGTCGACCTGTTCCTTTTGTGACATTATCGGGGTGCGCTGAACCACCAGCGCTGTACCCTTATCCAATTCCAGACTCTTTCTTCCCAATTCACCGGCCTCCAGCCCATGACGTCTTGCTAGCAGCAAGCTTGGAGCCGGCAATATTTTGCACGCAGCTGTACGGCTAATGGTGATTTTTGCCATAGACTGCAACAGATGATGGGATTCCCCGGGTTTGGGTGCGAAAAATCCTCATTTTTTATGGGGAGCCCCATGAGCTGGCCCATGCACATGTTCTTTCCTCACTTCAGCTCGCCGAGCAGCATGGTCCTATCGGACGACGCAGAGAGAACTACAACATGGTTAGTTACTGCAGATGACAACCAAAATGCAATGAACTCACTAAGAGGGTCAGTGCCAGGAGAGAACTCGGCTACGTTGACCGTTCCCTTGTGACCCGGAAGCTTGTACAACAGCTTGCCAGTGTCACTGCCCCAGATGACCACGGTGCCATCACCCGCGCCCACCGCAATCTTCTTGCCATCTTTGTCCCAGCTTCCCTTAATGAGGTTCTGCTCCATGCCAAACAGCGCGCCATCAAAGGTGCGAATGTGCCTATCGGCAGGAGCAAACGGCCTGATATCCCATGTCCTCGCTGTCGAATCCATGGCGTACGAGAGCAGCTGTTGCGAATCTGGCGACACCCGCAATGTGGTGACGGTATCCTGGTGTCCAATCATTGAGTACACGACTGCCTTCTTCCTCACATCCCAGACCTTGATGTCATTGTCAATTCCTCCCGAGTAGATCTCGTTGCCGGCCTCCGACATGGCCACGGCGGTTATGGGGAAGTCGGTCTCGATGTAGTCGGCGGCGTTCTTGGTTCGCGGATCCCAGATACCGATCGTCCCGTCGTCGCTACCGCTGATGAGCAGGTCCTCGCCGCGTCTCGAGATGTCGAGTGAGTTGACGATTTCTTCGTGTCCGACATATCGCCGTATCCTTGTGCCTGATGTAAGGTCCCAGCTGGCGAGGTGCATGTCGGCGGAGGCGGAAAAGAGGATCTCGGAGTCGCGCGACCAGTGGAGGTCGAGAATGGCACCCTTGTGGCCGTTGAGGACGCCGTAGTTTTCGCAGTCGCCATAGGTTCTCCAGAGCACTGTAATAGCCAGTTGTTAGTAACTGTCCCCAACTGTTAATGCCGGTAGCTGATGTAAAGTTGGACGTACTGATGGTACGGTCCATGGAACCAGAAGCTATAAGGTTGCCGGTAGGGTCGAACTTGGCCGCAAAGATCTCGCCCGAGTGGCCGGACAGCTCCATCACCGGAGCCTGGAGGCTGCTCGTACGGGGAGCTGTCTGGATAAGGTCGCCGCTGCTGCCTGTCGCGCCGGTCCTCGTGAGGGCGCGACTCGAGCCCAGGTTGGGTCTCTTGACGAGCTGACCCCCGCTGGGGTCATCGGAAGCAGGTCTCTTTTCGGAGGACATGGTGTGTGGCTCAGAATCGTGGTATTCGGGGTGATCGTAGCAGTAGTCGGGATGGTAGACGACAGGCGGGTTGATGTCAGAGCAAAGCAATTGCAATTGGCGATACCTTTACGTCAAGTGGATTTTTGATTGCCCGCTCTCCGTCGCGACGGAACTTGGCGATTTTGACTTCACGTCGGGCAATTCCCTGCTGCAACACTTGAAGCCGCTATGAGGCTAAACCTTATCAGGCTAGAAGACTGCCCGGGCGAGTGGACCCACAATGTTGCGGGTGGGCCCCCAGCTCCCGCTGTCGAACCCTTGCGGTTCTCTTTGGCGCCCAGAGCTCCCGTCGGCGGTGCCCTGTGGTGCCTGCCCCGGGGCAGACACATCGCTGAAGGTGTCAGCGGGGCAATCGCCCGCGGCTTCCACCTACTCCAGCTTCAGTTCCATCGAGGTCCCCAAGTTCCATCCCGTCTTCTGTCTCGCGGTACAAACCCACCGCCTTGTAACAAAAACAACATCATCGCTCATCATTCTGTCTTGTCGCTACCATCGTGTCTGAAGCACTGGTCCGCGCAACGATTATATCCCCGATTGACCCCGTTGTTTTATGAGAACGGTATAATCATACAGAGGCTCCCCGAGCTTCTGACTTCCAACATTCACAATGTCGTCAGCAAGCAAAGCATCCCGTTTGGGGGAAGAGTAAGTCGGGTCCCAACCAACACCGGGCAGTGTGTTCTTGTTTGCTAACGGCCGGTTGTTACTCTACAGGATCTGGAAGTAGGATCGCCCCTAACCCCTCGGTAACAAGATGCCCTCGCAGTGCTAACTGCCAGGCAGGACGAGGATCGAAAAAGTTAACGCCGAACTAGTCGTCCTCACCTACGGAACCATAGTGGCGCAGATATGCAAGGACTTTGAGAACGACTATGCCGAAGTCAACAAGCAGCTGGATAGGATGGGGTACAACATTGGTCTCCGTCTGATCGAGGACTACCTGGCCAAGTCCAACACAATGCGCCGGTGCTCCAACTTTCGCGAAACCGCAGAGATGATCGCCAAGGCAAGACCTCCTCGGTGTCAACATCACATTGCCTCTTGCTAACACTACCTGTCGCAGGTGGGCTTCAAGATCTTCCTCAACGTCACCCCGACAATCACAAACTGGACAGGCGACAACAAGCAGTTCTCCCTTGTTTTCGACGAGAACCCCCTCGCCGATTTTGTCGAACTGCCCGATGACGGCCGGGCTCAAGACCAACTCTGGTTCTCGAATATCCTATGTGGTGTGCTACGCGGTGCTCTCGAGATGGTACAAATGCAAGTCGAGACCCACTTCATCAGCGACGTGCTCAGGGGCCACGATACGACCGAGATGCGCGTCACGCTCGTACGCTACATCGACGATGAACTTCCTCCCGAGGACGACTAGGAGAGCGTACAATCGAATGACGATTAGGAGTTGGTCCATGAGGATGCGAGCACCGAAGTAGCCGACACCCGCCAAGTCTCGCCCGAAAGCGTTGACACGGTCACGGCAGACGAGGTGACGGCAGAGGCTCTTTTGGCTTTCTTGACGGACCTCGGCACCAAAAAAGGAGACGAGACGGATGATCAGCAGGAACCACCTGGAATGACCGATGCCCAAATCCTGCCCCCACGAGGGGAGGTCTTTGAGGATGTGGAACTCGGACCACAGGAGTCTCCCATTCAGTTCCACAAACCAACCATTAAGCTGCGGCTCGGGGCTTGGATGAGGAAAAAATGAGGAACATATTCACCAATGATGGTGAGCGAAGGGTATGAGCATTAATAGACGAGCATATCAGGCTCTGGAAGGATGGAGTTGGGGCGTCCGTTCAGTCACAAATCCCGAGCGAAATCAGGCAATGGCTTATAATGTTTTACAAATGATAGCGATACATATACCTCTTCTCCCAGGCTCAGCTCGCATCGCCCATGAACAAGAGCTACTGGTACCAGATCTTTATCTGATAGACCTTAGCCCCTGTTCTCGGTAGTTCTTTTAGATGCGGCTCAAGTGACCGCATCGGCACATATTTGACGGATGAGTTAGTACCTGCGTGTCAAAGAAAGCATGGTGCCGCTTCCAGTCGCTGTCGGAATCACGAGTCCGGGCGCTTACTCGAAGAGGATTCCTTTGACATCGTAACATCCCCCCTTCCTACCGCCCGCTGTTGTTCTCGCCAACGCCATGTCATATGACACTCTCAGGGGGAAAAGAGAGAAAAGAGGGAGAGACATCGTTAGCGCCTTGCTCTGTTCCGATAACCAACATGATCAACACGATGATGGTCACACCACGTCCCTCTTTCAGGTTCGAAAAACCGAGATGACCAACAAGACTATGGTCACGATAGAATACAAAACCGCTAAACAATGGAGTCAGAGTTGGTGAGCGTACTAGCACGCAGCTTACCAGTTTATAATGGGTTTGCTGCTCTTTTACCCCTCTTGGTTGGAGAAGCCAGGCTACGTTCGACGACCGACCAGTTTCAACTCAAGACCGCTGCAAGACACTACGAGAGAAGAAGGCGTACCTTGATTTGCTACCTCTACACTACAGAGACTACGACTATGGGCTGTGGGATGTCAACTGAATATCAAGAGGATGAGAAAGAGAAGAAGGCATACCCTGATTGCTACCCCTACACTACCAAAGCTACCATGAGCAGTGGAATGTCAACTATTGACTATAAAGAGGATGAGGAAGATGTGAGTGTTTTCTGTGCGAACGTCCCGGTCACCAGCGCGGTTTCCTCTGACGCTGACCTCAACCACAGCCTCTGATCCTTCCCTGTTCTCAATACACCTTCACGAGGCAGCCCGAATCTATGGACGAGCTAAAACCCCAGCCCAATTTCCCCAGCCAAAAAACGAACAACATGAGACAGCACGAGTCCATGTTTGAGCCGAAGCACGAGCCAAAACCGAAGCCCATCTCCCCTGCCGCTTCTCAATACACTTTACCGTGCCATTACGAGCCTATATACGAGCCGCCACACGAGCCAAAACCTCAACCCAAACCTCAGCTCAGCAGCCACAGCCTGAAAACGAATAACACATGGCAGCACGAGCCAAAATCTCGATCACCCATCCCCAACCTACAAACGAACAGCACGTGGCATCACAAGCCCTTTCACGAGCCGATGTACAAGCCAGAACCTGAGCCCCTGACCCCTCACGGTTCTCAATACACGTTACCGTGGCAGCAAGAGTTCAAGTACGAATCGATGCCCGAGCCAGAACCGCAGCCCCTGATCTCTCACGGTTCTCACTACACCTCCCCGTGGCAGCAAGAGTCCGAGTACGAATCGATACCCAAGCCAGAACCGCAGCCCATCATCCTCACCCAGGAAACGGATTACACGTACGGGGTGACGCTATCTACCCATTGTACCGCCTGCTATCTAAAGGGGCAAGGATACAAGTGTTCCGACCAACCCGGACATGAGTGGATGCGGGAAAGTGTGGTTTCGGTATCGGCGAGTGCCCTACAGCTAGCGATAGAGAGGAAAGTTTATGGGATGAAGGAGTTCCAGAATTACCTTGAGAAGTACCCGGACAATAATCTGCGTGTTCAGCTGCAAGGTAATTTCTGCGCTCTGTTCCAACATAAAGATCGACATGAGTATCCTGGACCCGAAAAGGACGTTGAGGACGTGATAACAGAGGCTTTGGAGGACAACGAAAACCGTTCGTTGAGTCCGTGTCGGTTGGTACAAGATATGATGGGGTATCGAATTCGGAGTGTTCAGACGTGGTGGAAGGAAGATGACAGAGGTATGATTTTTGTCATCCAACCTAGGACTGAAGATTATTAGCTACGCTGGACGGAAGACTAGGTAGATACGTGTGGTAGTTCAACGGATAGTTTATTCACTATTTGGGAGCATGGTGACGGACTTGGAGCATATGATCTCATATGTACGTATGATAGCAGCAGAATCGAAGTCGCAGGGCCTATATCAACCCCAGGGCTTCCTCGCTCACCTTGTGGCTGAGGAGTTCAGTTCCGAGAGGTATCTTGATGGGGTTGAAAAGCACAAACATCCCAAAAGCCGTATGGCTAATCCCTCCTTGAATGTAAGCGCTCCCACATTCCTAACCCCTGTCAACCCATCACCTCTTTCGATACCTATGTAGACCTAACAGTTTCAAGCCTAGGGTAGCTTCGAAACCGACCCCCAACTACCGGACGTCAAAGAAATCCATCAAGTCCGGGCGATTCAATGAGTTACCTTTGTACATACATACCGAGAAGTACCGCAGCACGATTTCTTTGTTCTTCTCGTGATAATGGCTTGGGCCATCACTCAACCACAAAAATTCACAGTAACAAGGAAGACGAAGTATAAGAAAAAAATGTAGTTGGTGCCGCCCAGCTTTCCAATTACCAACACGATAGTCTCTCGCCCCCTTTTTTTTTATATCCACATGCGCCAACACAACCAACGAAGATATCTGACGCGGAACAGCAAAAACGGAACATGGGTACCTATGGCGCGCAACGAGCCTACTTGTAGATGGCAGTCTGCTTGCTAAAGGTGGTTATAATGAGGTTTGGTCCCTCCTCGCCAGATTGACTCCATGGAATAAAACTATAGACCTCTAGCACATCGACTACCAATCAGTTTCGGAACTTACGGAAGCGAGAGGCTTGATGACTAGAGGTAGAGAGTTCTATAGCACAGCATCACAATGGGTAGCTGTGTCAGCACACAAGAATTTTCCCGGGAAAAGTCCAAGAAGGTAAGTACGCTACACACTTGCCTTAACTACTAAATGATGGTGGTATCAACAATCAGCTAACAAATCTCACACACATAGGAACACGCCTTCATCAAACTAGGACTCAGCTGCGATCTTTGCCGCGACAAGTGCCCCTGGGCCAAAGCTTTTGGAGAGCGGTGGATGTCCGTCGACGAGGAATACATGCGCGCGCACCCGCAAGTTTTTCCTGCTCCCCAGCGAAATCAAGGAATAGTGATTGGCGGGTTGGAGTTACGTGGTTCATTCTGTCAGTGGAATAATGAGGGAAGGAATATTCTGAAGGAGTACTCGGAAAAGGCGGGTCTAGTACAAATATGGGATAGACCGTCGGATAAAACTGGCGTAGGAGAGTTACGAGGGCTCATGAAAGAGCTTACAGAGGCTAATGTCGAAGTCTGCCTTGGTAAGGTCTCGGCTTCAGGGGGATAGACCTATGTATGGCATAGGATTTCATAGTTACCTAGAGGTAGGTGCTGTGAAGGGTACCTCTACCTAAGCTCCGTCCAGGCGGTATATGCCGAACGAGTTTTCACCCGATCAACACTCGATCAAGAGGAGACAGGACTGATGGAGAGAATCAAGTGAGTTGGAAAGGGCCTGTTGAGCTGGTGCTTGGTTTGGAAGAAAAGCGAATGGTGTATTGGTCAAGAAATGATCTTTGGAAGCGTACGTCTTCGAACTTTGTCACGGTCTTGTTTTGCTTTTTTTTTTTTTTTTTTCCCTCGCAGTAGCCAGCAACAACATCACCTAAGGAACAAGATTTACGGTTACTTGTACAGCTTCTAATTCTACGAATAATTGTTATCACCGGTTTTGGTTCTTTCGTGCCGCTGTGCTCGTAACTCGCACAGGGTCAACCATAATTTCCAACAAGTCGCGCACCTCGTTGTATGCGCTGCTCTTCAAGGGCAGCCACCCACTCCTTTTTCTTGATTCCTCACTACACCCAACGACCCGCTAATCAGCGTTTAAACACTAGAGATACGGTAGGTAGGTATCTAAAGCTTTCAGACACGAAAAGAGAATACAAAAATCCTAGAAGTAGAAAAACGCAGATGGCGTTTCTGCAAACATCCAATTACCAACGGGGTAGCTACATATACTCGCCCGTCTTTCATCCAACGTCTGTATGCGCCGAGACTACCAACCAAGACGTTAAGTTAGTATAGAGATACAATAATGAGCAACAGCCCGTTGGCCGGTTCAGTTATAATGACCTGCTGGGCTCCCCACCAGTCTACTTGAGGATACTGCGAGTCCAGCACACCTCACTCGTAGACGACTATTTCCAGCTTCAAATCTTTGCGGCGAAAAACCTCGAAAGCAATTCCCTTTCCACGATCATACGTCACCAAAGCCACAATGGGTTGCGGTACATCCAAGCCTGCGATAAACGAGGTAAGTCAACCCCTCCCTTCATCTCATCATTACCTATTTAGACCCGTTAACATTAACGAGGCACCTCCACAGCCTGACTATTCAACGGCCGGAGAATTGACGGAGGCAAGTCTCTTCATCCCTCACATCATTTTATCGTTTATACCTATGTGCTAATATGGAGCATAAAATCTCCCTTCGGAACAACCCCCGGCCCCTGTTTCTCGTTCCTATAGCCAACCTCATCCAATTACAATCAACTTGGGTGCAATAGGAGGAGGGTCGAGTGCATAGGTGACGAGGCCGGAGACTTACAGACTACGCATGAAGTCTGTCTGCACCCAGCCCGTTGTGCGCAAACATACCTACCGTACCTATCCGGAGGAATACAATTATGTCTGTCGGACGGAAGAGTGTGTCATCCGCGGTAGGTGGGAATGGCATCCAGAATCGACCTACTCATGGGCGTATTAAAAGGGAGGATCTGAGAGAGTTGAGGGAGTACGCACAGTCATTGGATCCCTGAAGAATCTCCGAATTACTAGTATAGGGGTATGGTGACGTGTAGGATGAATGGCATACTTGTTTTTTTTTTTTTTTTTTTTTCCTTTTTCTTTTGTATCATATTTTTTGAATGATTTTGTCAGATTAAACTGAGCATGTTACAACTAGTAAGGTGGCTTTAAAAAAATCAGTTGTTCGCCTCAACACGACTCGGGATGACATATGTGAATTTCCCAATTGATATCAATGCTGACCATTCCCTTCGCCGTCCCACAGTGGCAGCCTCAATCAGAGCATCAGCTCGAAGTAACGAGGTAGTCTTTCTCACTTTCTGCGTGAATGATTCCCCATAATTTCAAATATAGACACAATCTGGAGAGTGGAAAGAGGGAACGGAGGTTACGGTGGGAATTGGCGATAGCTCATGGTCACCAGAAAAGTAGATAGGAATCCCGACATAGAGCGAGGGTATCTGATCGGATGTGTCTTGTGATATGTTCCTGGTGGCGTGTGGAACTTCATTGGTGTTTGGTCACCACCGTTGGTTGTTAGTTGTCGGTGGTACCTGCCCTGCTTTGTTCGGCATGCTGTGCCAAAGAGGGAAAGAACGCTGCGCGGACACTCGGCGATACCGTCGCCTTGTGAAGTTTCATGTGGGTGGAAGTTATACCAAACCTAATTCCTAGAGTGAGAAATTATAGTAAGAATGATTCACTCCCACATTCTTACTCAATCGTGTTTTGTCGTTCTTGTCTTGACGACAACCTCATGGTCACCAATTCAGGGGGATGATCATTAAAAGAACCCTAACCCTCTCAACCTCACCCATGCTAGGCCATGCGAGCAACGATGGCGGGGTGTTTTGTCTCTCGTTTAATTCCAGTTGTGTTGACGAATGTCTCGAACCTTTGTTGCAGACTTTCGAGGTTTAAATGTCTTGAAAAAAGGCTGTCGATCTGCCGCCCTCGTCTTTTTTCTTCGGGGAAAATTGTCGAAATTGACTAGGAGCGGTAAAAGTCAGTGTGTCGGGATGTGACGCGGGGTTTGGAAAGTATATGACATGAAGTAGGATGTCAAGATGCGGCCACGCCGTCGGTGGTGGTTGTCGGCATCTCTGAGATCAACAAAAAGAATTGGAATGCTGAACTTGATGCAATTGAAAGTGTGTCGGTCGATGGCGAGGAGTCAATCTTTTTGGGGGCATCGATTAATTGTACAAGTACTTACACGACAGCAGCCCTTGATGTGGCCCGTGCCCATTCCCCCTTTGCCACGGCAGTGTCAATTGATGATCCCATCCTTCCCGCTCTACCGCGTCTAACGGCGTCAAGCCAGCTGCCATAGTACCCGTTCCCTTCGTTCCATCTTTCCATTCCATGAACAGATTCTAACTGTGTGGATTGCGGCCTTGCGTGTTGTCGCTGGCCCGCTGGCCCGCTGGCTGGGCTGAATGAGACTGGGGCGGGAGAGGAGAACCGTTTGCTGCATGGCGCCGTAGATCATGTCATGGCGGCCATGGTAGGCTCGTCTGGTGGCTCGGCAGGGCAGTTCATCATGATAGGTGCCAGCAGTTTCACGCTTCCATGCCATTGTGGCATTGCTTGCCCCTCCAATTCTTCAAGCCTTTTGGGTAATAGGTAATCTTCCATCCCCTGAAGGCGACATGACTTGGCGTCATTTTCTCTGTATTTCATTTCAAGACATTGGGACGGAATTCATCAAAGGGTGAAAGTGAATTTTCATATTGCCAAGTTTTGAGCTTTGGCGCTCCTTGGAGAAGAAGCGACTCTTGTGGAATTGATTGTACCTTCAGTCTAAACGCAGGTGCAGGGGCCGCAACGAGGCTTCCTGCGAACAGCAAGCCGCACGCAAGATCCCCAGCGCGATCCACGAAGCAAATCCACGACAACAACACACCCCCGGCTATAGCGCGTATTGCCGTACCTAGCTAATGCAAGGGACGCTGCATTTATCTGACTTGTGGCGCACCAAGACCTATGTCACTTTGCCTGGGTAGTAAATGAAACTATGAAGAAAACGAGGCAGGATGATGATTGACAGGTGCAGCAGGTACGTGATCCGGTCGGTGTATGCTGTGTTTTGTGGGTTTGTTATTTTATCCCCAGACGGGACGGAGCAACGGTAAGGTAGCAGCATATCGGTGCTGCAACCCTGACCAGCAGATCCAGTCTGACAGCAACAACCCTGAGACCTTGGGCAACTCCCGAAGCTGTGGTCCCACTGACCAGGAAGCCGTGACAGCCCAGGGCAGCACTAACCACTAACGGGACCCTTGGAGATTACCTGCGGCAGCGGCGCATCACGACATGACAGATTCATTGAGGGCGGCAACCTCGACGATACCTATGTACGTCTGGTACCACTTTGTTTCGATTGCACAGCTTTTGGCCACTCTGTTACGTATACTGGGCTGCACGTGAATTTCAGGATGCCCTCAAAACTCGATATTGTGTTCTATTACTTTGTATGAGGTTGTACCGACGGGTTAGGGTCTCTTGAGGGTTGGCGCCCGTTGTTGGCGTTGCCCTGGCGTTGGATCTGCCACCCGGCAGATCGTGTTGTTAGTGGCTTAGCGCGGCGCCCAAGACCCTGTGGAGATTTGGAGCCCACAAGGCCAATGCTTATCGCGATGTCGCCTTGCAGTCCAACCTAGGGTAGGTCATATGGGTTTGCTATGTAATCAGGTACAGCTGAGCTCGGAGAAATAGTACATACACACGAGGTGAATCTCGATGACCATCTGGTGATCTCGAGTAATCAATGATTCATCTGACCAATGAGTTCGTCGAGCCATTGCCTAGGAGAGGACGGAGTAATCTGGTTTCAGTGAAGGTTCTGGCACACTACCTAGGTATGTAGTGTGTTTCTTGAATCGTCATGACTGAGGTGTTCAGCAGAAAGAAACCCAGGAGACGGGAGTCGGAGATGCCCAACATCATCTCTTTGCCAACCATATTGCGCCGGATCCCTGCCAAACGTGGCATTAAAGTCTTGACGACCTTGTCCAACGCCATGGACTCTTTCGCGTCGCATGCCATGTGGATGGCGACATGCTAGTCATCTCACTTGCGCATGTCAGTACCTATTTAACTGAACACTGGTAACCATTCACCTGCTGCTCATCCTAAGCTGTTGCACAATCGCCAAAGGCCTACCACGCGGGAGGGTATGGGTCGAGATTATGGCTGGGAACCACACGAGAAGTCTGGGGACTCCCGGAGCTTTCGGCAAGGTATCACTGTTGGATACGAGTTGGCCTGCACCAAGTGTGTTCTGTTGGTTTAAAAACACACGACCAACGACAGCGTGACGCCCAACGTACAGACACGAAAGGGACGACAAATATCCGGTCGATAAAGACTGGAAAAAGAGAGGTTGACAGATTTGATCCAACTAGACATCCAACGTGAATGTCTGAGGCTCTCGGAGAGGCTCTCCTCGCTTAGATCACCGATTCGTCGCGTGGACAGATGGTTTTTCAAAAAAGTGACAAAACGGCCAATTCACACCTCTGTTGATTTGCCCAAAATAATGAGATGAAGTGAGGCTGCAACAAAAGCAATTCGCCAAGTAAAGAGTTGGCAGCTGTTAAGCCATCTTGGTGATGACTGTCATTGCAGAACGCTGGAACAAGCCAAATATCCTGAAGTAGGCAGATTGGTGGCAGATACAGGGGCGCCAAGCCGTCATTTGCTGCATAGGTGCATATTTGAGCTGCAAGAGTGCCTGAAATGCCTGATTAACGAGGCAACACGTGAGACGGTCTGAGATGTACGCATGCCAAGACAGCGGATGGTGCGATTGCGTGCTCCAGACTGCGCAGGCTTGTGAAGCTTGGTCTCCCATCTCGCGGTTCCTCCATCGCCCATCACCCCCAGGCCCGGCTCCTGGCTGCTTCCACTTCCCCCCCCCCCCCAAATTCCAATACGATTTGGCGTGAGCACCAAGCAAAAGAAGGCAGCGCAGTCGGCCAAAAAAAGTCCCCAAACCCCAACCCCCGTCCCCCCATCTTCCTCCCGTCCTTCCTCTCTTCTGCGTCCTACGACCGTTGAGTTTCGTGTCGGGAATCCTCCTCTTTTGCGGCACGCCACTTTAACGTCCTAATCGCCCTTGTCCCGTCCCGACCACCAGCGAGATTGAGCGGATTGGCCCACAAGAGATCCCACGGTCGCCGGCCCCGAGACCACCACCAGCGAGAGCCAGCCTGCCGCCGCCTGCGCCTGAAGAGGACCACCACGGTAGCTAGAACCACACACTGTGACTTGCCCGGACCCCCGTTCCCCATCTCCTCCTCCCATCCCTACGACTACTTTAGCATTGCACGCTTTCCTGTTGCGACGTGGACCGGATCATCATTCCCACCACCTCTCCAACTACCTACTTGCCTGGACCACCAACACCACCTTGCCTCACTCTAACCTCGACGTCCACTCCTCGCAACCAGGCGGCGACCACCTACAAACCACGACAACACTCTCTCCGGACTCTACACCACGACACGACACCATATATACCGCCACATAATCTCTGGTGGGACGATTTGGCACATAATCGACCATCAACCTACCTCTACACGACCAAGGCTGTTGGATCCTTGGAAAGCGGGACGGGAGTGCACCCGCGCGCAACTGAAGCCTTGCCGTTCCCGTGAACTCAGCAGCAGCAGCAGCAACAGCAGCACCATCGCCACCTACCATCGCCGCCGTCGCGATATCTTTTTGAGATCCAGCCTTGCCGGGCAGAGATCTGGCTGCCTGCCTCGACCTTGCATCTCGCCTTTGACACCGAGCACCGGCCTGCGACGGGACATCGGGGATATCGCTTGTCAAACGCGCTTTCAAAAGGTACCATACATACCTACCTACCTACGCTATTGCTTGAACCTCCCCGTTCTCCCATCTGGCGTGCTCGAGTGCCAGTGCGCCGGTACATCTACGGACCTGAGGCTTGCGGTAGAAGTCTACGTGCACCGAAATCCGAGCCCGTTTCGCGGCCTTGCCTCGCTTCCTTTATTTCTCTACAAAACACCCACGCCCATATTTTTATACTCTTCAGATTGACCCAACGCCTCCTCGTCTCTGTGACCTTTTTCTCACCACGCACGCAGACACTCACCAAGAAAGGGGATCGTGCAACAGAGACCATTCATCGCTGCACCCACGTGCATCTCCGGCCACACACACACACTAATCTTCATCCCCGGAATATCTCACCGCGGTCGCCCAGCCCCCGATTCGGTCGCTGCAATTTCTCCCAGCTGCACCTCACCCGCCTTTCAGCTAGAACATACTTCTAGACTGTTTCGCTCTTCTGGCTGCCGTACTTCCTCCACGCTCTGCACAACATCCGTCTAATCGGTACCGACACGCTACTTGCTGCGCCAACAGCCCAGGCTCCCCCGCCTGTATCGAGGTACTTGACATCTCTCTTACCAGCCTGCCCCTGTCTGTCTGTCTGTCTGTCTATCTATCTATCTCCTGCCCCCCAACGCGTGCCGTGCCGTCGCTTGTCGGCGTCTCAGAGTATTTTTCTGCTGCCACCGCATCACCTTTTCGACGCCATTGACATGTTATCCGGCAATCACCTCGCCATCACTTTACCCCGATCTCAATACACGTCCGCCGCCTGCCGGGTTTAAGCGCATCGCGCAGTCGTGGCACTTGTACGCACCTGGTTGGCAAGCTGTGCCCTCCTGCGCCGAACCCTCTCCGAATTTCCATCACATTACATGAACCTAGACACACTAACCCTTCTTCATGCTTTCAGGCTCCCGTCGTTATACACACGACCCAACTCCATTGCTTTCAACTCTTGCGAATCCCGCTTTTCGCCCGGCAGACTTGTCTGTCTGCCCGTAATAATCAGCCATGAACATGAACAACATGGGTAACATGGCGCAGATGAACGCCATGGGCGGTCCCGTCGGCGGCGCCCCTATGCCAATGATGAATAATGGCGCAATGCCCGTCCGTCCTCAGCAGCCCCCACAACCCCAACCGCAACAGCAACAACAGCAGCAGCAGCAAATGCAGTTCGGGGCTGGAGCTATCGATGGCGGCCGTTCGTTGCTCGAGACCTACATTTACGACTACTTCATCCGCCAAGGCATGTACGACGTTGCCCGCACAATGCTACAAAATAACCCTCAGATCAAGACGGACAAATCTGCGAGCCCTGGTCAGAACTTGAATGGCCTGGGTGACGATCCCATGGATACCGACTCAAAGGACAACCTGGACCAAAAGCGTCCCGACGACCTACCCCCAGCTGCGATTCCGAATTCCTCGACAAGCAACAACCCCTTTCTGCTCGACTGGTTCTCACTGTTCTGGGATATGTTCAATAGCCAAAAGAGCAAGGGCCCTGCTCTTGTGAACCAATACGTGCAACACAACCAGGTAAGAACTGCCTTCTCTGATGTGGCAGCTTGTTCCCTAGCTAACAGCGACGCTAGAACCAGTCCCGCATGCGCCAGGAACAGATGCTGCGGCAAATGCGTCCTGACTATAACGCCCACGTCCAATATCAGCAGCAAATGATGAGGAACATGAATGGTATGGGCGGCATGATGAAGCCCGGAAACCAGCTGCCACGGGCAGCCATGGCGAACAGCCAAAAGTAAGTCCCGTATTCACTTTACCATGTGGTTTGTTCAAAGCTGACCCTTGTACACTTCTTAGTCCCCAAGCCATGCACATGCTTCAGGCACAGAAAGCTGCTCAAATGCAGCGAGATCCCTCGGATATGGATGGAAACCGAGTGAGGGCGGCATCGCCAGGATCGGCAGACAACGCGCCATCCCCATCCAAGCGGCCACGTCTCGAGGGGGCCCCCTTCAACCCCAACGCGGGTGTCATGGTGCCCAATGGCAGACAGATGCAAGGCATGCCAGGCCAGCAGCAGGTAGGAGGTGGCCCCAATTCAGCACAAGCATTTTTCATCAACCAAATCCGCCCAAACTCATTAACTCCTTACCAACTCCAGGCCTTAATCAATGCCAATCCCAATCAGCTCAAAGCGTACGCCGCTAACCTCCAGCAGCACCACGGTAAACAGATGCCCACCAACCCGATGGCGAATGCTGGCGGTCCGCAAAACCAGGGCTCTCCTATGCTGCCGCAGGGACCCGATGGCCAGAACATCAACCAGTTTTACAACCAGGAAATGGGCGCCGGAAACATGCGAGCTGGGCCTGGTAACGGTCAGAATGGGTCAAGTAACCACGCCCTTCAGGACTACCAGATGCAGCTGATGCTCCTGGAGCAACAAAACAAGAAGCGTCTGATGATGGCTCGACAGGAGCAGGATGGGATGCCACGACCTGAAGGCCCCAACGGTCCAGGCGGACCTCAGGGACCGAATCCTCAAGGCTTCCAAGGCAACTCGCCACCTGGGCAGCGCAATGGAGCATCACCTAACCCTTCGGAGCAGATGAAGCGTGCCAATCAGCAAATGAACAACCCCCAGAACATGGGTTCCCCCCTTCCGGATGGCGCCCAGAACCGCAGTTCACCGAATCCCACAATCTTTATGGGCGGCAACATGGATCCCAACGGAGGACAGCCCCATTACGGCATGAACATGAACATGGGCAACCAGATGGGAGGCGGTATGCGTCCACCGAACGCACACCCAGGACAGCCCTTCAATGGCCAGATGAACCCACAGATGATGGCTGCCCAACAGCAGCGTCAAGCACAAATGCAACAGCAGGCTCAGCAGCAGGCGCAACAACAACAGCAACAAGCCCAACAAGCGCAGCAGCAACAAGCGGCTCAACAGCAGCAAAATCAAGGGGGCCCTAATATGCAATGGCAGCAGCCTGGACCCAATGGCCAGATGGTTGGTCAGCCTCCTCAAGCTCAGCAGGCTCAGGGTCCAGCGCAGCAGAGAGCTATGCCGCCACCTTCTGCTCCCCCAACGGCAGCGGCGATGACCAACGCTGCCAACTCGAGGAACGCGACGTCATCTCCTCAAGTCACCAACGCTGCTCCTCCAACCCCCAACCAGGGCAACAAGCCGGCACCCAAGAAGAAGGAGACCAAGAATGCTAAGAACAAGGTATGGAATCCCCCCCTTTTTAACTAATCTCTCGTCCCCTGTTGAGTTGCGATTCTGATCCGGTTTAGGCTGCTACGCAGAAAAAGTCCAATCAGAACCTCAACGCAGGTGCTACACCTGCTGCAGACGCCGACCAGCCGCAAGAGCCTCCGGCGCCGGCCACTCCAATCACCCCAGTCAACCCAGCTAGCTTCAACAAGAACCAAGTAGGTAACCAGGTTGTACAGAATGGACAGCCGGCCGCCCCGGTCCCGCCGCCATCTGTGCCTCAGGTCGCCGCCCCGCCACACCCGGACCCGACCCAGAACAACAATTTCGCCGAACCAATGATGGTAAGTCCGGAACCTTTGTTCACTACCCAGCGGGGGGTGCTAACCAGCACGCTGCAGAACTTCGATGTTGAGTTTGCCAACCCACTCACGTCAAACGATGTTCTGAACGACTTTGATTTCGACTCCTTCTTGCACGATAATGACAACGGCGGAGAGACTTTCGACTTCAATGCCGGCGTGTTTCTGGATGGCAACGAGATCGGAACGACGGAGTAGAATTCCGTCTTACCTTCTGGTTCTCCCTGATCCGTGCGGGCCGGGGTTTCTGGCATCGACAGGCGCATTATTTCATTATGGACACATGCATTGAGGCGTTCATGGAGACGATGAGTCGCGGCTTTGGAGCTGGTTTGGCTTCTTGCTTCTGGGTATTACTTGGTACTTTTTCTCTTGAATTGCGTCTGGTCTTATACGCTCTTCGGAATAACTTACCGCTTTTTCTCTAATTTCGCTCGTCGGCGATGAATCTGGTGGAAGCGACGTGCTCGCACAAAAAAGACGGAGGAGGAACGAAGAATAAGATGAATCCGTTGTTTCTCGAATGACTCAACGCTCACGCAGGGTCAGCATGACTAGTTGGCATTCTTGTGTGGTCATCTCTCTTCAAGGCTTCTCTGGACATTTTAGAGGTTTTTCCTTATGGGGACAGGATATGGCGGATTGGAACCGGGGTCGATATTTATACCACCACCCATTTTGCCAGTCATATTGAAGGACTCATAGATGGGGATTGAGGAACACTTTGGTACCCTCTTGTCTTTTTGTTACTCCACAAACCTCTTGCTTTTACAATTTCTCTTCGTTGTCCCCTTCCATGTTTGACTCATTCGCTCGCACGCGTGCTGCTCTCTCTATATTAGGCCTGGTTACCACTACTTACTACCTTCTTTGGCGGATTTTTTTTGTTCGTCAGCTTGTGTTCTTTTTCTTGTGTAACTTAAAACTTTTATTCACGCCATTGCGAATTTTCCTTTTTCATTCAGTTTTCTCCGCACTGCAGCAAAACTTATCTTGGGTATCACCAGGTCGTTGTATGAGACGGGAACATTATCAAATCGATTGGTTCTTACGCGCGCAAATGCAATGCAAATGGGCACCAATGTTTCTCCTTCCTTGAGGTTGAGCGAGGTATTTGGCTGGCTGGCTGGTTGGCATTCAAAGTTACTTTATGTCTTGTGCATCGATGTTTCCACTTGGTTTGGCTGGGCATTTGGTGGTGGTGGTGGTGGTGGTGGTGGTTATACTTGAGGAGTTCATAAGCATAACAGTTGATGGACGCCGCTTGTATTCTTGTTGGATGTCATTTCCTGGATGTCCCTTGGATGGTTGTACGATAAATACGCTCAGTACAGCCAAGTACACGCATTACAAAAAAAAATAACGAGGACAAGAAGATAGCTATCACGCATTAAACATGCTTTTCTGTCTCGACTTTTTAATAAATTCCCCGTGCCCTTCCTGTATCTGATCTTGCTAGTTGGGTCGATCGATTTACCACAGCCAGTAGACTTAGTTATGTCCGTACCCTCCTCCGTTCTCCTGCTTACGCGACCTCGTGCAGTCCTTCCAGACGACAAAACGTGTGTGAATTGAAGCTGGATATCACACTCTTGTCAAGTTTTCTCTCTATGGAATTAGCAACATGTGCCGAGGGTGTTGGGAGTAGGGGTGTCCTTGGTGCTTATTGAGGAGCATCGAGACATCTTTGGCGTTGGCGGTTGACTCCATCCCCATTCTATACTTGATGGTGAATTGATGGACATTCTCAATTGGAGATTTGCGAAGCTGAATGACTACTGATTTTAGAGATATAATGACCCGGGCCTGCAGCCTGCCGGGATTAGGCGTGTGACGCGTCTAACCGTGCCTTCCTCGTCTGCAAATGAACCTCAAGCTGGACAACGACAAAGGGACCGCAAACGTGGAAAGGGTGACCGATCAATGTGGATATATTCAAGATGGTCCTGGATTAAACCAAGGAGAAATGAAGTTTTCTGCGCGCGGTTTTTAATTCACAACTTCAAACCGGTCAACTTGTGCCAATTTGTTCGAGCACCGTCGAGCCGATGAAGCGAATACCATCCAAAAGTCGACGGCATTACATTCTGGAACTTGAGGCTATCTTCAATTCAATTCTCCTTGACGTATGTTATAGCGAGTTAATTGTCACTAACTCGCTACCATCGATTCACGTTGACAGCATCGACCATCTATTTGATCTCCTCAGCGCCCCTGCTCAAGACGCAGTCCAACACGTGCAGTCATACAACTGTACCACTCGGCCGGTCCATTCCGCACATACTTTCCCCTCTTCATCACCATGCCGTGCTTCTGGGGCTCGATGTGGAGGATGGTCGGGTGTCTCAGAGTCGGTTGAACACTGCAGCGATGGAAGTCTAGACCCTAATACCACGACTCTTGATGTCTGTGTAAGGACCGACAATACCCCAGTCCGCTCTTTACCTATACTGTGTATGCCTTTACGCACCGACTGAACACACCATGCCCCACGATAACCCAACCTCATTGCGGCCGTCGAGTTTCCTGGACACTCGGCAACCACCGAGCCCAACCCATCACTAGCAAGTCGGTCACAGCAGAAGACAGACAACGAGCTCAATACGGCAGTGTTTGGGAATCGTCAATCCATTCCTTCACTTTTCCTCCCAGAGACTTGCCAC
This sequence comes from Neurospora tetrasperma FGSC 2508, assembly GCF_000213175.1. Classification (NCBI taxonomy): domain Eukaryota; kingdom Fungi; phylum Ascomycota; class Sordariomycetes; order Sordariales; family Sordariaceae; genus Neurospora; species Neurospora tetrasperma. The sequence goes on along the minus strand of NW_009799103.1, from coordinate 3,525,665 downwards.
CGCTTGTACCAGCTTGAAGTCACTAGCCCTATCACCACTCCTTTCGTCTCGCCAAGACCCAACCTCGGACTATCATGTGTCATCTGGGGGTCTTGGTGTTATGTTTCTTCTCTGTGCATTGATTTTCGATCGCGAATCCCCATGTCCTAAATGTCTCGCGATCGGACATGTTTTCTTCCTTTCTCCGCCCTTCTGCCACCCAGCTTGATCCTTGATCACTCCCGCGGGACGCTGGCTTGGTCCAATCTACATGGAACCGCGAACAGCCCTTCGAGTCACTTGTCTGGGCACACAACATATCCGACTACATTGGACCATTAGTCCCTTGACCATTCTTATTATCCCCTTTTCTCTCCTCCCTACCGTTTACACAACTGATCTGTAAAGGCCACAAGTTCCATGTCATGAACCCAATGTCACAGCCCATAGAACGAGTATTCCCCATACGTCTATCCATTCTTGAAAGTTCCCCCTTTCTTCGAAACGTATCCGGTACGTAGGGTCCATCACACCATGTGTTTTCATCTCTTTCCATACAAGCAAGTTGGATGCTAACATGCCCAAGCAGACGCAGATAGTATACTTTCCGTCGTTCCTGTTACTCAGCAGCTTTCCAATCAACATCTATCTCCGCCATCGTCCGATGGATTTAGTTGTGAACCAGCACCTTCAGCAGTCGACCGGCAAGGCAGTTCAGCAGCTGCATCTTCTCATAATTCTACATGCCCATCGTCGTTCAACAAAGGCAATGGCGGAGATGACTCGCTACTCTCCGAAACCTTCGAGTATGCGATCCTGGCCGACGGATCTCATGGTGTCATCCAGAAAGCCCGCCGCGCATTTGCTACTTGCGATGAGGAACCGATTCACATACCTGGCGCTATTCAGTCTTACGGCATGCTTGTTGCATTGAAACTTGTCGATGAACGAGTTGCTGGACCTTCTAGATACCTCCCTAGAATCTGCAGCGAAAACAGCGGTTTCGTCTGCCATTACCAGCCGTCCGAGCTTCTTTCTCTCGACAGCTTCTACCAGGTTATGCCCATCTTTCAACGTCACTTGTTCGATGTCCATCTACGCCACATCCGTCAAGGATATGACAGCACCAAGAAAGAACAAGAGCCTGTCGTCTTTGCTTTCTCGTTTTCCGATCCAGATGGCCGATTGATTCCGTGTTGGTGTGCCGCGCACTATCTAGGGGGAGACACTAATCTGTTCATATGCGAATTCGAATTGCAAGGTGCGTAATAAGGGAGCAGGAATTCATCTCATAAGACGGACCCCTCTAATGAAAAGCCAGATTACTCGATGCATCCGTTGGCAACTCCAGCAATGTCTGATCCTGAGAACCCTATCGACACTCTCGGTAGCGACCACTTGGATTTTGCCACAGCCTGCAGTATACAATCCAAGGTCCAACCGGCATTCCCAAATCCAGAGCTCTTCTCTAAGGGCTTCGACCCAAGCACGTCCACAGTTGAGGTTATTGGCATGGCTACAAAGATACAAACGCAATTCTCCGAGGCAGCAACCGTGCCTGATCTCCTTGAGACCATTGTCTCGATAGTCAAGGAGGTCACCCGTTTCCACCGTGTGATGGTCTATCAGTTTGACCGGGATTATAACGGCACCGTCGTCGCTGAGCTCATGGATCCGAAAGTAAGCAATGATGTCTACAGGGGATTGCACTTTCCCGCAAGTGACATACCGCCGCAAGCCCGGAAGCTTTACATGATCAACAAGGTTCGCGTATTGTTTGATAGGAGCCAGAGGACCTCGAGGCTCATTGGCAGAGATGTCAGTGATATGGATGTTCCACTCGATCTAACTCATGCTTACTTGCGCGCAATGTCACCTGTGCATCTCAAGTATCTGTCCAATATGGGGGTACGGTCATCCATGTCCATGTCTCTCGAGTCTGACGGCAAGCTTTGGGGGCTCATCGTCTGCCACTCGTATGGACCGACTGCAACTCGAGTGCCTTTCTCGATCCGAGAGTTATCATTCTTTGTTAGATTGGCGGCATCTACGTGCCTCCAAAAGCTGCTTAACTCCGAAAGGCTGCAGGCGCATCGAATTATCGAAACACTAAGAGGGAGAGGCAGTCCTGACGAGTGTATTACTTCTTCGTCCCACGAGCTACTTAACCTCTTCGATTGCGACTATGGCTTTTTGGTCATCGAGGGAGAGGCAAGGACTATTGGGCGGCTATCTTCCTATATCGAAGCCATAACGCTTCTCAAATATCTTTTCTTCAGGGGATCGCGCACGATACTGTTTTCACACAACATCGGAGATGACTTTAAAGATCTCCATTTCCCCTCCGGGTTCAAGGCCATCGCAGGCGTCCTCTACATACCTCTGTCAAGCACCACAGATGAATGTGTGGTATTTTACCGCAAAAACCAGATCCGAGAAGTACATTGGGCAGGGAGGCCTTCGTTGGCGGGTAAGATAGGCAGATTGGAGCCTCGAAACAGCTTCAAGAAATGGACAGAGGTAGTGGACGGCACGAGCAAGGCCTGGTCAATAGAACACAGTACGATTTCACTTCTTCAACCGAGTTTCTGCCAATACCGCTAACACCAGCTCCAGCCAATTTAGCAGCAATGGCTCAGCTGCTTTACGGCAGCTTCATACAGGTTTGGAGAGAGAAGGAGACAGCCATCAATGATACCCGACTTAAGCGACTACTCTTGCACGATGCATCACATCAAGGTAGCAACAATGTATGCATATGTTTCAGATCGACCAGCTGACGCATTCTTTTTCCAGTACGAAATCCTTTGAACGCTGTCATAAACTGTCTTGAGATAGCCTTGGAAAAGCACCTGGACGATGGCACAAAGCAGGTTCTGACAACTTCATACACTGCATCAAAATCTCTGATCTATGTCATTGATGATCTTTTGAGCCTGACCGGTAGCATAACAGGATCCATCCCATTGCTGGACGAACCGTTCCATCTTGCGCATTGTTTAGAAGAGGCGCTGTGTCCCCTAAGGCGGCTTGGTCAAGAGAAGCGTACTGAACTTATCATGATCCCATCTAATGGGCCAACGAAGTATGTTCGTGGGGATCCAACAAGTCTACAACGCAGCTTATCCATTCTTGTCGCCAACGCAATCCAGCATACTACAGGCGGCCAAGTCGTTATCAAATGGCATGAGGCGGTTATGAACCCAGAGAACACCGTGATACACATCTCCATCACGGATACGGGGCCCGGTTTCTCGGAGCGTGAGCTGGACGATATGTTTCAGGAGTTTGAGCAGGTTCCCGATGAAGATTTCGACGAGGCAACTTCCAAAACGCATGCTGCCAGGGATAACGTGCTTCGCGTTGGCGTCGGATTGGTCTTCGTTGCTCGTTTTGTGAAGCAGCGGAATGGACAACTGAAAGTGAGGTCGACTAAGGGACGCGGATCGACCTTCACCCTCGAGATTCCATTTGGGGTATCATCCCACTGCTCATCGATAGCTTCACGTCGGGATGCCTCTCCGTTGCCGGTGCTGACAATGCCTGGACCTTTAACGTTCGGAGACGGCAGCAGCGTTCCATCCGACCGTACATTTGGGACCTCGAGAAACTCGAGGCCGTCTCCCCCAATTATACGCCCGGGCTCGAGCACCGCTGATACATCGCCAAGGGATTTTCAAACCCCGAGCCCTCATCATTACATCGTCATTGTGGCCGACGACAACATCATAAACGTGCAGATTTTGGAAAGACGTCTTACCAAGCTGGGCCATTGTGTTTTGGTCAGCCGCGATGGTCAAGAATGCTTCAACCTGTTTGCCTCGAATCGCTCGACTGTGGACTTTGTCCTCATGGACATAAACGTAAGTCTCTTTTCTGTACCCTTATTGCGACCAAGAACTCTGACTAACCCGCCCTGTGGCCAAAGATGCCAGTAGTAGACGGCTTCGCCTCCATCCGCATGATCCGAGATCACGAGTACAGCCACCCGACGCCGTCGCGCGTCGTGCAGTGTTGCGGGAGGACTCCCATCTTTGCGGTGTCGGGCATGCTTCGTCGCGGTCAAGAGCAGCAATGCAAAGAAGCTGGATTCGATGGCTGGATGCCTAAACCGGTGGACATGAAGCGGTTGGTTCGGTGTCTAGCTGGGGGACTGGATCCTGATGCGAGGAGGATGTGTGTGTATGATGAAAAGAGGTTTGAGCTTGGTGGGTGGTTTGATGCTGAGTAAGGGCTTGCTTATGGGAATAGTGTGCTGATGAAAGATGAAGGGCAAATGATGGTGTTTATGATCTTCGGAGTTGGCAGTGGGCATCTTTAGGGTCGTGGACAACGGTCGTCTTAGCGACATAGGTGCACCGATGCACAGATTCCAATCTCGAAGCAAGTAGGGATTTGGGGTTTGGCATGTCAAGCACTAACTATCCACAATTATAGATAAAAGGAACGAAGAAGCATTGGCTTGTTGATTGTCGTTCGGTTTGGGATCCAGAGCATGGCGGTGCGATGCGAAGAAAGCCAGGACGTACCCACAGCCTAGGAGTGTCCCGTAATAGGCGCTAAACTCATGCCAATCATAAACAACAATCACTCGGCGTGGTGGCAGAGTGGTCTAATGCGCAAGACTAGAAATCTTGTTCCTTCGGGAGCGTCTGTTCGAATCAGGCCCACGTCGCACGAATGACCATCTGATCATATTTTTTTTTTCATGGTTTTTGTTCCTGTTGATTCATCTGCTGTTCTTTTTCCCTTTTCCCTTTTCCTCTAGCATCTCTGTTTGGTATTTGGATATCATTTGTATTTCTTTTTCTTTTTACGATCTGTTCGCCTCCCTGGTACTCGTAGCAAATGCTGCCTGACGCTGCCTGACTCGTCGCTTCTAGTTTTTTCTTTTTTTTTTTCTTCTTCTATTCGTTCCTCTTTCTCTCTACATACATCATGACAGATTTCCATTTGATGCTCCACGGCGTAATCAGCCAGGAAGCTTCCCCCGGAGACGAGACAGTCGGCGGCATCGACATTTCCAGTATAGGTGTACGCAATGAAGGACTTCTTCTCCGTGGCATTGTGGAACGAGTGGTTAGAGTCGGATGGGAAAAAAAAAAAAAAAAAAAAAAAAAAAAGGAAAAACATGGACGCATTCATAACACCTACCTAGTTCCGGTCCTCCATTCAGTCACCGCGATCCGTCGTATGTTGTTGGAGAAATCAATCAATTCAATTCTCCAATCTCTACCTACTCATCATCATCTCACCGCCGGGATGGACGGATCTGGGCGTTGGATGGCTAGGTACCTATTCATTCAATTCAATTCAATTGCTAATTACTGCTTTTCATGTCCTATTAAAGTGCACAAGTGAGTCTGCATGCATGCAGTACATATCGCGAGACTGTAAGACATTATGATCGTTACTACACAAGCGTTGCAACGTGAGTTGACAGCCTGACACTTGAACGTTTCCCCTGCCGCCCTTGCAAATGCTCCTAGGAACCTTCGATATATACTCGGATCCCACCCATATATACCTCGAGCATGGTTTGTTTACATGGTTGTTGATGACCTAATATAGTGAAAAGTCCGAGTTACAGTTATATATGATAAACCGAGATGGTGGTGTAAGCACATATTACACTATAAAATCTCTCAGTGTCACCGGATCATCTGCAGACTGCAAAAGATCAATCTCCATTTGGATGATATTTCCGTGTTTTGCCGTGTTTTGCCGTGAAATGAAGAGTAAGGAAGGAAGGAAGGAAGGAAGGAAGGAAGGAAGGAAGGAAGGAAGGAAGGGATTCTTTAATAATCACGCGGCAAGAGAGTAAGTCACCATCATACGCATTAGAAGCCTTGTGTGAGTAATGGAACATAACATAAAGTCGCGGTCGTGGCGAAGTAAAGACTGGCATTCAATGCTTGGTTGGGATTTGAAAGTGAAGAAAAAAAAAACAAGTACGGCCGGTTACTTGAACAAACTCATGGCAACAAAGCGTTATCTTGACATTGCACGTGAATGTGAATGTGAATATCCAAAAAAAAAGTAGTGTTAGTTGTGCGTAAATGACAAAGAGGTATCATGGCTAGGTAAGTACGTGTGAGATATATAAAATATATGTTGGGTGCAAAAACGCATCCAAACGAGCAAACTTCCACCCGTCATTTTTCTTCATCCATCTATCCATCTCTGCGTATCTAGCAGTGAGGAAAAAAGAGTGTGTGATGTGAAACCCAAAAACTCCAAAGCGCCAGCGACCGTTTTCCCCTCCTTCCTCTTTCTTCATGTTCATCGTCTTCTTCTTCTTCAATGATGGCGAGCCTGGTCAACAACACGCCAGTAGATATGGCCAATGTTATCTGCACCAGACGTCCGACGGAGAAGTCTGATTCCAGCTCCGCCCGCCATTCCACGATGACGACGACGTCTCATCCCCACTTCCCTTAGATGCCAAAGAAGTCGAGTTCTGCTGCAGTCCATCATGGTCCAATAAAGCCTTCTAAGCCTCCATAACAGCCACATACTCCACCTCCATCATATTCCCATAACCATCCGCCGTGTTCGCATCCGGCTGGCCCGGCCAATCACCCCCAACCGCCAAGTTCAAAATGATAAACAGCGGACTCCGCGCCAGTGTCGCCCACACACCCTCATCATTGATCTCCGCGCCCGTCAGGGTTCCAAACACCTGGCCGTCCAACATCCAACTGATCTTCTCCGCCCGCCAATCGCCGCCGGGATTGCTGCGATCAATCGACAAGCTCCACGTGTGCCATCCGTAATCCAGCAGCAGCGCGGTATGCGGGATGCCCACGGGCTCGTTGCATGGCCCACCCAGGGCTACGTCGCCGCCGCAGTGGACGGTGCCGTAGCCCGTCATCAGACCGTTGACGGTCTCCATGATGTCGAGCTCGCCGCAGTGCGGCCACGGGGTGCCGTGGTGGATGGCGTCGCCGAGCATCCAGAAGGCAGGCCAGAGACCACGCTTTTGGAAGATGGAGGCGTCGCCGAAGCGGATGGCGGCTTCGACGAGGGTGGTGCGGTTGGGCGACGGGGTGAAGGTGGCTTGGGATTCGAGACGGCCTGAAGTCCATTTGCCGGAGGCGTCCTTGCGGGGCACGAATTGGACGGTGTTTCCGCCGGAGAGTTGGACGTTCTGGTTGGAGGTGGTGTAGGCTTGGAGTTCGTTGTTGGTGTTGGTGCTGTGGGAGGGTATTTGTTAGTTTCTGATGGACAAGAGTAAGGATGGGGAGGAAAGAGGCTTACTCAAGGGCGTAGTTCCACTTGGAGCGGCTTGGGGTAGCGCCGGCATCACCCGTGAACTCGTCGGACCAGATGACTTTGTAGCCTGGGTAGGCGGGAACGGCACCAGCCGAGGCGAGGGAAAGGAAGGTGAAGAGGGAGGCGGTGACGGTGGCAGCTGAGAAATGCATTTTGAGTGATGTTATGTAGTTGTCGTTCTTCAAGATATGGTTCGTTATGGTGTTTCAAAAGCTGGTGATGACCAGAATGTATAATGGAGTGGTTCGATGTCGTGAAGGAGTCGTAGTAGTTAAAAGTGAAAAAGATCCGATTCGATAGACTTGCTATGAAGGAGTGTCGAAAGTATCGTGATGTTGTATTTTATATCGTACAACAACGTCAAGCAGTGTAGAGAAGGTAATGGCTCACTAGGAACACTGTTGAAAGGAATGTATAATAGCAAGTTCGAAAAGGAAACAAATACCAGACCAGGCAGGTTAGAGAGAGTGGAAAAGTCCCAAAAGGGGAATGCGTAAGAAGAGAACGGCAACGAAATATCTTGAGGATGATGAGAGAGCAAGGCACAGCCAGCGGACGGGAAGGCATGAAGAGATATATAGATTCTGCAGACTGTATCGAGTTGGCCACCCCCTGGGATACTACATACATACCCTGGCGATACCTCTACATGGGGAGGGACCAGAATAGGAATCCATTGGTGACTACAATAGGATATGGTTGGTACCTGACCTGGCCCGGATGGGATGGCAGATAGCGGAGCATGAATGAATGGTGGCAGTGGGTGACAACAATAGGGTCGTCCTTAAGCGAGGAGCGAGACTCAGCCATTGATTGGGGAGAGTAACAAGGATGAAACACCAAGCAACAAGGTAGCATTGGCGCAACAGGGCGCCCATGTCCAGTCGATGGCTTGGAACTGGTGGTGGTGTTTGAGAAGTCTAGAATCTTTCCGGGGCTCGCGTGGATGTGCGATGTGCCGGGCAGTCAGGGGAGGGGGGATCATTGAGGGGTGCGGATCAAACCTGGTGTTGAGGTGGACTTCTTTTTTTTCTGGTGAGTGGAGAAGTATGGGAATCCGCTCTCGCGGCAAAAGCTGGTGTGTGATGGTCTTCTCGGCAGTCACCGGTTTGCTGGTGTTGAACTAAAACAAGCGCGAGCCAAGGAGCACGTCGCCGGGGGTTAGAATAGTGTTGCTACGCCATGTGTGGCGGCGGCGGCAACACAAGCGCCAAGGTGTGTATTCGACCGATTCACCATGGTCTTGACGCTCACTAGGTAGGTGAGCTAACTCTAACCGCGGTGACTACGGTGAGCGCTTCATGGTGTTTTCGTTTGTTGTCATCCGTCAGGTGTTGACCTTTCTACACGTGTAGTTGCATGTGAAGAGGCAACCTACAAGTCAAGGAGGAAAAAAAAGCCAGTGCTGCGGATGGAGCGGTTGGTAGGCTCAAGGGACGCCCCACTCACCCACTAACACTCAGCAGCGCACGGACATCTGAAAATGCATCACTGAAGCTTTCCAACCAATGAAGCCCCGCCGGAGCTCCATTCCACAATCGCCCGGTACCTGCCAAGCCTCCCACCCACCACCTCACGCCATCTGAAACAGCCTAGAGCAACTCTACACTACACTAGCTTTTCTGTTTGGAGAACCAGGAATCACTGGTCACTGGGGATTTATGCGTCCTTTTTCTTTCTTTGTTGATTGCTTCTTCCATCTTCCAGTCGTTGATATGTCAAGGCACGAATGCATCATCATCACGACAGCAACCCAACGAAGCTCGGCATCAACGGTAGTGGCAGTTGACAGCCTCTCTCTCGCCTTGCACAACACCGGCATTGCATCACAGCAGTCTCTTGAGCCCCGCCTCTTGGAACGACACCACACCTCACAGCCAGCCTAGCCAGCCCAAACCATCGGTTCATCCCCAACGATATCGCGGAAGTGATGGGTGGTGACAAACAAGGATGAACGCTGTTGCTATCACATCTTTTCAACGCCGTTGTGGAACCAATCCACAGCCCCGGATGCCTTCCGCGGTCGAAGAGCAATAACAAGCACAAGATGGTTTACTAACAGTGTAGTTTCATCAATACTCCTCCAGCATACAAGATACATATTGCTGTCCTTGGCTTGTTCACATCCGCCATCCAATTATCCCTGCTGAGTATCCAGGCTAGAAACCTCATCACTTGTCGCGGTTTTTTATATCTCATAAGTTTTATTCAAACCAACCCAGACTCACATAGCCACGGTAGATCACCACCCATCCAGATCCTTGGGTCATGGCGGGGAACCATAACTAAAATTTACACCTTGAACCAACATTCACATTCCTATCCCACTGCACCAAGGAAGGATACTCCAACCACGTTCATCATTTCGCCTACATCCAAATCCGATCAATCTCAAGACACAACCTGTCCGTTTCCGATCAATATCCGATGGAACCTTTCCATCTCACGAGCAGCGACTAGCAATGATCACTCTTCCCATTCCCACCATCCACACACCCATTACCACAAAAGGCCTGGAAGGTAATCTCGCCATTCGGTCCTCCAGTACAATAGAACAAGCCATTGTGAATGTGCGCATCATTGGTCGACTGCCCACTAGCCTTCAGGGCCCCCTCGATTTGGTCGTAATAGTTGCCTTTGCTCCAACTGTCAGCTCAGCTTTGTATACATATGTATGGCCATATGACCAGTTGGTCGTGCTATCAAGTTAGGTTCCATGGATGAGAGGGCATGTATAGCAAGCAGATTCTCTTGGACGCTTAAAACATGTACAGTCGGGTAAACAGGACATACCTTTACGCAAAAGGGTTGTTCCGCAGTAAAACAGACGAGGCTTGCAGTTGTCTGCGCTCACGAGGGCACTGAAACTGGCGATCATGCCGAAGAGGACTGCGCGAGAGATGGCGACCATGGTGGCTGTTGTAGGTATATAAGAGACTTTGATGTGCGGTTTGCCAAGTAGTGAGTGATTGTGGAAGATGTACAAGTTGTGATGATGCCGGTGTTCGTCGTACTCAAGGTTAGGATTCGACATCTCTTATATACTCCTCAAGAAAGGAGGCATTGGCAGCTCACTTAACTTCTCCGCGGCATTGAGACAAGTAGTATAGGATCTCGGTTAAGCATATTCGTATTCATGTTCACGATCCTTCGGTCAAACGGATATTGGATGCTTCCATTTCCAGTCATCTCACCGCCGGGATCTGGTTATACTCGAGGTTGACTGTAAGCTTACATTGCAGGTATGTAACCTTCCATTTACAGTCTCTCATCGTAACACAAAGGGTTTCCCATCATGATGATGCTGAATGGGGCAAAGTTCAATCTCATCTCACGTTCCACCTTCCAATCCTGCTGTACCACAGAACCAGCAATTGACATCCCCATTCTCTCCCATTCCGTCAATCTTCCAGGCTCAAGCCAGCACTCAGCCCAGTCTCGATACGTCCAGTCGCCACGCATTCACGACATGTTGTGTGACTTTTTGATCGAACCACACAAAATGTTTGAGATCATTGAGAAGAGCACCAAATCTATTCATTTGCAAGTACTTTGTAAAGAAACAATAGATACAAAGTGCCGTTGTGTCACGCAGATCGCGCAAAGTTGCCCGGCTGGGCTGCCAGAAAATCTTGAGCATAGGGGTAGTCGCGGAATTGCTCAAAGAATCTCGGAAACGCCCCTAATTCCACGCCTCGAGCCGGACCCAATTCAAAGATCCATATTGCCCCGACCCCAGTTGAGTCTGATGCTTCGTGAAGAACACCAACTCACGGGGTCGGGCAAGAACCCCACATTTTTCGCACGCCATTACCTTAAGCTCTTCAAAGCTCTCGGGTCTGGGAATTTTGAAGATTCTGGTATCACGATACGGCCTATGAAGCCGTACCGAGATAAACCCCGTATATTCCCATTGAGATGGCGTCCGGCGGCTGGCTGCGGAACTCCCATAACTCCCGAGGGCGTACAGCGGAAGGCCGTGGGTATTTGCGTTGTCCGACATCTTTAGGGGCAGATAATCGTCAGGTCGTGGAGGTTGACCCGATGATGACCGACAACAATACATCACAAAAAAGCATCGCTAGAACTGTTCTGTACCCAGAACACCACTCATCCCGTCGTCATCCCTCATAGACCTAGTCCCAACCATACCGATATCCCAGAAATATAATCCCTGGCAGAGGTACAGGACTTGATATACTCCACCCTCTTTGCATGGTCGAGAATCTGTCGGCTAGATGAACGACTGGGTGAAGTGGGTAGACCAGAGACGTTGGGGGAGAAGAAGTCCTGAGTCCAGCACCAAAGTAGATACCAAAAGCCTCTGCCGTCCCCCACCCTTGAATCCAAGGCAGAGACCAACGACAACTTCATCTCCTCCTCGTCCTCGTCCATCGGCACATCAAACCAATTTCCGTACCGAGGCATGCACGGCGCGCACATTCCGCCTCCCCTGGGATGATGCGCCGCCATCGCTTCCCGAAAAAAGTGGCGTTTGGAATGCTGCTGCTGAACTTCCCAACAACCGTTATGGTGACACGATCCGAGAGACCGTGCTTGTCCATCTGCTGGGCAAGGCGCTTGACCTCATCCGTCTACTCGCTCTTGGTAGCGGGCTTATCCTGAACGACGGGCTTGCCGAAAGTATCAAGCTCGCGTCGTCGTTGATGGCGGGGAAGGCAGGGTCGGTCGGTTCTGTGCCTGGGCCTGGGTTGTCGATACCGACATCAACATCGCCATAAACACCAATAGGTCGATGGGATTGTTGTCAGGGACCACAGGGGCCACAGGGGCGGGCACAGAGGCCGGCTCGGGGGCAGAGAAAGCAGGAGGAGGTGTTGGGGCAAGAGTTGGGGTACGAGCAAGGGGACCCGGAGTGTTGATGTGAGCCGGCACGGGAACAGGATCGATGGGCAGGAACAAACCCAAGGAGACGGGCCGGACTCGGATCAAGCGACGGAGTCGGGGACAGGTGGCGAGAGGAGACCTGAGCCGCAAGTGGGTAGTGGAGAACCCTTTTTGTTCCCATCTTTGTCGTCCTGAGTCGGAGGATGAGTCGGGAGGCGGTGGGTGACGAGGGTCGCGAGTCGAGGATTTCGGGATCCTCTGCTGGAAAGACTTGACGCGTTCAGCAAGCAGCCTTGTAAGTCGATGTGCTACCTCTAGGCTTTGGCATCTCGACATGTTCTCGGAGCCTGAGGTTTTCGACCATGGCGTTCATCCTGCGCCTTCGCTCAGGTGATGGCATGTCCTTCTTTATTATGATGGTCAGCTCTGATCCAGCCACATTACACTCCATTGACCACACCAGCACACAAAAAAAATATCGGCATGGACCGAAGGGGAGGACGACAGCAACAAAGATATTGGAGAGGATGACGGAAGACGATGGTCGGCCGTGTTAAGTGGGTGATGGACGATAATAATGGGCAATGATATAAATGATGATGATGGATGATGACAAGCTGGATCATGACAAAATGGACAAATAGGGAGAGCCACAAGGAACAAAAAGACAACGAAGGAAACGAATGAGTTCTGTTGCCGATGCTGGCGCTGCCAAAGCGGCCGTCATGAAACTGGCAGTTGCAATAGACTCAAATAAACGGGACATACCTTCTCGAGATGGACCTGCAATTCCCGTCTCGACTTGGAGTTTGCTGAGTTCAGACTTTGGGATTGGACCTGACTTTGACGCTTTGTGTTGTATTTTGTTCGCCTTTCGGACGTGCTCGCTCTTGGTTGGAATTTCGACCTCGCTGGCAGCAGGTTTGTCGCCAAAGGCCGAACTTCATCTAATCGAAAGGATAAAGTCAGGGGCCGTGGCTTGGATTGATGTTGACGATGCAAAAGCAGCAGTCTTCAAAAGGGCAGCTGGAATAGAAATCAAATAGACGGAACATACCTTCTCCAAAAAGCGCCTCCTTGTCGTACTTCTTCCCCTGAGATCTCTCCAGTCTCCGAGACTTTCGGGGCCTAAGAGGAGCTTGCTCTCCTGCCATTCGCTTGTGATGATCTGAAGGTCTGAAATCATCTTCGTCCCGATGGACGACTCTCTTAGCCGGTGCCGACCGACCCTCGGGCTTGGGACGGGAATGAGCCATTTTGGATCATTCGGGTTTGAATGAGGCCGGGGACGTCCCAGTGTTGTTGGTGTTGGAAGATTGCTGACACATGGCTTGTGTAAAGATGGTGTGTAAGATAAAAGTAGGTAGCTTTGGATCTTGAAGAGATGGTAGTAAGTGCTGATTCAGGATAAGATGATGATGGTGATGATGATGGGAAGAAGAAGAAAAGAGAGTGAGGATTAGGGGCAGAGAGATGGATTATATAGAAAATGGATTGTGTTTTGGCACAGGCTAGCTATGACTGATCGGAACATGCGAAGCTCACGAAATGACGAGCATATCTATTGCTCCTTACAGGATTCGAAATGTGCAGCAGTCGGTGCCTCCTGTTGCTGTGTATCATTTCTTTTCCATTATACTTTCCGTCTGCGGCACTCTAAGGAGATTACTCGTAACAGCACGCTGCTCTTCCCTGGTTTAGACCATGGCATGCCTTCCATGTTATTCAGGTAGTAGATCATGCCAGAAGCTGCTTCCTGCCAGTGCTTCTGACAAATGTGTTCGAGGCGCATCTTTGGAAGGCGGGCTGATCATCAGATACTCATGTTTGATGCGAGGCTGCTTGCCCCTGGTTGTAAGTCAGTGGGCGAGCCCCGAAGATACCGAAGTCCGATCCGGCGGGTTTTCCGTTATGAGGCAGTAGGTGAGCATCAGAGCGGTGGTGAGCTGCCTTGCTAGATGCATGGAGGGGGATCGAACGTAAAGAACGACGGCATGAGGGAGACTGATGATCATGCCCGCGGAGATAGTGGAGGCGCGACGGGCAGGATCATTGGCAACAACGCCCAAATCGAGGCCGACGGACGTACGATGGGCAGCAAGCATTGTTGTGACTACCGGAGAACAACGCGCAACTCGGCAACGAGCCATCGCCGGTCGGCAGCGTCACGTCTCTGGCTGGTCGAGCTCCATGAAGTTCCCTTTCCTACTATTTCTAGAGCTCACCCCCACACCTGCCACACTCGGGACCTTCACCCGCAGGGGACCTATCACATAGTCCAAGACCCCTGAGGGACGAAGTAGGATAGTGAGGGTCTCTGTTACCTAGAGCTAGCGGCCGAGACTTGACAGCCCGGCGATCCGTCGAGCGTAACCCCAAGCCATACCTGGCGATCGATGGAAAAGGCAGGAAGGAGGAGGCGGGGCCGCATCTCATGTCGGGCGGTAGGCAGCGGACATACCGTACATGGCGTGATGGTGTCTTCGAGAGTCGATCCATAAGCGAGAAAGAACTCCTGGCCCTGAAGAGCATCGCGAAAGACCCCAATGTTGCGCAGAGGAAGAGGACGCGGGTGTCGAGATACGACACCGCAAGCGGGCACTTTCCTGACAGTGTCCCGTGTTGCAGTCTTGCACTGGCAAAACATACAATCGGGAAGTCACAGCCACACAAGGCCGCTCTTTCTTCATCGGAGATTACCAGAGGCGGCACGAAGGTGGCAAACCGGAACGAGCACCTGAACAAACTGGAGCCCAATACCGCACCAATACTTACACCAGCACCACTGCAGTGTCAACACCTCTGACCGTGCAAGATGAAAGAAACGATTTGGCCCCTCGAAAGCTTTATATCAGGACCACCAGCACCGTACCCCATACCATGACGATGCCTGACCACAGCAACAGCAACGAGCACCCTCGACGCTGATTCCCCGGCCCCATGCCAGTCATTGGGCCAAGAAGTCCAACAGTGTCGAGGATCCGGACTTTCTTGCTTCTGGACTGGTTTTGAGGCTGCTCTGATCGAGTACGGTAAAACGATTGGTGTTACTAAGAATATGCATATAACCCCGTGATAGACGAATAACTCGTCACTTTGGTAAATCTGCTTCAGAAAGCAATGGGTGACTGGCCTCCAGTCATCAAATGCGGAGATGTGACTGAAACCAAATTCTCTTCTGAGGTATTCCCTGGGGCCAAAGTGCAATGGCTCAATCTTGGAACTGTCTGAGGATCATCGTGGGATGAGAATTTCGATCTCCCTTCTCCAAGACTGGTGCGCAGATATGGCCCATCCTGACATGGTTTGGGAACGTCCATCGAGACTTGTCAGTATGGCAGAAGATGATTCAGCTTTCTCATGATCCAACAAATAAACTCCCTTGGATCTCAGATCTTCGCGGCGTGCTTCGTCGCATGGTCATGCCAGGGGTAAATCGAAGACAGGGAGGACACTCTCATCTCTCGACCGGCCCGCATACGCAGGTACCGAGCCGATTAGGTAAAGAGTAGTACCTTCTCCGCTCTGACACCTCAAGACACGGAGGATTGTGTCGCAAAGAATGGAAGCCCGATGTTAATCTCTGAATCACAACCCCTCCGCCAATGGTCAGCACTTCTCCCATAGCAAGACAGACGTATACAGAAGGACTACCCATTTGTAGAGGCTTCAACACACAAACATTGCATCTGGTCCTGCAAACAGGCTTGTAGTTAGCAAGAACACTGCTCATCAAAAGGTGTTTTTGTGGTCCGTGACTCGGGAAAGCAACAAGTTGTGAACAGAGGACCAGTTGTCAGATCTCAGATCGAAGCTTCATTCGCGGATATTTGTTCCACGTATCAGGTAATAGAATAGGAAAACATTTGCACATCATTTCAGGTCTCTGCTTGCTGGGTCAAAGGAAGACGAGGAGGAGGTATAGACAGTGTCGACGTACAGCTTGAGCGAGCAGCGCGCGATTCTGGCGTTGCCAGTCGTAGAACTTGTCCTCCCGTCACGTAGTTGGGGGAGGTAGGCCTCGAGATGACCGAGAACTCGAGTTCACCTATCTTTGAAAAAGATGTCCATTCCACGTTGATTCATCTCTGTGTTTCTTCCAGTCGTCCAAACCCCTAACCGTTTGTGTTTTTTTCTCTCCTTGTGGTCGGACCGTCGTATCATCTGGGCCGTTGCTCTTCCTGGTACCATCGCCAGCTAGTAGGTCCGCGGTATGCATCACCATACCCGCCCCTGTATCGTTGCAATGTTGTACTCTGGAGACAAATACTTGTCGGACTACTTCCACGGTCCGCAGAGAATGAAGAAAAGAAAAGAAGAAGAAAAAGATGAGAAAAGAAACATAAAGGCGAGATGTAGAAATCGTCGCCAGGACAAGGCAAATGTAAATGGTCTGTAGCAACGTATCCAAGGAATAACCCCAAATTTTCGATTCGGCGGCTCGGTAGGTAGACAGCTGGAGGCACAGAAGGAAACGGTCATGGAGCATGAATAGTGTTTTCCATCACCAACTTCGGCGTTGTCATTGTCATTGTCTTTGTCCTCGTTTTCGTTCTCACCAACCCTTTCGACATTTTCCCTCCTTCGAATCCGCTCGTGCGATACTTCATTCTTCGTGTTTGTTTTTGCAAAGTGTCATAAGGATATGAAAAGTTATTGTAGAAGATGAAGGACATCGCTATGGTCGATTTTCGTGCAGTGACGCAAATATTTGTTGGACTTTTTGGGGAAAACCGAAGTGGAAGGGGACGGACCGAGCGAGGTCCCGTCATGCTGCGGGTGTGCCAGGACCGCACCTGTTTGGTGCGGGGCTGCATCTTCTTTTCTTGCTGTGACAAACTGTATACAAACAAAGTGATCCAGGGCTTACAACGAGAGAAGTCGTATAGTAAAATCCATTAGCTCCGGATCGTAGTCTTTTTTTTTTTTTTTTTTTTTTTTCCACGACGAAGCTGTTGCTTTTTTCAGATCTGGAGCTTCTTGCTGGTTCAACGACTGACCCTAACCCTGTATCGCCCTAACAACTGTTATAAGTCCAGCCGATGACCTCATCTTGGGATTCCGCAGCTGTCATAAGCACATTCAACATCAAAGACTGCTTGAATCCCCTCACAAAAACAAGAAAACTTAAATGGAATCAAGCCAAGAAATAACCGATATGCATTTTAAAAACGCCGTCGGTTGCAGCCTCCTTGTGCTAGTCACATATCGAAGACGAGATGGCCGTAATCACTGGTAGACGTTCTCAAGGCCACCATTTCCTCATCCAAACACAAATGTTTACAAATCTCACTGCCTTTCAACCGCAGCTCAGTCTGGAGGCCTTACTTATCAAATGTCAAGATCGAACTGAGTTCAAAACTTTCTCCAATTTGTCATTCATCATATTCCTAAGGTATATCAACTTCCATCATCCAACCATCCAGAACGCGCCGCATAAAGTTGGAAAGAAAAGAGAACCTAATCCATCGCGTGCCCGCACCAATAAGAAAAGTATCCATTGTCATCATCAAAGGCTTTTCCTCCGTTGTTGCGATCCGGTCCTCCTATTCATCGTCGCATTCGGTTTGTTCGTCCATGTCATGTCACTGCATTAAGCCCCAACGCGCAGCGCGGGCATGTGTTCTTCCGCTTCAGTTCGCCTTCACCCTTCCTTCACCTTTCCTTCGCCCTTTCTTGTCCCTTCACCCTATTCCTTTTCCTTTATTTTCCTTCTTGCAACTCCATCCCCATCCCCATCCTCCCGGACTCGTACCATCATAGCCCTCCATGATCGTACCGTTGTCGTCGTCGTCTCAAATCAGCCCACCCCCATCCCTACCCCCAGCAGTAGTAAACACCCCACCCGCCATCGGCATCGCACACATCCTCGCATCCCACTTCCAATCTCCCTTCCAATAATCCCCCCTTTCACACCCTTCGTCAAAGCAGCAGCAGCAACAAGAACAACAACGGAGATCTCTCTAAAAAGTCTTGCTGAACCCGCAGTTAAGTCCACAGCAATTAAAGTGTTTGCCGATGGTCATCCAGCCGCCTCGGAGTCCCACTCCCATTTCCTGCTCTTCTTGTATGTCGAGTTGGTTGAGGTTGTTGGTGTTGTTCGTGGTGGTGGTAGGGAGGGGGAGCATGGTATTTGGTTTCTGAGGAATGTACCTGTTAGCATGTGTTCATGATTCAATTTGCCTGCTTGCCTGCCTGCGATGGGAGCGTGACGGGAATGTGCGACGGTATTGCGCGCCGATAGGAGGGATGTAATGTGGTGAGGGGATGGTGATGGATAAACTCACAGGTTGTTCAGAAATAACAGCGGCAGCGGGCGTTGTGGGGAGGTTGTTGACCTGGGAGGCCGACTCCATCGACGAGCTGGTGGTAGCGACCATTTTGTTCTTCTTTCTCCTTTCCGTTTCTCTTTCTCTTCGTTTCTCTCTTTCTCTCTGTCTCTCGGGAGATGATATCGATCTAGACTCTGTCGTTCGACGCGACGCCAGTAAATAGTGTACTATATCGCAGATCGCAGGTTCAGGTTTGTAAATATCAATAAATTCGGTTCGATAAGAGAGCTTCCAGAGCAAGGTTTCGTAGGTGGTAGGTAGGTGGTGACGATTCAGCAATCTAGTAGTTTCGTCTCGTTTGTCAAGGTGGCTGGTAGGAGGTTGGTTTGTGATCGTGAAGAAGGTCGGGCAGATAGATAGGTAGGTTGTAGGCAAGATCAAGGACAGCGAAAAAGGTGACGGTATCGGCAGTTGAAATAAAGTTTAAACCCAGCCACCTCCATCTGTCTGAGGACTCCCGTCCAGGGCAGCGACCAGTTCACTCCCCCGGGGACTACGCTACTCCATCCAGTCACCTCAGTCAGGTATCCAAAACAGGTACCCGCGTGCTACACTACAATAGGATGGAAGTGGCGTAGACGCGCGCTTTCGTCGTTGCAAGACACTGCAACAGATGGCAAGGGCAAGGGCAAGGACAAGGGCAAACAGCCCAGCGAGCGGAGCGGTCTGGACCTACCTACAGGTTTATCGTCATCAGTCCGGGGGATCGTCACATTCGTCACTTGCTGCTGCTGCCCTGCTGCCCTGGCCAAGGAACGAAATGGACCTCGTTGGACCCTTTTCACGGATAACGAACCATTCACCAGTGGCCAGCAGAGAAGGAACCTAGGGGACCTAGCACTGCCCCAATGCCCGCCCCTGTACCTGAAAGACAGCTCCAGGTCCCGTCGGGTTTCTTGCGACAGCGCCAAAGTGGGGTATCTCGGCCTTCTCTTCAGTTGATGTCGGTAGGTCTTGTTTCATCCTTGTTTTTGATCGTTTATAGGTAACCACAGCGAATCATATTCGATCTTGGAATATACCATAGTGTAGGTACTGGAATCACAGCCACCAGAGAGTCATATACTACCACAGCAGGTGAACGGGTGAACGAAGCGATTTAATAAGAGAGTTTGCCCCTGTGTGTGTGTGTGTGCCTGCATACCTAGAGGCATATTTGCGAGTTCTTTGCACTACTTCGACCACCTCGAACCATCTCAATTTCACGAACCTCAACTTACAAACCTCTGGACTGGAGATATTGTGACGCTGTTCAATCCGTACCTCTGTCTATTCTCATATCTGTTCTGTACAAGAAAAACCTACGAATGAGGGTTTCGCTCTACCTTCCATGACACCAACCAAAATTGAATGAATGGACTTCATCTCTACCCATCCATTTCCCGCCGCCACCGCCAAAAATAAAAGATCCCATGTCGGCATCTAGTTACATAGTATCCCAGAGCATGCCCATGGTACCAATATATCAAAGCAAAGCAATCCCACTTTTTATCACCATAAACCCGACAATAGTGTGTGTTATAGATGATAATTCAAGAAGGATAAGATGCGCGCGCGTGTGCGTGTGTGTGTGTGCTCGAGACCGTAACGCAACAATTAGCTCATAGCATGGCTAGACATTACGATACCGTCATTATAAAAGAATGTACAAGAAAAAAGAGTTGGTGGGGGAATATGGTTAAGGTAGCCAAGATAATTGGGTATAGATTCCGGGGCCTCGTGCACAAGGTTTTGGGGGTGTTTCCTTCCGTCGCAAGTGTTTATCCTTCTAGTTGTTGGTTGGTTCATATCCGGCACCGCGTTGCCAAGGACTGTCGTAAGTTAGCTAACTAAACATAGCACATAACCCATTTCCCCATCAAACGTACCTCGCTGTGTTGTGCGGTTTCTTTTCTGAAACCATCGAGTGAGTCGATGCTTGCCCTCCTGGCAGACTCGAGGCCGAATCCGTCATTGGACTCGGCGTCTGAATGCTTCCGCTCGGCCTATGTCGCACAAACGGCTCATCCCTCATGAGGGACGGGTCGTTGCTCCAACGCCCAGAATGCCTGTTGGAGTGGAAATGAGGGTTGCCAGCGTTGGAATCGGCCGTTTCTGGACGGTTCATCGGGTTGCTTGGGCTTGAGAGGGCCGAATCGTCATCCTCAAAGCTCAGGGGAGACTTGGTGTAAAGCTTGCTCTCGCCACGCGCCGTGACACCCAAAGCTTCGAGTTCCGACTGAGTGTGCAGCTGCGGGTTCGACTTCATGAAGGAGGTGCGGTCGTCGTTCATGGACTGGTAGCGGGTATCCGGGTTGTTGTGGAGCAGCGTCATCGAGGTGGTGATGATAAGCATGAGAAGGAGGATCAAACAAACGATGGCGTTGGCGATCCAGAGAACCACGCCCACCACACCGATGACCAAGGGCGGGAAGTCGAAAACGTCCGTCAAGAGGAAGAGGAGGATGGCGTTGAGGAAGTTCATGGCGCAAATGGCGATATTGAACGTGTTGGTGCTCTTGTCCATCCAAGGGCGCATGACGGAAGCAGTAATGAGCGCCGCAGCTTCAATGATCAGAAGCGCGATAGCCTGAAGGGTGCCATTGGCCTGAGCAAAGGCGATGAACATGCCCTTGATGATAATGTAGAAGAGGATAGGCACAATGAAGTAGTAACCTGAAGCGCGAAACGGCACATACAGGAAACCCCACTTGTTCAAGGCCTGAGGGTCCGAGAACAGGATGTAGGCGGGATTCCTGTGAAGGGAGATGGAGCGGCGGGCAATCCGAATGACTCTCCAGGCCGCCCAAAGAAGGGTAGCCAAAAGACCAAAGAAGAAGAAGACGGCGAGGGCCATTTCCGCAGGAGAGTCATTTTGGGTAAACTCCCACATGCACATAACCGTAACCTGAGGGAACCCCACAAGTCCAACTCTGTAAAGGATACCTAACGGAATTGTCAGTACTTAACGGAACTTAACCGTGATAATCAAGGTAACTCACCCTTGAGAACAGTAATCCAACCCGCGCGGAACTCGGAGAAGGCGTCGCCTTTGACCCAACCCAACTTGGCAAAGAGCTCTAGTCCAAGCTTAAACAAAATGACCAGGATGGCAGTGAATACCACAAAAATGTAGAAGAAAGTCAAACTGGTCATGAACAAGTTGGTTGATTCGATCTTACCGCGGAACGCAACTCGCTGAATACCGTAGACAATGTAACTGCCGAAAGAAGTCTGGACGTTGGCTCGCTTGGCAATTCTGCTGCCGACATGAGCTGCGGCACGAGGCAACATGGCGGTCGCCCGCTTGAAAAGGTTGATAGCGGGATCGACGTATTCGGCCGGTAGCGCACGCTTTACCTTCTCGACCTGGACGGACACGGTCTCGAGCGAGTTGAGCACGGTGGACGCGGTACCACCAGTAGCCCGCTGATACCATGTGAGGATATCCTGGATGAACTGGACTCTGATAATACCCATACTCCATACGAAATCCTGGGTCCAAGCTCGCACAGCAGGAGGAAGATGGACACCACAGAGACCAATCATGGCCTGGGCCTGGAAGTAGCCATAGAGCGACAGCGTGTTGGAAGCCACATGGGAGGCAGCGTTAGCGTATCCGAGACCAGAAAGCAGGGCAGAGGACAGGATGCCCAAGAAGACAACAGCCCAGGTGGCCCATTTGACACCAACAAGATCGACTAGACAAGGCCAAGTCAGCGCTTTTTCTGCATATTATTGAGGGCAACCCCTAAACCTACCAGTCATGCCGTTGGAGACATTGGCCTCGATGCAGGCAACAGTTTCTCCAGCCAATTCTCCGTCCGTCATGTTGACATAGACCTTGACTGTGGCATCCAAGTCGGGGAAGGTGTAGGCAATGCCTGGAATTCTATCCTTAACCTCCGGGCCAAGCTCCAGTCTGAAAGGATTGCCCATCTTGCCGGCGTTCATGGGGCACAAACCGCCCAGGCCAACGCCAATATTGCACGGGTCAAGAACCTCGTGCATGATTTGGTAGCCGTAGGCCAAGATACGGATGTCGAAAACAACGTAGCCCTGGATGGACGAGGTGGCAAGCATATTGATGTTGACTGTTCCATTGTCGGGGAAGAAGATGACATCGAAGAGACTGGCCGTGAAGCCCGAGTTTTCCTGGCAGGCGGCGAGCGAGTTTGAATGTAGTTCCCTATCGCGAGCTAAAGAGGGGGCGACCAGTGTCGCGAGCGATGCGAGGACCGCAAGCGGTCGTGCTGACCAAAGCTTCATGTCGTCGGCGGTTTTGTGATTTTCGTCCTACTCTAATCCGTCCAAAGTTTCCCACTTTCCCAGCTCAAAAATAGGGTTGATGGTCGATCAATGCCCGAATAGTCGTTTTCCTTGTTTCGTGTTTTTTTGTTTTTTTTTTTACAAATCCAACATTATCGTACTGAACCACCCAACTCTTGTGATCGGAATTCGGAGATTCGCAACGCCTAGGTAATCGAGGATGTACAAACGACAGCGGTATCGTATCAAGCGGATGTGGAAATCGTAACGTATCGGTATTCGAATCGTGTCTGGCAATTGAGAGCGACGTCCGAAATGGGATTTGTCGTCGAGAGTTGCGTAGTGGTGAGAGGACTCTCGGGAGTGAGTGGGTTGTTGGTGGTTATACGGAGCGACAGGAGAGGCGAGCGAGTGACGAGAGACGAGAAACTCGGACGAGTTGGCGGAGAGGCAGGAAACCAAGTTTTGTTGATAGTAGCGAGTGAAATCTGCCAACAAATCGTAGGTTTGGAAAAGGCACGGTGTTTGGTGCTGTTGACCCCTTTCGACGACGAGATACTTGTCGATGGTGTGGTTTTCCGATATTGTGTGGTGTTTCCGGCAAAGGGAGCAAGACACGCGTTGAGATGGTGGAACGAAGCGAAGGTGCTCACGATGGATGGATGCGATGTGGATTCCCGAAGTTGATGAAATGGAAACGACGGGGTGGGACAGACTGGATGGACACCTGCAAGGCAGGGCAGTGGACAGCGCAGTGAGCAGCAGTGGATGGATCACCGGCGTTGGAGTGGGCAGGATGGCCGATGGGCAAATGTACAAGTCAATTCAGGCAGTGGATGTGCGGTGGAGAGAGAACTGGGAAGCTGGATGGATGCTGCACTACACTAGGTACCTATGCCCGGGATCCCAGTGCGACCCGGTGCGGTCCTCCTTAGCGGTGCAGTGGGGAAAGGACAGGCCAATTTCACGCCAAGAAGTCCAGAGGAATCCATTCTTGGGAGAGAGGTTGGCGGGCTGGCCGGATGCGTGACAATCTTCAAATGTGAATGGCAGCTGAGAAATGCTGCCAAGTGCCAATATTTCTTTGAGCCAGTTTCTCACTCCACTTGGCACCCGGCCTGTGGTTTTTTTCTCTATTTCATCACGGTCATTGCACAGTTCACTTGCTACCTATACGAACGAGGTTACTCGGCTTGGAATGCTTGGACATGCCCAAAAGAGTCGCACTATCGGTCACGTACACACAACACAACACATCACAACACAGCACATTGATACGGGATACGGCAACATGGAAAATGTGGCTGTGTTATGGTGAGCATCAAAAGCGGAAAAACCCTGAAATGAAAGATATTGGCAGCTTGGCATTGGAAATCCGCAAGTGGATGAGATCACTCTGTGGGTTCAGGGCCTCTGTGGATCCCGACAATCCAGTCAATCGACGCAGCAAGACGCGGGGAGCACAGACAGATCTGCCTGAAAGGGGGAAAGCGTGCTGAGGGCGATCCCGATGACGAACTCAGGGGGGCGCCATTTCACTCCGGAAGTCCATCTGTTTGATCGCGTCGCCGCTGCCCCGACTCGACCACTTTGTTAAGTTGTTTCGTTTCCTTCCTTGAGGTTCAGTCTTGCCACGAGCAGGTGCAGACAGTTGAAACAGATTTTCTCTGCGTTGCAAGCAGATCGATCGTCCACTACGATACCTTGTCACCGGTATCGGTAGAGATATTGTTCTAAGACAAACCCAAACCACATGTAGTGGCAGGTACTATCGTCGAACAACACTACATGTGAAGCCGGTTCTTTTCACGATACGGAAAGGATCCGGAGCCTTTTAACCGAATCCTGTATGTATGTCACGGTTGCCTACTGCGATGTGACAACCAACACGAGGTCCTGCTTACCTTACATGCTCAGCAGAAAATGTTGGAGCGTCTGCAGGTACAAAGTCCAATTGCATTGGAGACCGCCGACGGAGAACATGGAGGATTCAATCAAGAGATTGAATTTACTAGTAGTTGAACATCAAAATACCAACGAATATACAATCCTCACATTTCTATCCTTTTTATATACCATTCATTCGCGTCTTTCCCAAAACCGGAGCGCTGTTGCAAGATTCTATTCCCCATTTTCCTTCATCCTCCACCGTCCTTGCCACCCATCTTACACATGCACCACCGGTGGTTTTCTTAGCGTCGCGAACAGTCGCATCGGCGTTGCTGATGCAACACTGGCTGACAGGCACCAACAGCCCTATAATCCACCCCACCCCCACTATTCACCACTTCCATCCGTTCCGGGCATCTCATTCATCAAGATCCATCACATTCACCACTGAACCAATCCTCCATCCCCTTCGTCTATCCCATTGATACCCTTCTCTTAATCTTCTCCCGCTCTTCATACCCTTCATATCCCGGCGCGATGACTGGAATCTACCCTTCTCAAAGTTTCTAGGTTGGTCTGGGTATTCCATCAAAGGCGCAGCTCCCACCCACGGGCAGCCCGCCCGCCCGCCGCAGCCAGCTTACCCGTGTAAGCCGTGCTACCTCGGAAGGCAGAGAGACAGATGGGCCAAGCATCCCGTCAGCGTGACAGCTGCGTGTCTCATCGGTGTGTGTCGCACTCCGTTCTTCGCAAATCGCAGTGATGTACTCGTGGGACTGGTGCGACGGACGGAGACGATGGCTGACACTTGATTCCGGGTTCCTCCTCTTTTTCTTCTTCCTTCTCTTGCAGAACGGTCAGGGCGCGGTATGAATGGTATGGTAACCCAGCTGGTCTCCTTCCAGTTCATTTCCGTTATTTGTGTCGTGATCTGAAATGAATTCCTGTCCCGTCTCTTTACAGGTAGAGGTAGGGTCCCCGCTTTTGTCCACCGCAGTAGAACCCCAGGCCTCCAATGAGGCTTGGTAAAATTCGTAGTGATAGGTAGGTAGGTAGCTAGTCGACTACCTACCATCAACAGCAGTCGCATATCCGTTTGTCATCGCCATCACTTGGTCCATCCTCATCCTCAGCCCTGGCCAACAGTAGCATCCTGTCTCCTCAGAGTAGGGATCGAAGACATGATGCTGCGTCTTGAAGACGACGATGCCGCCGAGCCCATGGATCGCTGGGATTCGGTCATCATGCTCGACTGAAAGGTGGTCGCGTACTCCTCGTTAGGTGGAGTGAGGAGACGATGGTAGGAGGGAGGATAGGGCATCCTGTGGCGGGGGGGATGGGCGTAGCGGCGACTGTTGGGAAGACTGAAATTGGCGTCGTCGCTTGCTTGGCTGTAGGTGGGTTGACTTTGGCCTTGGCTTTGACTTTGACTTTGGCTGCCCTCCTGGTTTTGATCTTCTTGATGTTGCATGTTGATGTTGAAGTTGATGAGATCGCGGTATAGCATGTTTTTGTGTATTTATAGTGTATTGTATTGATAATTGATGTGTGTTTTGTTTACAAACTGATGTGTGGAGATGATGATAATGCTCGACTTTTTCAACAAAAGGTCACGGAACTTTCAAACGCAAAAAAGCAAAATCCTTTCTGCGACCGCCCCATCTCTTATACATACCAGCCGGAGTTTCATTTTGCGCGTACAGTAGGTAACAATGGAAAAAAAAGGCATGCCCAAAAGTGGCGATCCATCCATGACGCCCTCCCTCACTCCAGGCGGCGGCGGTTGGTTGTGGTACCCCTACACTACACCACCAAACTGAGACCACACCCATAATTGTGATTTGTGCCCAGGCAGAGACCCATTAGGCCCCCAGGCCGCCAACGCCCATCCCCGGTACGGCACCAAAGCACAGCAGCTGATTTGATAGGTAGGTACGGCGGTACATACACTACTTCTACGCTAGGCGGTATTCTAGGCGGTAGGCGGAGCGGTGAAACTCCCATTTGACGGACACACCTCGTTCAGCACGCAACTGACTCCATGGCTTTGTTACAGACATTCCGAATTCAGAACTAACACAACCAATTGTTTGATAGGACGAGAGTACCCGAAAGGGTTGAGTGGCAAACTTGGGGGCTTGTACGGGACTCGCGGGGCTCACCACACTGTTCTACGGGATCGGGTTCATGGATGGAACAAAGAGACCCTAGAGACATTTGGATCTGGATGGGATTCTTTTTCTTCGCAGGAAGGGTTTGTGCCGAATGAAGGTTCGTTATGCGCTGGCACCTCATACTCACCTGAGCTCATACTTACCCTACTTACCAGTCATGATCACAAGGCGGACTCAAAAGACTGGGGGTGATCGGCGGTATGGGGTTGTGAGTTCAGAAACATCCATCCATTTCGGATAAACCGTTCGTTGCCAGCTGCCCACTGAGCCACTGCTCTCCCACCCCAAGAGAGACAAGGCCACTTCGAGAACATTTAAATCCTGTTCATATGATTTTCATTCTGTTTCACGATGGCCATCGTCGGGCTTCGGCTTCGGATTGTACCAAACTGCTGGCAAACCAGACTACTGGGTTTTGTCTCGTTGTGAAGGCGATATCTGCCACGCTAAAAAATCAGAGGCCTTGAACCAGGTGATTGGTGGAGATTGCAGCCTAAAGATTTACCAGGATGTTAAGACACTGATGTAGTAGTGTATGTCCATGTGGAAATGTGGAAATATGCAGTGTATGTCTGCCGGCTTAGGCTTCTTCTGTGACTAGCCAAGCCTCGTTTTCTGGTACCTGACATTAGAAGCAGTATTGCGGTAAGACTGAATGAAGATGTGATTCATGGCCTGGCTTGAATCGGTTGATCGGGTAACCAGGTGAATCATTAACAGATACGTTGAAGACAAGGTGACCCGAGGTGTGAATCAGAAATGATACCCAACCCATCCTTTGCGGCCCGGCTAGACCAGGCAAGCAAGCAGGGTTGTGCCACAGGCTGCCTAGGCTGAGGTCAATTTGATGTATGGCGTGGACTTTCATCTGGTATCATCGTGATACGGAATGTCCAGGGTTGGGCATCGGAGAAGCATCATCGCGATTTTGAATGTTACTTCAGTTTGTTTGAGCCATTGAGCCGAGTCATAGTCTCGGTATGGATCGAATGTGTTGAGGGAGATGGATATCCACGGGATTTGAGATATTGTTGTTGTACAACTATGCCCTACAAAAAGATAGCCAAGTGACTCAACCACGGTCACCTCTACAGAGACGAGTAGAATTTGGGAATTCGTTGGCTCGATCTCGATGTAGGGAGAGCGGGATTAGATTCGGCGATTCCATTTCCATTGTTCGCCTCAACCCCGGGCTGCTTCCATGTACTGCGTGTTGAGATGGATGCTGCCTCAGTTGATGGATTGGGCTCATACCCAGCGGGAGGATAGACATGAGTCCGTCCATTTTTGCTTTGGCTCCAATGTGATAGAGCTGTGTCATCCGTGTTTCCGCCAGCAGCTCTTGAGGTTGCCCCGGGGCTGGAGATAATGCCGAACACCCCCTCGAAACCGGACCAGATCCCAAGTCTTAGAGCCTCACTACCGGACATGCCTGACAAAGTCGTTTTGAGAAGAGCCATCCCTTAGGGCCATTGCCCGATGCACCAGTAGGGCTCTCTCTTCAAAATGATTATCTCCTATTTTCCATGACATGGAACGGACGGGGAAAAGGGTGATGAACAGGCAGAAATAGGGGACCACCAACCCCTGGAAATTGCCTCTAATCTCTCCGATTACAGTGGGCTCAGCGAGAACTCCACAGCGAGCAGGGCTGCCACGTGGCGGGCGGGACGGGTTGGTGGAGTCTCTTCGACAACCACAACGGAAGCTGTCAAATCGTCATTTCCTCAAACTGAAGCCAGATTTGGGGATTTTGTTGTCCATGGGATCTCTTTCAGTTTCAGCTTCGTGATGCCCCTGACTTGAGGCTCTTCAACATTCACTCGTCAACAGTCTCTACACCACCTGAACGGCAACATGGCCGACCTCAAAGAGCCACCCGGACCAACGTCACCATCACCACCACCACCACCACCACCACCACCGACAACAACAACAACCACCACCACGCGTGCCCTTCGCGGCGCCTCCCTCCTCATCCTCCTGCAAATCCTCTCCCGCGCCCTGACCTTCATCGCCAACCAAATCCTACTACGCTTCCTAACCGCCTCTTTGCTAGGCGTCTCCACCCAATTAGAAGTATACTACCTCTCCGTCATCTTCTTCGCTCGGGAATCCCTCAGGGTAGCCATCCAGCGCCAAGACACCACCACTTTATCCGCCTCTCTTCCATCCTCCTCCTCCTCCTCCACCTCATCTGAATCCGCCAAAGATAGGAAAGATGGCAAATCTGAAGATGGAAAAGATGCTGCTGCAGCTGCCACACAAGCAGTAATCAACCTCTCCCACCTCTCCCTTCTCCTCTCTTTACCCCTGTCCTTCCTCTTCGGCCGTGTCTACCTCTCCTCCCTCTCTCTTTCCACCCTCCAATCCACTCCCTATCTGGTACCCAGTCTGTATCTGTACGGTCTCGCTGCCATTTTAGAGTTGCTATCCGAGCCCTGCTTCGCCGTGATGCAGATCCGCTTCCAGTTCGGCGTGCGCGCCGCGGCCGAGAGCGTGGCTACCTTTTTGCGGTGCGCCGTCACCTTGGGGATAGCGGTCTGGGGGGCGCGAACGGGACGGGAGATGGGGACGTTGCCGTTTGCCGTTGGGCAGTGTGTCTACGCGGTGGGGTTGTTGGCGGTTTATTTGTGGAAGGGGTGGAGACTTTCGGGAAGGGAAGGGTTCTCGCTGTGGCCGAGGCGGTTGTTATTGTCTGGAGGTGAGAAACAGCAGCGGAAGGATGGCAAAGGGAACGGAGGAGGAGGAGGAGGAAAGAAACAGGATTTGTTCGTCCTAGGATACTTCTACCGCCCTACCCTCGACCTAGCCTCCAGCATGATGGCCCAAAGCGTCGTCAAACACATCCTCACTCAAGGCGACACTTTTCTCGTCAGCATCTTGTCTACGCCCACGGCACAGGGGGTCTACGCTTTGGCGAATAACTATGGTGGTTTGTTAGCCAGATTGGTATTCCAGCCGATAGAAGAGAGCAGTAGGAGTTACTTTAGTCGGTTATTGGCTGATTCTGCCCCTTCCCCTTCACCCTCTTCCCCTTCTTCCTCCCCGTCCCTTTCCTCCTCCAAACTCCCCTCTCCCAAGACCCCCTCCTCCAAACCCTCCTCAACAGCCCTCCACCAAGCCTCTTCCTCACTCACCACCCTCCTAAAATCCTACCTCCTCCTCTCCCTCCCTCTCCTGGTCTTTGGCCCCCCCGCCTCTTCCCCCCTTTTGACTCTCATCGCCGGCCGCCGCTGGACCTCTTCGTCGTCCTCCTCCTCTTCCACCACCACCACAGTCCCGGTCGACAGCGCCCCCGCCACCCTATCCCTCTACATGTACTACATCCCCCTGCTGGCGCTCAACGGGATCCTTGAAGCTTTTGTCTCGTCCGTGGCGTCCGAAGCACAAGTCCATCGACAATCGCTGTTCATGACGGCTTTTTCGCTTGTGTTTGCGGGAACGGGGTACTTGACGCTCAAGGTGTGGGGGATGGGCGCGAGGGGGCTGGTGGTGGCGAATGCGGTGAATATGGCGTGTCGGATTGCGTGGTGTTGGGGGTTTGTTGGGCGGTGGTTTGCTGAACGGACTGGTGGGGAGAAAGGGGAGAAGGAGGATGAGAAAGAAAAAGAAAATGTGAGGTTCGGAGTGTTGGACGTCTTGCCTAAGCCTGGAGCGGTGGCGGCTGCGGTTGTGGCTAGGAGTGTTGTTGGACGGGTTGTGGGAGCTGGTCAGCAGAAGGTGGTGATGGGTGCCAAAGAGGCGGTTTGGGAGTTGTTCGAGATTGCGGGAGTGGCGGTGCCTTTTGTTGTTGCTGTGTGAGTATTCCCTTTTCTTTTCCGTTTATTCTGAGGTGAAAGTTCACATGCTTTAGTTCGATTCGATCATTTGTCAGTCATCTATTTTGAATATATATAAAGCTAACACGACGATAAACGACAGGGCCATCGCCGAAAGAGAGTTTTTGTTGAGCGGGTATCGCGCCCTTCAGGATAAGAGACAACAACAATAGTCCTGAGAAAACACTACATAGGGAGATAGACCAGACAGAGATCGAAAAAAAAGACGCCCAATGAAATTTTTGTTCCGAAAGAATAACAGAAATGGCTCCAATGTTTACACAACATGTGGCATGGTGGTGGTATCTACATCATCTTCATCCTCCCTCCTTTAATCGAACGTGATCTTGGTCGCCTTCTTGTTCGGGTCAATGTCCTTGTAGAAAGAGCCATAAGCGTCGTGGGCCTTCTTCTTAACGGTGGTGCCGAACTTGAGGAGCTCCTCGGGTACAGGCTGCTTGGCGGCTCTGAGGATGTTGACGAGGCTGGAAGAGAGAAATTGTGGTCAGCATGGGGAAATATTAGAGGCAGAAAGAAAGAATAGAAACTCACGATCCGGAGTGGGCCTTGTCGTGCTCGGTAAAGAGAGTAATGGCCTTGCCCAGCTTGCCGGCACGGCCAGTACGACCGATACGGTGGACGTAGTCCTCGATGGTCAAGGGGAACTGAAAATTTGTTAGCACTTGGCTATTGACGGGAGTAAGGTGTGCACGGTTCGACTCACAGTAACGTTGATGACGAGCTTGACCTCGGGGATATCCAGACCACGGGCAGCAACATCAGTGGCAACCAACACGGTAGTAGTACCAGACTTGAACGCCTCCAAACTGCGCGTGCGCTGATCCTGCCTCAAGTCACCGTGAATGCTAGCCACCTTGATGCCCTTGCGAGAAAGGAACTGTTCAACGCGAACGGCCTCCTTCTTGTACAGGCAGAAAACCAATATCCTGTCGTCCTTCTGGCTGCCCTTCTGAGCCTCCTTAAGGAGCTCGTACAACCTGAACTCCTTGCCGCGGGGGTCGACAACCTCAACCTTCTGCTCGATACGGCTGTTGGCCTGCAGCTCGATGTTTCCGTTACCCTCACCATCGCCACCGGCACGTGTCCTGTGGCCGATGGTGACCTGGGCGGGGTTGATCATGTAGCTTTCGGCGAGCTTCTGGATGTCCAGGGGCCAAGTGGCCGTGAACATGAGCGTCTGGCGCTGCTCCTTGGGCGGGCATCCGCTCAGAATAAGTTTGATGTCCTCGGAGAAACCGCGGTCGAGCATGCGGTCAGCCTCGTCGAGCACGGCGAAGCTGACGTTGGCCAGCGAGATGGAGCCCTCGGACAAGAAATCCTTGAGACGGCCGGGGGTGGCGGTGATGATGTCGACACCGTTGTTCTTGTAGAGGAGGTTGCGCTGCTCGTTCTTGTCGGAGCCACCAAAGATGCACACGGCCGACAGACCGACCAGGGAGGCGAGGCCGGAAAGGGCGGCGTGGGTCTGCATGGCGAGTTCGCGGGTGGGCGAGACGATGACGGCGCGGGGGTGGGCGGTGCGGTCGCGGCTGTTGAACTTGGGCTTGGGGCGCGAGGCCAGCGACTCGACGCAGGGCAGGGAGAAGGCCATGGTCTTGCCGGAACCGGTCTCGGCGATACCAATGACGTCGCGGCCGGAGAGCGAGAAGGGCCAGGAAGCGGCCTGGATGGGGGTCGGGTTCGTGTAGGCTGCGAAGGGGTTCTTGGAGATGAGGTTGGACTGAGGGAGCTGGGAGAAGTTCATGATGGGGCGGAGGTTGCTGGAGGAAGGATCCTTGATGACAATCTCCTTCTCCTTGAGGAAGGTCTCAATCTCGGACTCGGGGAGAGCGCTGAGGGCGTCGGCCTGCTTGTAGGTGTAGGCGCCGTTGGTAGAGGCGGCGGGAGTGGTGGTGCCGTTGGTGGTGGTCTTGGAAGCGCTGGTTGACTCCTCGGTCGTAGACTCGTCAGACTTCTTGGCCTTCTTCTCCTTCTTATCCTTTTTCTCCTTCTTGTCCTTCTTTTCCTTCTTCTCCTTCTTGTCGGCTACGGGCTCGGCGGCGGCATCGGGCATGGAGACATCCTCGGTGGACTCGGTGGCTGGTGATTGGTCCTGGTCCTTCTTTTCCTTCTTGGACTTCTTATCCTTCTTCTCCTTCTTGTCTTTCTTTTCCTTCTTGTCCTTCTTCTCCTTCTTCACCTCGCCGTCGACGGGGGTCTCGTCGGTCTTGACCTTCTTGGCGAGACGGGCATCCTTCTCCTCGCCCTCGCTCCGGGAGTGCTTCTTGGTGGAAGACATGGTGGTAGAATTGGAATCGCACTCGCACAGAAAGCGATTGGCGAAAGGTGATGGATGGGCGACTGTCGGAAACACAACACTCGCTAAAGAGAAAAGGGTTCAAGGGAAGGGAAGGGTCGCGAAGGAGGCCAAAAGGGTGCCGCTCTGTTATCGCCAGACCTGCGCCGGCTGGGAAAATTTCCTTATCGATAAGCCCTGTCACTGACCCCGGCCCCGTCCGATCCCTGCGGGTCCACTTATTTCCATCAGGGCTCCTTGTGAACAATCAAAAGAAACAGCGCAACATGATACAAGAAGCATTTTTTCTTTGCTATTCAAGAATAGGAGGTACCGCCGTATTTGCTTATACGTATCGAGTTTAGGGATTTTATCGGTCTGGGTTTCTTTGGGCGTTGCGTGCTGGTAGTGTCGGGGATTGAAGATTCAAAGTGGGTCTTGGTAATTGCATGGTTTGATGTCAGCCCCGAGTCGTAATTACCTGGCGATACAGAGGGTTAGGGTTGAAAGCGAGTATGCTTGAGCTCCAAGATACCTCTACGTTAAGCACAAGGCACTCATTTCGAGATGCCCTCAGCACTGCTCGAACCCTTTCCCTATAGATCAGGTCCAGGTCCAGGTATCAGTGTTTTTACCGCTCATCCCAAGCCCATCCCATCCCATTGCGAAACAGAAATGCAAACCCTCTCGTCCTTGCTGCTGTTGCCCAGCTCTAAACAATAAGACTGAATTGGTGTCGAAAAACGGGCTTTAGGACAGGCGGAATAACAGCATCTAGACAATTACTTAGTTGATATGAGTAATGGTAACGGTTAGTGTACATACTGTGGATTGGATTAATGAATGACTGAACATACCATTATGGTTTCGCTTGATCTCATGTTCTCAGAGTTCGACGACTTGGTGTACAACATCTCAAGACCTTCAATAGCCCTTAGCAGACACCAAAGGGGGTCGAAAAAGAATAAGTGAACAACAGTGAATTAATCCCTGATATCGTACCCTGCATCCCTCCAACGCCTATCCGCAAAAACGCCCACGCCAGCAAAGTGCCAATCCATATGTAAAAGCGATATGTGCAAATACCTACCCATCCATCCATATCCCACTCCAAGTTCAAAACGCCAAAATACACATTATTCGTTACTGTCCCTCATCAGGCACTCAAACTCCCCTTAATCCGCCAGGCGATAGCTAACTAGCGTATCAACCCGGTGGTTCGTCGTGCTGAACCCCCTTAGCTGTACGCGCTCGCCGTTAACAATCTCCTTGGCGTCGCTGTCGCCCCACTCGACAGGCACGTCGCTGTCGGCGTCGGCGTAGACCAGCACGTTGAAGGTGCAGTCGCCGCTGAGCTGGGGCAGGAAAGTGACGGATGCCGTAATCTGGCGGAAGATGGCGGCGATCTCGGCTTGGATCTCGGCTTCGGTCTTGTCGAGTGGAGGTGCGGGAGTTGAGGCGGTGGTGGAAGTGGCCGCGTTTTCGTTGGGAGATTGATTTTGGTTGTCGTCGGTGGTAGAGGAAGCGGCTTGGTATTTGGTCTTGGATTGGGCGGCTTTGGAGAATATTTGTACCTACAGACTCAATGTTAGCGGAGTATAGTCAGAAGGAGGGGAAGGGAGATTACTGACGTCAAACTGCCACCTCTCGACGTGCTCGCCCGTGTCCTTGTCGGTAATGACAATGACCAGCTTGGAGATCTTGCCGCCCACCATCCACTTGTCCAGCTGAGACATGATCTTCTTGATGTATGCGCGGACCTGGTCATCGGCGGAGACGAGCATGTTTAGACCATACTTCTTGACGGTGGTGAAGTCTTCGGCCGGGTAGACGCCTCGTTGGAAACTGGTTGCGACGGGTTAGTCGACAGCGCTTGGAGGTCGAACGGGAAAGGGAACGGCATGATTGGCATACAGAATGGTATGAATGGAGTATTGAAACTGTCATGATTGGGCTATTGTTAGTTATGCAATCGCATCGACAGACGATTCAGGGAGCTGCGCAGAACTTACAAACTCGGCAACGAGCTTTGCGCTTCCCTTGAGCGACAGCCGGTGC
This sequence comes from Neurospora tetrasperma FGSC 2508, assembly GCF_000213175.1. Lineage (NCBI taxonomy): Eukaryota > Fungi > Ascomycota > Sordariomycetes > Sordariales > Sordariaceae > Neurospora > Neurospora tetrasperma. The sequence continues at coordinate 3,490,744 of NW_009799103.1, read as the reverse complement.
ACCTTGGACTTGTCCTTGTCTTTTTCCTTTTCGGGGGCCTTGGAAGACATTGCGACGGTTGCTTGGTCTAGTTGGTATGTGAATTGAGGATGAGGAATAATTGGTTCTGACAGTTGGGGCGGCCGTGACTGTGTCGAAGATTGACGGGTTTGCAATTGAAATCTGGAGTTGGTGATGACAGGAAGATGGACCGGGAATGGCTGGTGGGATTGTTTACTTTGGGGCGTTTGTCCGTTGTCAGGGAGCTCCAGAATCCAAACAGTGGACTTGGCGTGGACTTTTGGAGGGGCAGTGCCAAGGCCCAAGCTTCTACCACTACAAGAGGGTCCCGGCAGGCAACTTACAGTAGGCTAGCTCAGCTAGGTACCTGGGCTAGTCTTGGTGCGGTGGTGTAGAGGTAAATGTTGTCATCAACACCAAAAGTTGCAACATCACCACCTCTCTCTTCATCAACTCTCCATATTGAGATTCAAAGTCACTTGGTCGGATGCTAAAACCTTGATACCATAAAGTCTTGCCTACTCGAACCGACATGTATCATGCGACAGGATCCCCGAGCGCAGCTTGGTTGTACAAGATCTCATGCATGAAGCTTGACCCCACCACAACTGACCATAACAGAACAAGGAAGTCGTTCAACTTTAGAGGTAGTTCTCGCAACCCAAGCATCACAGATCCGACAGCTACTCGATTTTGAAAAAAATTCATACCATTTTGACCCAGCAGTCTAGAATATACTATCCAGCAGGCTTCGCTCAGACACACTTGTAAAAATACATTATCCTCTCTAGTTATTCGTCGAGTCCAAGCCCTTCCTTACTCGTTCTGCTTAGGAGGAGCGCCACCAGCAGGAATCATGTTATCCAAAGCCTCCTTGATGGGCTTCCTCGCCCTCAACCTCTCCAACCAGGCGTGAATCAACGGGTACTTGTCCTCGTCATACTCCTCCTTGGTCAGCATCACGCCGACAATGTGCTGCCACGGCGCAAACGCAATGTCGACATAGCTGAACTTGTTGCCCACAAACCACGGCTCCTCGGTGCCGTACTTCTCCTTCTGCGTCTGCAAGTGGTCCTCCATCACGCTCGACACGCGGTTCAGCTCCTTGACATATCTCTCAACGGCGCTGGGCACCGGCTCCGGGTGGTATCTCTTGAACCACGCGACCTGGCCGTAGTAGGGGCCCTGGCCCGTGGTCTGGAAGTAGAGCCACTGGCGGGCGAGGTAGAAGTCGTTGGTGCCAGGGGTGAAGCTGAGCTTGAGCTCCTTGTCGTACTTCTCGGTCAGGTACTCGAGGATCGCACCGGACTCCCAGAGGGTGAGGTCCGTGTTGGGGTCCTGGATGGCGGGCAGGCGGCCGTTGGGGTTGACGTTCTTGACGAACTCGGGGCTCTTGGCCTGGGAGATTTGGATGTTGTCCAGGTCATAGGGAATGCCGAGCTCGGCAAGGACCATGATCACCTTGGGCGGGTTGGGGCCGGTGTGGCCGTAGACCTTGATGGGCTTGAGGGAAGAGGAGTCCGCCATTGTGATGAATGTGATGGTAGGTGTCTGTTTTGATGCTTTGAGATGAAGATGAGTGGAAGATGTCTACGGAAACAAATCAAGCAATGCACAACGAGGATGGTCTTTGGACTTTATACCCGATGAGTTTCGGTGTTTGAGGTACTGGATGCATCTCGATACCTGTCCTCTCTGCATAACCATACCGAGGTAGCTTCTGCAGCACTCGAAACTGCCCCTGGAAACACCGACTCGGTGATAGGAGGTACATGGTGTACTCCCTCCCAGCTTGTACCCCCCCACGCAGCGTATAAGCTTACATAATGGGCTATGGAGCCTCCTTTCGCTAGCTGACAAATGTTGAAGGTGGAAATAAGCTTTGGGCCGTTATAGCGTCGAAGATTGTGGAGAAATGGTAACGCCGCCCCCTAGTTTAACGCGGTGTTCGGGACATCACAGACGCCGATTGTTACTTTCGGCGTTTTGAACCGACGACAACCTCGTACAATAGCTATTGAGAGGTTGGACTCTTTTCGATTCATCAGAATCTCACAGAACGACACGTGGTCATCAGACCTTGATATGTTCACCAAACACATTCCAAAGTCTTCTAGGATGTTGTCATCTCGTTACCTCTAACCTTTTGTTGCGAACAGCCACCGAGCGATGTCACACAAGACATTAAATGGCATTGGTCTCTATATTTTTGGCTACATTCCATATGTTTCCTTTTTTTTTTTTTTTTTTTTTTTCCGATTCGAATTCCGGGTTCTGAAGGTGCAGAATGAATTAACCTTTCCGGGCTTTCAGCCTATCAAGTCGGGTATTCCAACTTTGACATCCCACACTTGCTTGCCTGCTGAGCCTGCAGATCGGTTTCCTGCTTTGTGAACTACTGCCCCTCTACACACACATAGTGTAGGTGCACACTCAATGGTATCTCAAGACACTTTGTGATTATAAGCCACAAGAACTAAACGGAACTTTGTTTGGCAGGTAACATGTGTTCTATTGTGAAACATTTCGAAAATCTGTCATATGGTGCTGCAAACGGTCAAATGCCTGCGACATCTTCCTTTACTCGGCCTTCCTGACCCATGAGGGAGTCCTGGAGGCATCATCCGTTCGTATATCTGTTGCCAGTGTTCTTTTCAAACTATGTCCCTTACTCTACCAGCTGCCCTCGTGCTTATCGCTTTCCATATCTTCCTCATAAATAGAAGCATCAGTTTTGACGGTTTCTTTCGAAACGGTCTCCTCCGTCTGTCACCCTGATTCCTGACCTAGCCTCTCTTCTTGACTACCTCTCCTTTGACAGCCTTATCGTCCAACACCTCATCAATTTCAGGCAGCTCAAAGCTGAGCTTATGCTCCATGTCTGTTCCTCCCACCTCAATACTGTTGATAAGAGTTATCTGCAATGTCAATCCGGGACGTTACCCATCACCAGGGTCATCTCCAGATCAATGGTTAGCCGAATTTGTCAGGGTGTGATCGTCTGGCGGCGAAGGTAGGTTTCCGTTGTAGTTGTCGTCATTATCATCGTTATCGTCATCGTCATCGTCGTCGTCGTGCTCTTCAGTATCTTCATCGTCCTCACTGTCCTCCTCACTGTCCTCCTCCTCTTCATCTTCATCATCTGTATCATCTCCCCCATAAGTAATCGTTTCCCCGACCCATTCGTTCCAACTCATCCAATTCTCCAACTTCTCGATGCTCTTGTGTACAACCCTCTCCAGCTTCTCGACCCTCTCATTCATGTCGTTCTCCAACGTTTCGACTCTCCTCTTCATATCGCCCTTATACATCTCCAACCTTTTGTATGTATCCTCCTCATACCTCTTGAACTGTTGCTCCAGAAATACAACATTGACTTGCAAGTCCTTTCGAAGGTTGACTTCCCCCCCATTGTCGGGCAATTCTTCTTGTTCATATCCCCCCTCGCTGTCCAGACTTTGACCATCCCTCTCTTGACTCCCATCAACCTCATCCCCCTCAATGCTCTTCATCACCGATCCCAATTCAGATCCAGATCCCAATCCCGACCCCGATCCAGATTCAGGACTAACAGTCCTAACCCTTTTCACCTCTCTCTTGTCCATGTGGATTTTCTTTCTATTTCCTTTCTGTTGTTGTTGATGACTCGTACTGCTGCCTCCTCCCCCACCTCCAGTGGCAGCTTCAGTCATATCCCCATCCTCCAAATTATTTTTACTGTCTTCTTCTAACTGCGGTAGTGGCAGCGGCAAGATCCTCGCTACTGCATCGAGTGTAGCTTCCGACACGTCTATAGGAGGAGAAGAACTGTTCGAACTTCTTCTACTTCTTGTAGTCGTAGGATCTTCTGTTTCACTGGAATCTTTTCTTTTGCGTTTTTTGTCGTCATCGCCTCCGTCTTCCCCCTCCTCCTTTCTTTCTGCCTCATCTCTACCTTCTTCGCTCCCCTCCTGCTCATGTCCACCTTCTTCCCCATCCTTTTCCATCGACTCTCGCACCCTCGTCACACCCGCCTTCTGATCAACTTCAGACCACGCCTTATTTAGGGCAGTATAGCTCGTAACTAACTTGTCGATGACAATGTCGACCGCGTCGAGCTCTCTTCTCAGCTCTTTGATTTTAAGCTGGGAAGAGCGAAGGGTGGACTCAATGTCGAGCTGGTCGTCTGCCATGTCGCTTGAGGGCTGGGAGTGGAGGGCGGAGACGTTGGAGTCGGGGTCTGTTTCCATGATTCTTGTTGGAAGGGTGAATACGTGCTGGTTGTGTGAATTATCGAAGTAGTAGTAGAGTGACTTGTGCTGAGGAAGGACTGGGGAGAGAAGTGCCTTATATCGTTGACGAACGAGACACCGGGATGAGCTAGTAGTCGATGGATACTTCGATCAAACTAAAGAAGAAATAATGACTACAATGGTTTCAAAGCCCATAACAATCTCAGTGGTGTGGGTGCATTGTATGTTGTCATTATACCATATGCATAAGTCGTCGTGATAAACATACAAATGGGGACAATGAGGTTGCGGCATAACAGGATGAAAGATTTAGAAAGGAGAACGAGCTTGCTTTTCTCTGTTATGACAACGCAACCAACAACAAACCAGTCCAAAAAAGTGGTTGTGGTGTTGAACAAACAACAACAACAACGACAACAAGAATAGAACTACCCACCAAAAACAATCCAAAACTCCGAAAGACTCCGCTAATGGATGATATGATAATCCCTTCAAGAACCCCCGCCATGAGAAACAAGAGACAACAAACCCCACGACGCATGCATGGCCGACCTTTTCAAGGTTTGCGGCTCTTTGTGCAAAATCCACTTTTAGCTTTCTTCCACATACACGCCCCATTATGATCCTCCCAAGCTAGCATGTCAGTAGATGACCAATTTAGGCGGCCTGGGCAGTCTCGAACTTGGCGCCGGTGCCAGCGAGGTTGGTGGGCATGGCGTGGGGGTTCTTGGTGCGGTAGTCCTTGATGGCGGCCTTGATGGCATCCTCGGCAAGCATGCTGCAGTGCAACTTGACAGGGGGGAGGCACTGTGGGTGTTGGGTGACACGGTTAGTTCATAGTGCACGGGAGGCATAGGAGCATGGTACAGAGAACAGGTCTAGACTTACGAGTTCCTTGGCAATCTCCGTGTTCTTAACCTTGGAGGCTTGCTCGAGGGTCATGCCGCGGACGAGCTCGGTGACGTAGCTGGAAGAGGCACTGGAGGGAATTAGTAAGCTGAGCTTAGAACGTTGTGGTGACACTGAAGCCTTGGGAAGCCAATGGTCGAGCTGTTGTCTTTTTGTGGAATCGTAGGTAGTGGATCTGAGTAGCTCTTGATATCGCTCTCCATTTGTCGAAGGTGTTTGAAAAAAAAAGAATATATCGCTTATTCGTACGGACATCCAGGCAGCGCCGAAACCTGGGGTGTAACGGCTTGGAGGTTTCAACTTTCAGATGTCGCATCTCTCTGCTTATCCTCCCTGCTTATGTTGAACCGAAGTGTCGTGGTTGCAATTATATATCGATGAAACTATTTTGTCGTCGCTCGCGTTTCATTGGGTCGTTGCGTGGTATCGGTTTCGTATCGCCGGTGGCTTCGGACACTTTTTCTTGGTCCCCATGGCTTCCCGAAGCATCCGTGTCTATCAGGGAAAAGAGACAGTACTCACATGGCAGAGCCGCAGCCGAAGGTCTTGAACTTGACGTCGCTGATGACTCCAGTCTCGGGGTCGACCTTGATGTGAAGACGCATGACATCACCGCAGGCGGGGGCGCCGACGAGGCCTTCGCCGACCGACTTGTCCTTCTTGTCGAGGGTACCAACGTTGCGAGGGCGCGAGTAGTCTGATATTGAGACATGTTAGCATCTGTATATGTTTGCCGATATGCCATATCCAAGGTGGAATAGGGCGCGAATGCGTGGCCGCGATGGGAATACTCACGGTCAAGGACCTTCTCGTGGTAGGACCTCTTGGCGACGACGGCAACGGCGGGCGCAATCTGGCGCACAGCCGGCATGACGGTAGGGCGGACGGCGTTGGCGAGAACGCGGCCGGAAACAGCGCGAACGGATCTGGAAAACATGGTTGCGGATGTGGTGATTGTGATGTTTTGTTTTGTCTTGGTTTGTTTGGTTGTTTCTGTAGGATAGGTATCGGAGATGCAAGAGACGAGTTCTGGTGATGAGTGGATGGCAAAAAGTCAAAGTGGCCGAGATAAAGAGGTTGGCGGCGGACGGGACTTAGGGTTAAAAGTTGCTGGAATTTGCGGATTTGGCTGCGGATTTGCGGGCTTGCGGCACTTGGTCGCCAAAAGTCGATGATGACCCAAGGGGGCGACTTGCTGCACTCGGGACTGGGACTGGGATACGAAAAAGAGGGGTTGGTCAGAGCTTTCTCTAACAAAAGCGGAGCACAGACAGCCGCTTGAGAAGCAGGATTCTGTTAAGTCAGTGACAAAGACGCGCTGTTGCTTACACGGGGGCGTCATCCCCGACGTCGGCTTGGTCGGTTGGACAAAAGATCCCAAAAGAGAGCCAAGACAGTCCTGGAGCCCCACTTACCGCGGAGATAAGATGATCAGATTACGGAACACCGAATGTGTAGAGGTACGTCTCGCGATTTGGTTGTTGACTTGGAATTCTGGACGATCACTTGGGCTTCTCTTTTCACCCAGTGAAAAATGATTTTAATAATCACGAGTTCCTATAATGATACTCAGTCAGGTCCTCGTTCTCTTTTCTTACCTCGTCGAATGGGCATTTCTGTCGCCGTCAAACATACCCCCAAAACTCTGGCTCTTTGCTTGCAAACAGGGAAAGGACACTTTCTTAACAAACCCTATCTGCTTTGTCACTGTGTAACGTGCTACAATGTTAAGAGCTGCATAACAGATCGTCTACCACCAATACCTACACAGTAAGCAAGCGCCAATCCCTGCTCAATTGTCCCCAGACTGCAGCACATCATCCCTGTCCGCTGTCACAATCCATGAAACGGCAGCGGGGTTCGAATGGAAGGCGGCAGGGCGAATGCCATGAAGCGCGGTTCCCTGGAACATGGGGAGTGGTCGCTGTTCCAGTGCCTGCCGCGTCAGCTAAAGTTACCCCACAACATCATACCTCAGCTCACTCACTGCCTGCAGCTACGGCAAGCTTCCATTTTCCTTCACGCTTCTTCCATCTTCTCTTCCTCTGCGATACAACGTAACTTGGCGGTAGACTTCATCCAACAATTCGATGACTTTCTAGTTGTACACAACACGCAGAGAATACAGACAACATAGCTTGGTTGATTTCATTCATACATCATCGCGAATCCGCCCAACATGTCGTGCCCCCACATCGGGTCCGCAAGTAAGTCTTGCTTATTGTTGGCATGCTTCTTGGAGCTCAGCTCAGCCAGCTTCCATCATGTGTGGCGCGCCTTTAACTCAGGACTGGACGTATTTCTGACACACCATTTTTGACAGACCTCGCGAAGCCGTCGCCTACCGACAATGTCTACCGCGAGGATTGTACCCAATGCTTCGATTCCATTGTCCGTACTCTATCCTGGCCCTTCCTCTCTTCTTCTAGCTGCATCTACCATGTCCAGCCTAGCAACTGACCACCTCTCCGTATATAGGACGACCCAGCTGGTCTGGATGTCTGCTTAAAGTGCTTTAACGGCGGCTGCGCTGGCGACCGGAATCACGCAAAGCTCCATGCCACCTCACGAAACCACCCGCTCGTGCTCAACATTCGCCGAACCCGCAAGATCATCGAGCGCAATGAGCCGCCTCTCAAGATGTCCAAACTCGCCATCGCGGCCGAGACCGAAAGCGATCGCTACGATACAACACTTACAGTCAAGTGCTTGGACTGCGGAATCGACAACTTGAACAAGGAAGATGCCACCATCGCCCCCGTCATCGACGCCGTCATGAAGGCCAACACGTTCTCGCGCAAGGAGGAGGTCAAGGCTTGGGAACAAGAGCTCACTACCTGCGAGCACATCTTGACAATGCAGCAAGGAGAGCCTCGCAAGATTGAGTCTCAGGATCTGGGCCATTGCTCCAAGTGCGACTTGAACGAAAACCTTTGGCTGTGTTTGGAATGCGGAAATCTTGGCTGTGGCCGCGCCCAATTCGGTGGTATCAGCGGAAACTCTCATGGTTTGGCTCACGCAACCGAGACCAAGCACGGCGTCGCTGTCAAGCTTGGTTCCATCACCCCCGAGGGAACGGCCGATGTATACTGCTACAACTGCGACGAAGAGCGCATCGATGACAACCTGGGCGCCCACCTGGCCAACTGGGGCATTATCCTTGCTGAGCGCGAAAAGACGGAAAAGAGCTTGACGGAGATGCAGATCGAGCAGAACTTGAGATGGGAGTTTTCCATGACCACTGAGGACGGCAAGGAGTTGACACCCGTTTTTGGCCCTGGTCTGACTGGCCTCAAGAACCTCGGAAATAGCTGCTACCTTGCCAGTATTCTACAGTGTCTCTACGACTTGCCCTCTTTCCAACAACGTTACTACAGCGACAAGCTTGGCCCTCTCCCCAGCGTAACAGATCCTGCCGAGGACCTCGAAACACAGCTTCGCAAGCTTGGTGATGGTCTTCTTTCCGGACGGTACTCCAAGTCAGATACCGATGTCTTTGCTTCTGAGCACACTCCCAACGTCCCTTACCAGAAGGGTCTCCAGCCTTCCATGTTCAAGCACCTCATGGGTCGTGGCCACGAGGAGTTCTCGACCATGCGGCAGCAAGACGCCTTTGAGCTCTTGCAGCATCTGATCAAGCTTATCACTCGATCCAAGCATCCAGTAGAGCTTGGTGATCCCACCCAGCCCATGCGCTTCGTCATGGAGCAGCGTCTGCAGTGCCTCAACTGCAAGAAGGTCCGCTACAGTAGCAATGAGCAGGACAGCGTCTTCATTGACGTGCCCATGGAGAAGCTTCCACCCGAGGAGGAGGGTCAAGAGCCCAAGTACAAGCCTGTTACACTCAAGCAGTGTCTTGACAGCCTGACTGCCTCCGAGGTCGTCGAGTTGACCTGTGCGGGCTGCGGAAGCAAGGATGGGTTTACCAAGCGTCAAGCCTTCAAGACCTTCCCCGATGTCCTCGTTGTCAATGCCCGAAAGATGGCTGTTGTTAACTGGGTCCCCGTCAAGATTGATGTTCCCGTCATTGTTGATGATGAGCCCTTTAACCTTGACGAATACCTTTCCAAGGGTCAGCAGCCTGACGAGGAAGCCCTGCCCGAGGATGAGTCGGCCAAGAGCAGCGCTCCTGCATTTGTGCCTAACGCGGAGGCGCTTGCCATGCTCGAGGCCATGGGATTCCCACGAGTCCGTGGTGAGAAGGCGCTGCATGCCACAGGCAACTCGGATGCCAACGCTGCCATGGAGTGGCTGTTTGCTCACATGGATGACCCCGATATTGATGTGCCTTTGGACCTCAGTGCCAGCAGCGGTGGTGCGGCTTCAGGGGGCGCTGGCGCGGCTGACCCGGAGAAGTTGGCCATGCTTGAGTCGATGGGATTGTCTGGACCGAGGGCTGTAAAGGCACTGAAGGAGACCGGTGGTGATGTGGAAAGAGCCATCGAGTGGCTATTCAGTCATCCTGATGATGATGCGGACGCTGTTGAAGAGGAGGCACCAGCTGGCAATGAGGGCCCGAAGAAGGAGGCGGGCAGCAGTGAGTTGCCGGCTAAGTTTCAGTTGCAGTCGATTGTATGCCACAAGGGAACGAGTATTCACGCTGGGTGAGTTTGCTTCAACAAATCCATTTATCGAATTACGTGCTAATCATGGCAAATAGACACTATGTTGCCTTCATCCGAAAGAAGCTCAGCGAGGACGAGACCTCCTGGGTCCTTTTCAACGATGAGAAGGTGGTCAAGGTGGTGGATGTTGAGGAGATGAAGAAGACTGCTTATGTCTACTTCTTCAAGCGGGTGTAAATCACAGCAGGGCTTACATCCAGTTATTCAGTATCGGGACGGGCGAGGAGTTGGTATAAGTGGCATCGGAGTTGAGCGGGAACAAAGAGATGTGTACATGCCTACATTAACGAAGATACGAATACAACGCATATGATATCTACTCTTGGCCTATTACCCTGCGTAAAATAGCACGCCGTATCGGGTCTTTAACTCCTCCCTGTCCACTCATGGAACTCCTTTTTTGTTAAAGGGTTCAACTAATATCTCCTGCATTGGACGTGCGTACAGGTTCGGATTGAAGGAGGGACGGAACGGGAACGGGAACGGGAAGAACCGCAGCACGCGTCAAGCAAGTTGCACGTGGTTCTTTGAGACCTCGTTCATTCAATTCCTGGCTCCTGTCACTTCCATCGTCTGTCGTCGTTCTTCAACTTCTTCTTAAACTTCTCCCATTTTGCCCTTAACCCATATATGGTCGAAATTGCTTATTCACCACCTTGCCAGGCACAACTAAGCACAACTGAAATTGTTGGTTACTCGAAGAAGAGCGTGGTGGTCGAGGACAACGTCAAGGTATGGCATCGATTGAACGACACGATACGATATCAAAACCATGAGTCCAGTTTGACATGTGCCGCAGATACAAATTGAGTGTGGCCGTTGGTTATCACTCTCGACTCGACGCGCTTCACTCACATCCGGTGAACCGGGCGGGCGGCAATGATACAAGGAACCCGATCAAACAACACAGCCCCAATCCTCAACGGACATCAAACTTTTTGTTGAGTTTTCCATTTCCAGGCAGCAGCACCATTCGCAGGTTTTCTCAACGACTATCACATGTCAAAAGAAGTCTCGTTTGTAATGGCATGGTTCCTTGGGATATTGACTTCACTACGTACTAGCACTAGTGTACAGTCGCGGTCGGTTTGTGTGGCTCCACTAAACTTTCTGCAAAGTTCCATGGAAAGTGGATAGAAAAGCGGGTAAAAAGTTCGGGGAAGGGCGGGCGGGCGGGCTGGGAAAAAGGTGGAGGCTTCAAGGGCTTCGTTGTCAGGCACATTTCGCTGCGAGTTCTCCGGGACCGCGAGGTTGTGGACAAATTACCCTTACGTAGGGACCTAGGAGGAAGTTTGGTGGAAGACTGGAATTCGAGTCAAGCAGGTTTGCAAAACAAGAGAAACGGGATGAGGGAGACGACGAGGGGCGGATTTCAGGGGCTTGAAACGCAGAAGACAGATGAGATTCTAGATAATTCTTTTCTTTTAAGTCGGTTTTGTCGTTTGGACCCTGTGGATGAACTCTATCAAGGGGCTCTGCATTAACAGTTAAAGGTACACGTACAGCGGTTTGCCAAAAGAGGCGGTCTCGGCCGAGACAAAAGAATCCGAATCAAGACAAGTTGAAAGACAACTTAAGACAAGGGACGGACAACCGACACTGACTGATCGACTGGAGTATCCGCAACAGATAACTAGTGAAAGTGAAAAGCCGTTCAGAGTTCACAAATGTCCAAACAGTGGTCCGCACAAAAAAAAAGGAATATTGAAAGAGAAAATATCGGGAAACTCGCGAAATGGAGGCAAACTCTGAGGATGAGCGCACGAATTACTGGAAGTAGCAGTAAGCACGAAGTTATTGTATTTGACGGAGCTTTTCGTTCTTGGCAATCAGCCCTGTTATCTCTCTTATTAAGCCCCATGCGGAATAGTACATATCACATGTGTGAGTTGCCTGGTGCTAGCGATGTTAGTGATTGCTGGTGCTTGCAATACTGGTGGCAATGTTGGGGCACTGGAGGCCATGGGGAGAAATCAGAATGGATTTTAGACAACAGCATCACCATTGCCATTGCCATTCTCATCATCGTAAACTGAGAGCTTCCCTCCTTCTCTCTAGCAGGTGTACCGGAATGTACATAGCGTACGGGGGCAAGAGAGGCAAAAGGTTTGCGCTAGAGGTACAAAGACAAAACCTGTTCCTGTCGTAGAGCTTACCAGGGGTAGTGATCCATTCGTCAGAATGTGTCAGAGTCAGTGACAGTAATTACAGTCAGAGTAATGAAAAAATGCTTTGTCTGACGGCTTATCGGGGTGCACGTGACTCACTTATCGTAATATCTGGTATTTCAGCACACCAGACTGCACACCAAACTGCACCAAAATGCTCAAATTTTATCTAAATTGAATAATTTATTTACTCTCACGACCCTTGTAGAGTCGTAAACCTTGTAATATATATTGCTTCTAATCTATTAAATAACACTGTCTTCAATCGGTTGATTGTTGAGATCGTTAAATTGTATATTGATATATAACTATTCTTCTATTTCTAATAATAATACGTCTCTTTACTCGTTAGATAGTTAGGCCTAGCTTTAATCTAATTTATAGAGTCGCTTACCATTTATATAAACGAAGGTAGCTATATCCATCTTCTCTTTGGCTAGTCGAATATATACCAGGCTCTCGAGGAAATTTATTATAGAGAAGGCTCGCTCGTACGGTATACTATTAGTTAGTATTGTAAATATCCTTACTATTAGTAGTATAATAACTGATTTATTTTGTACTATATTTTATATATAATACTAAAAGTGCCTCGCATTGAGGCTTATTTGCTAGACGTTAGCGTATAGTGTATATCTCCTCTTACGAGTATAAAAATTGAGGAAGTTAGAGATAATTTGTTGGTTTGTAACTCCCAACCAGCCAACGAACTTATATAGGTATTTAATAGTATAGTATTATATATTAGGAATAGAGGGGGCAATTTGGTTAAGTATTATTATAGTAGTAGATAGTAGTAGGAGGTACGAAAGTTAATTAATAGGGGTAAGTTACTTAGTTCGTCTAGTAATATATGTACGTTTAAGATCCTACTAACTCTTAGTAATAATCGAGTATTAGAGATGTAACTAAGCGCGCTAGATTTCGACTTATCGAGGAATAGTATAACCGATATATAATCTATTTACTTCTAATAATAGCTAAGCTTTGTAAAAAGGTAAGAGGAAGCACTCTAGCTTATCGATATTATACTAAAAGTAGGCGCTTTCGATAATTTAAAGCACTTATTAGAATTGTACTATAATGGTATTGTTAATTTAGGGGGTATTGTTGTACTAGCCTTCAAAGTATATTACACTAATCTAAATTTACAATACTACTTTTACCCATTGGATTGACTTAATTAATTTATATTGTAATCTCTATCGAGTAATTATACTAGTTTAGTTAGTAATATATATAAAATAAATAATAGAGAAATATATACTTACGTGGCAAGGATAGAGATAATCTTGCTATTGTATACTAGTATATACCTACGTAAGCGGGCGAATTGCAGTTTAGAAGTACGAAAGAAGGTAACAAGCTGGTTAATTTGCGCAGCGATAGTCTTAGATATAGGAATATTTAATACATCTTTCATTAATAGTTATAAAGAGTATAAATTATATAGAATAGTAAATATATTATTAAACCGTAGGTCGGCTATAAGGTTTGTGGTAGCTTTGCGTACAGTATTATACATATCAGTAATAAAGCTATCAATCTTTGAAGTCCTCCCTTCTATAAGATCGATAGTAACGTTGGTAATAACGTTGGCTAAGTTCGCTAACGTGTATTTAGTTAAATTAGTATCTATATTCTTCCAGTAGAAAGTTAGCCCATTAAAAATAGCAATAGAGATATTAATAATATGGCGGCCAGCGTAGTCGTTAGATTTATTGAAGTATATATTAATATATATATTATTCTTAATATATTATTCTATAACTTAGAGTTTTATTTGCGTGTAGATTTTTAGTAGCTATTTGTTAGAAATATTATTAGAATTCGGCGGAGTATATATAAGGACGAGTAAGTAGAGGAAGGCTCTTATAAGTATACTTTCAAAGAGGGTAAATAGCTTACTATTTAAAAGGATAGCTTCAGCGGTATATTAGTCGATTTTAATTTAGAGAGACTATATTGGTTAGTATGAAATTTACTATATTAAGAATATAGGGATTCGAGACTTTCTAGGCTATAGTTATAGCAACGGTATACTTTCTAATATTTTTACAATTTTTAATTTACTAATTAATTCAATGTTGTAAGTAGGCTTTATACTTAGTGAAGTATTTGTGCTGATGTATAATATTTTTAGCCTGCCTTAATTGATAGTGCTTATATATTGCAATTTGGTAGGGATAGCTAGGATTAGGGAGAAGATCGAACTTATTATTAATAGTGTTATTTATAGCGAGGCGTATAAGGGGCATCGTATTGTGAGTTAGCGGTTTAATTATTAAGTCATTATTGTAAATAGAGGTAATTTAAGGTAAGGAGTGGTACAAATCTACTATATTTTACCAAATTACAGTGTAGAGGGGGCACGGGCACCCCGCACGGACTCCTGACCGTTAGTAATTTCTAAAATTTACCGTGAATTGAAAAAATGAGATGGGGCCTAAAATAATGGATCACTAACCAGGGGTCACTATAGTCACATCCCATTACATGGCAACCAACCTCGTGGGGGAGTGGGCTTGGTGGGATAATTGCACCAAAAGGGTAAAGCAACAGTGGGGGAAAGAATGGATAAGAGACGGATGTGATGGGCCGGGGCGAGGACGGAAGACCCCACAGATTGCAAAAAGATTTGGGTCCAGAGATAGGTTCCATTGGCACATCACGGAAAGAGGGAACTGAAGAGCTTGTAAGCAGGGGTCCCCGCTGCAGGGCGCACGCGAAAAGGGTATGTAGTAGCTTCAGGCCTGCTTGGCCTGCAAGGTCCCAAGCTGCTGCTGCACCGTCCGTACCGCAACCAACTGAACCCGATAGCTCGGGCAAATAAATGTTTGGAAGGCCCATCATCTGAACTTCCTTCTGACCTGAAATACGTACATTATTCCACTTTTGGCCCATCACTCATCCCATCTCACATCATCCGACTTTCACAACGACTGGACCACCCACCCACCACCCATTGGCACTCGAATCCAGCCTTTCTGGGAGACATTGACGGTGACAAGTCGCACTGCCAATCGACGACAACGACAACGATAACAACCTGTCACCCATCACTGTCCTCTCCTACATTCGCTCGGCTTGACGGGAATCCAGTATCCGACTCAGTGCCACCTGCCCGCGACCTGCAACACCGGCCACCGACGCACGGAGCCCGCCTAGACGAATATCTGCATTGACGTCACAGGAAGCATCACATCCAGCCCCGTCCCGCTGTTGCAGCTCCTCCTCCTCCGTGCCATGAGTACAACGGCCGCCAAGGCGAGCGGCAGCTATGCCGCCGGACCGCCCGACATTCTTCGCCCGCGCAGCCACGACCTCGGTGGTGAGGTGGCCTCGGCCAGTGACGGCGATGACCTCCTCAACGCCCTCGGCTACAAGGCCGAACTAGCGCGCACCCGCTCGACGTGGCACGTCGCCTTCATGTCCTTCGTCCTTGCCTCGATTCCTTACGGTCTGGCCACCACCCTGTACTACCCGCTGCAAAACGGCGGTCCCGTCGTTGTCATCTGGGGCTGGGTCATCATCAGTGCCATCATTCTCTGCGTTGCGGCTTCTCTTGGTGAAATCACTTCGGTTTATCCTACGGCTGGCGGTGTCTACTACCAGACTTTCATGATTGCGCCCGCCAAGTATCGGAGAGTGTCAGCCTACATTTGCGGATGGGCCTATGTCGTTGGCAATATCACGATTACCTTGGCTGTGAACTTTGGTACGGCTCTGTTTTTTGTCGCTTGTGTCAATGTCTTCCAAAATGAGGACGGCAGCGATATCTGGCAGGCGGAGACCTACCAGATCTTCCTGGTATTTCTGGCTATTACGTTGCTGTGTAACGCCATCTCAGCGCTGGGCAACAAGATCCTGCCTCTTTTGGATGTAAGTTTTGCCCTCCTTCATATGGATTCGGTACACAATGCTAACCTCAACTTTTCAGACCTTCGCCATCGTCTGGACCTTCGTCGGCCTCATTTGCATCCTCGTCACCATCCTCGTCGTAGCCAAGGAAGGCCGCCACTCCGGCGCTTACGCTTTCGGCCATTTCGAGCCCACCTCCGGCTGGCCCAAGGGTTGGGCCTTCTGCGTCGGTCTCCTGCATGCCGGCTACGCCACCTCTTCGACTGGCATGATTATCTCCATGTGCGAGGAAGTCCAGCGCCCCGCCACCCAGGTGCCCAAGGCCATGGTCATCACCATCGTCATCAACGCTATCGGCGGCCTGGTCTTCATGATTCCCCTCATGTTCGTCCTCCCTGACATTGCCATGCTGGTCGCCTTGCCGTCCGGTCAGCCCGTCCCCACCATCCTCAAGTCCGCTGTCGGCTCCTCTGTTGGAGCTATCTGCTTGCTTATTCCCCTGATGGTCTTGGGTATCCTCTGCGGCACTGCTTGCACCACCGCCGCCTCTCGCTGCACTTGGGCATTTGCTCGCGACGGTGCCATCCCCGGGGCCAGGTGGTGGAAGGAGGTGCACACCGGTCTGGATCTGCCGCTGAACGCCATGATGTTGTCCATGGTCATCCAAATCTTGCTGGGCGTCATTTACTTTGGTTCGTCGGCGGCTTTCAACGCCTTCAGTGGCGTTGGTGTCATTTGCTTGACCATTTCATACGCGGTGCCCATTGCCGTATCGATGATTGAAAAGCGGAAGCATGTCATTGGTGCCAAGTTCCCGCTGGGCAAGTTTGGGTGGTTTTGCAACATTATTGCTTTGGGTATGTTTTCCTCTCCCCTCCTTTGCCCCTCAACCCTTTTTTCTGTGCAGATCTAACCCCCATAAAAACAGCCTGGTCCTTCTTCGCAGTCCCCCTCTTCTGCATGCCCGCCTACATCCCCGTTAGCGCCGGCACCGTCAACTACGCCCCTGTTGTCTTCGTCGGCTTCACCTCCGTTTCTCTGGCGTGGTACATCACCTGGGGCCACAAGAACTACGCCGGCCCGCCCACAGAACAGGTTGGCGAGGATGTCGCGACCATGAATACAGGTGCCGCATCGGCGATCCCTGGCGATGTCAAGAAGCCAGTGCCGGTAGAGGGATCCTTGGGGAAGAAGGATTGAAAGGTGGCCAAGTGGACGCTGGCTGCCATTCCCCCCTATCAACTAGGGTGAAAGAGAAAAAGAACAGAGCGATGAACTGTTTCATGTATAGATTATATGACTCTTGGATATGAAAAGCGAGATGGTAATGTTAATGAATTGGATATACTTGAGAGCATTATTATGGTGCATGAGGATACAGTGGAGAGTGGTGAACGGGAAACAGATGGTGCGGCATCGGGATGCTGGTGTCGGAAACCGTTGGATATTAAAACATCATTGGATACCCACGTGCATCTAGAGATGGATGCCTAAACAGGGATGGGTGTGGTAGATAGGGGTAGACGTGAAAAAAAAAGTTTTGAGGAGATAGAGCTGGAAAAATAGGTACATAGATACCCCATTTAGAAATGACAATGTGAATGAGCATATGGTAGAAGCTGTTTGGTTCTGGGTAGCTTGGCCCGCCATCATGCCCATCGATTGCAGCAGCCCTTTGTAGAACTCGATTTACAACTTGGCATTATTTCCAAGGAAAGACCATAGCAAAACAATCAATCTTTCTACGACAATTATTTCAGATGGAAACCCGAAACTTGAAGCAAAAGGGGTCCTTCAATCACCAAAACCAAGCCGGCGCTCTTGACAAGCCAGAAGGCGATAGCACCACGATATCACGAAAGCTACTTTAGGACGTCGACGGCATAGTACTTGACAATCTATATCGACTGGCTTCAACTCTCGTTCAATTTTCGTTACGCAGAAATTTCATAGTGTCTCAAGGGTGCCCATACGATCGCAAGTTGGAATTCGGAGGGTGGACTCTGTTATTGCGCTAACAGAGCACCGTGGTGCTTTCATGCACTAACGATAGTAACAGATCTCAACCGCCACTGCACCAGAAGTAGTTTCTAGGCCACAGAGTTTACGTCCAGACGAAGGGACCTGAGTTCCTCACTACCCGAACCCGTAGAATCAATTAACTAAAGAAAGGCGAAGCTACCTAGAGGTACCAACATGGAGTCTTTCAAGTATAGGCGACGGGATTCGTCTCCTTTCGGGCCACCACAGACGTTGCTCATCAATCAAGCGCAACTGCCCCGGTGGTTGCTCGGATATCGTGCGGAATGCAATTGAGATTGATTCCATGTTCTTCGCCGGCGGTCAGTCTCTGGCTCTCAGCAACTAAGCCAGCCATCTTGTAGGTCAAGATGATTTCTTATGCTAGGAACCGTGTTGTACGTGTCGTGAGCCCGGCTTGTTGGGAGAGACTGTCGTCGACAAGGACAAACGGAAGTCTGTTCACATGCATGAGGGTTACTATCGCCGTTTGCTAGACTGCTCGGGTCCGGGTGAATACATAGCCTGCTGGAGGCCCGTTACTTATTGGCCTTCCGCTTTCACCTAATGATGGGCAGGTATGTATGGCTACCTGATGATGTGTCAGTTTGGTGGCTCCGAACCCGACTAGTCTTCGATATAGTAAGCCAGTGTCACCACCCCTTTCATATTCTTCGTCGACCACCAAAGCATTACTTACTCCTGAGTCATCAACTAACAGTAAGAAATCTAACGACGTGATGGCGGGGAATGGGAACATTCCACGGCTTTGGTGGAGCCCACTCGATACTGGAATTTGCGCCCTTCTAAGTAGGGATCTCCAGCTGTAAGTCGAATCCTTGAATCTCTTCCAAAAAAAAAAAACTGCTCGCACGAAGATATTTAGGTTGTATGTTGACATTATCCTTTCCCATCTTAAGCGTATGCTCTTCCAATCTCGTCAAATTCCTCATCGGGCCCTCTAAAAGCGAATACCATATCAGCAAATCTCTAATCGCCAGCCTATCCGACCCCCTTCATGCCATCCTTTCTAAACATCATGATCAAAATTCCAGCCGTCAAGGTGGGAAAGCCAAGCCGGTCGACTGGAGCACCTTCATCGACGAAGACATTTTCAACCTATTCGTGCAATATGCATACATGGGCAATTACAAGCTACTCATCATGTCGTTCCCCGAACAAGACATTTTGCAGAAACACCAAAGATACACCGATGCCAGGAAAAGGAACCAGAATTCGTATTGGATATACGAAAGCAGTCCCTTTGTGCAGCCACCCACACCCGGATCAGTGTACCGACAAATTGCGCAGATTTGGGCATTCGCCATGTTCCACAAAATTGGATGTCTCCAGGCTATAGCTTACAAAGACCTACGGACCGCCTTTCAGGTACTGATGCGGCGTCCTACTGCACTTGAGGGCTGTTTTGGCCTAGAAGAAAAGGTGTACCGGGAGGTGGTGGACGTGATTGGGTATATCTACCATCAGGGACGCCGGTTCTGGGATGATGAGAAGAAAACACAAGGCGCACATGACGGGATGAGATCGAACATTGCATCTTTTGCGAGGACATATTTTTGCGACTGTATGATAACTTCGGTGAATGGGAGCCAAAACTTGAAGATGTGGACGAGCTTGGTGGAGAAGGACCGAGAATCGCGGTGGATATGGTTACTCATAATGCGAAGCAGATACCTTGGACGTAAAGGCATGTTTTGGTTGGTAATCCAGGGCTGCGCAGGGTCGTGGATCGTTACGCGGCGGAAGGTCGAAGACGCTCTACATTTTGTTTCCGGCTCAGTCTTCCTAGAAAAATCAAGCATGTATTGTGCTACGCTTGTTTACTTGAAGTTAATGACATAATAAACATGAACCCTCGTTATACTCACCGAGTAGTCCGCCGCAAGGTCAAAGATCAAATTCCCCCATGTTTTCCTCTCCCTCCCAAACTCCCAAACCCGTCCGTCCATATTCCCACATAAGAACGCCCTAAAAGCCAAGCCAAACCCCCAATATCATCACCACCTCACATGAAACTGTAATAAATCGTCACGGCCGTCGTATAAACCATACAAACCACTCCCAAAACCATCATGGCCACATCCCCCACCTTGGCCCACCTCGCCGTCGCCACGCCCTTGTAGTGCAAATACGCCGGATACACATATACCAGCGGCACACACGCCGTGCTCCCGATCAACGCGACAAACTTATCCAGATTACCCGTTCCCAACACCGCCACCACTGCACAAAGCACCAAAAGTCCCAGCCGAAACATGTTCTTGATCCACTTGGTCCTCTGACTCCTCTTGCCCGACCGATGCCCAAAGACTTTGCTCTCGATGATCCTCAACGCCGGGAACAGCTGCACGGGTGTACCTACCAGGACAGCAACCGAGTAGAGGAATTGTACCGTATTAACGAGTTTACTGTCCTGCGGGAAGTTGTTGATGATTTCAATCTGCGTTTCCGTGCCAAAGGTGGCATAAGACAGGGCGCCGACGGAGGTGAAGACTAGAGTGATGATGACCATCACCACAGCCAACAACCACTCGAAGCGCTGCGGCTGGGCCATGGAGCTCTGGATCGGTAGGATCAAGCCGATTCCCTCGAAAGTAAAAATGGCGGAGCCGATCATCAGTGTGTAACGCTCCGGGTTGAAGAGGACTACGGACTTGTGGATCCCGTTCGCTGCTAAAGCGCGGATGTCGAATTGGTAAATGTATGATACGCCAATGAGGATGCAGGCGTCTGCTAGAAGTGCGGCGGGACCGAGCTTGGAGATGTTGCGGATCCACGCGAGGGGGACAAGTAAAACTACTTGGATGGCGATGAGTGCTACGGAGGATAAAGGGGCTTGGGAGCCGGGCGTGACGGCTGTTAGGAAGGAGGTCAAGTTCTCGGCGACGAAGACGATGCCGGCGCATACGAAACCGAGTTGCGAAATGGTGATGGAGGCCAGGATCAAGGTGCGCATGCGCTCGCCGGCGATGGCGGCGCCGATCTCGCCGTAGCCGCCGCCGTGGTGGTGGGTGCATTGTAGCAGCAGGTGGAAGGCGATCATGGTCACTGCTGAGACGATGACCATGGCGAGCGAGGAGAAGAGGAGGCCGCCGTTGGCAAAGGCCTTGGGGAGGAACATGATGCCGGTGCCGACGAAGGCTTTGATCAAAGTGAAGAAGGTCTTGGTGGTGCCGGCCGTGTGGGGACGGGCTTTGGGGACGCGGATCGAAGGGCGCCGGTGGCGGAGGAGAGCCGTGGTTTCGCCAATGCGGGCTTCTTCCTCCTCTTCTTCCTCTTCGACGGCTTCTTCGTCTGAGTCGGCGAGGTCTTCGCCGGCGAAGCTGCCGTAGAGGTCGAGGAACTCGACAAAGTTGCGGGTGATGGGCATGCGGGCGGCTAGGAAGTCGTTACCGCCGCGGCCACCGTGTTTCTGGTGTAAAAAGGCGCGGCGAGCGCCGCCGGGGGCAAGCTGGTCGGATACGGTCATGGGCACATCGGAGTTTTGCTCGAACTCTCGCGGGGTGTGGAAGGTGTTGGCTCGTCGGTGCAGCTGTTGTAGTTTGGCCGAGGCGTCGATCTTGAAGATGTTGCGGTGAATGTCACCTCCTTGGAGTTTGAGGGAGGAGGCGGCGCCGCCGCCCTCTACTTCATTTGGTGTTGGTGTTGTCGAGCGCGTCCGTATAGAGGAGGACCCCTCGGCGCTGCCGGCTGAGACCGCCTTGTTGGCCTGTGAGTGTGTCGTCGCTTCGGAGCCATGTTGGGTGGTTATGCTGTTGTGTTCGGGGTCGAATTCGGCCGTGTAGCCTGCGGGAAGATGTTCGGCGACAACCTGTGCCTCGGCTTCGCGGCGGTCTTGGGAGGTCAACGAGGTGATGGATTTGTCTGACATGGTGGTTGAGTCAAGATAAAGATGTGCTGATGGGGTGGGATAAGACCTGCCCGCAGGTCAATCACTTGGATACCACCGAGACGGCAATATGGAAACTGAAATGGATGGTGGGAAAAAGTCGTGAAAGGTTGAAAAAGCCGGTGTGTTTCCTCAGGGGAGCGGGAAGTCTGATGGTGGTGTTGGTCAAATGGTACCTCTATCCAACCAAACAAAGACGGGACGGGGGTCAGTCGATCGTGGGGTGACATGTACACGGTTAATGCCCGGCGGGATGATGTCATTGGCGTTTGGATGACTTTAAGGTGTACCACCCTTTACAACCAAACTTCAGCCTGTCGGAGCGAAGCATCCTTTTACACAGTCAATGGGAGATGAATTCCAACAGCTGCAAGATCTCGATCTGATTAATAAAGACAAGCACGGCCTCGTCGATTCATGAGCACGGCCGGTTGTTGGCGGCGGAGGTCACTGATCCCGGTTTGGTCCAGCGAATTCCAGTGAATAACAGTAACTAACAGAGCACAGGCGCATGCATTCCACCAGAAGTAAATCTTTGCGTACGCCTGTGTACAAAAGTACTTTGAGCAAAGGTCCATCATAACCAAAATTGTTAGACAAAGTTGAGAATGACCACGGCCTTTGTTTGACCAGTTCCTAGGCATGTACTTTTCCCCATTGGCATTCGCCATGTCCCTTCCTTCCTCTTCCCACTTCAAACATACCACCTCCAGCAACAATGCATATTTACTACACATGCCTTCACGCCCAGACCCAAAGGACGGAACAGATGAACCAGAGCCCTTTCGAGATGGATCGATCAGTGGCACCAACTAGGCCGTAACCATCGCCATATTAACACAAAGACGAGACACCAGACACTTTGACTAGGATGGGAACGCTTAGACGACAGAGGAAAGGGCAATTTAAATAAGAGTCAAAGAGAGAACCTGCCACAAAAGGTAGAGCGAAAGTGAAATGTTAATGGGCCATTCAAACCATAGCATAGTTCATGGTTTTACCGAGTGTTTGTAAGGACATGCGGTAACGAGGTTTTTCCACTCGGGCGGGCTGGCTAAAGTCCAAGATATACCCAAACTCCAAATTGAATGAGGCTAGAATACCCTCAAGTTCCTTCTCATTAGCGGGATTCATGCCATCGAAAGCCATCTTACAAGAACACCCATCGTCCATCATGATTATTCTGGCATTGTAAGAGTTCGCGTCATGAAGGTCGCTATTGAAGGATAAGAAAGCTGAGCCCTGTTGCGCTCATGCTTACCATTTCAATATTTTCAAACAATCATATCGGAAGTTCAAGCAATGGAAATTCCCTGAGGCTGGTTTTTGTTGGTCGATGTTTCTTGAGACGACGGTGGAAGCGCCAGAGATTGTATTATCTCTCATTCAAGAGAAACCCACTTTGAGTCTGGCTTTCAGCATGGAACTCCAAGGAACCATCTACATGGTGGTCGTCTTTGAGGGACAATATTGATTCTTTTGCTCAAGAGCCGTATGAACGACACTCCACCAAAGCTGATGCGCTTTGAAGCCAAGATGGTGATAGATGGCACTAGAGCTCCTGCCATTATCAGCAGAAGCCTGAAGCAAAAAGCCTCATTCTTCAAGTGGATGACGATGCAAAGAAGCCCCCAACGGCGGCAATGCAATGAACATTGATACGTTCTGAAACTAGTTGACCATCCGTCCATTTTGCCGCTTTTCTGTCCTTGTCTCAAGATCAATGCTCTAAACCAGGGCGGCAAGATGAGGTATCGACCGGATTTCTATAAGAACAAGATGTTGTGGCCGTGAGAAGTTTCTGCATAGCATACTATATCATCCTCACACCTTAAAGGCAGCAGCTCCGGTCCTAAGCTACCCTTCAAAGTACCGCACCACAGAGACACAAGCCATGGCTCCAGCCATGGCACGCAATCAGCAGCGGCTCGCGCAGCAAAAGTCGACAGCGCCTTCCCAAAAACCTAAGAACCCAATCATTACGCCTATTGTCAGAAAGGCATCCAAGATAGTCTCCAAACCAACGGCCAAGTCAGCCTCCGCCCCCAAACCAACACGACCTTCTCCTTCCATTCTACGAGATGAGTTGCCTACCTCTAGTAAAGAAGCGCCAAAAGCCGCTTCCGATTCATTAAGGACTGCGCAAGCTTCACCAGGTCTCAAATTCCGCAATGCAAGTTCGGCGTTGGCTTCTACTTCCAGCAAGCCCAGCGACGTACTTTCCAAGTCAGACCCAAGTACCTCACTAAGAAAGGATACAGCCGCAAGAAAGGCAAGAAAAAACACAGTTAGAAAGAATGTCGCTCGTGCGGCAGAGACATCCAACTCATCATTACCGGTGGCTGAAGAATCAACAAATAAGCTAAAGGCAACCAGACCCGATAAGCACCCCAAAATAAAGAAGGAAAGCTCGATGTTCGAAGGGATGGATCTCAAAGCGATGATGGCCAAAGCAAGTAAGACTAGACGGAGGAGTAACTCGTTGGAATCTGAAAAGAGGCAGGATGCGGGTGGTGGGGAAGAGGAAGGTCAAAGGCAGCGACACGAAGAAAAGAAGAAGCAGTTGGAGCAGGAAAAGTCCGGGAGGAAGCGTCCAATGAAGGAGCTGCATAGAGAAGGGGAAGGTGAAGTGGAAGAGGAAGAAACAGGCAGAACGCGAAAGCGGCTTAAGGAGTCGGAGATGGTGGAGGAGGGGGAGGAGAGGGAGGAAGATGACCTACAGGATGATATCGGTCACGAAGCTGATGATCAGGGCATGGACGATGGAAGTGTCCAAACTGGTCATAACGGACATGTTCCGATAGAAGAGGAGGAGGAGGACGATGACGAAGAAGAACAGGAGGAAATGGGTGACGAGATCGATGATTTTGACATGGATGATGGGAGTGTCCACGTGGATCGAGAAGGAAATGTTACTATGCATGATGTGAACAACGCGTGCCAGGCTCCTGATGGCTCAATCCAGGAGGAGGTGGAGCTTGAAGAGAGTCGGGAAAATGTGGAGGAGGAGGAGGAAGAGGATGGGGAAGATGCGGATATGATTCCTGAGAGCGAAAGGGAAGAAGAAGTGGCTGATGCCGGTAGGGCCGATGTTGAGGAAGGGGACTATGAGGAACGGGATGAAATGAAGTCTTCAGGGAGTTCAATTGATCATGACGGGGAGGATGAAGAAGCGGATGAAAAAGAAGAAGGGGAGGAGGAGGAAGAGGAGGAAGAGGAGGAGGAAGAGGAGGAGGAAGAGGAGGTGGTGGAGGTGGAGAACGAGCCAGAAGAAATTGAAAATGAAGGGACAGATGATGAGGCAGAAAATAAAGAGGAAAGAGAGAATGAAGACGAGGGTGCAGAGAGGGAGTTTCTTGAGGAAGGGGCTGGTGGAGATTCTCCGGATGCAGATGCAGGTGCAGATGCAGAAGAACACGCTGAGCAGGAAGGAACGGGGATCGATGAGGAAGGAAACAACGACACCACGACAGAAACCCAGGCATCGACCAACGAAGCAGAGAACGCTGAAATCTACCAAACCATCAAGGACTTGATTCAAAACATTCCATCAAAGCACTTTGTCTACTGCAGAACACTCGACCAACCAGACGACATACAACATGTGGCCTTCAAGGTTTACGATGTAGAAGAGAATGAACACAAATTCGACACGCGGAACTTGGAGAATAACCCAGAAGCACTCGAAAGGCTCCTCGGTGTGGCAAGGGAGATTTACAAGAAGCAGATCGGTTGGGAGTTTGGCAACCTCAAACGCGACTGTACCTTCTTTATGAGTGCGAGGAAGGAAGACGAGACGACCAAGGCAAAGCCCAAGACCAAAAAGAAAGTCACGAAAGGAAATTCCAAGGCACAAGGGTCAGAGCAGGAACAAGCGCCAACATACACAGGCCATATCACGGTTGTCGATGGTGATGATTCTGACAACGATGATGATAGTGATGAAGGCGGTGATGAAGGCGGACAGTGGAACAAGTACATCAAGAGGCTGGCGGAAGAGGCCTTAGGTGTTCTTGGGACGACACCCCAAGTAAAGTTCACACCAGAGCTGGAGTATATGTGGGTATGGGGAGAAAAGAGTCTTTTTCCAAACTACGACTTGTACGTTTCCCTCATCTGACACATTCGCTTCATGGACAAAACTAATCGCGTAAACTATCACCAGATATCAAGCTGAGGAAGAAAAGAAACTTGCGGGTAGACTGATGGTCATTCTAGCTGGACTCGACTACGAAGGCGGCGAGTTTGCGTTCAGTTGCAAGAACAGGTGCCATTACTTTGATCCAAAGGCGGAGCCATGCCTCATTGCTACGTAAGTGTTCGGAACATCCGCTTTTTCATTGATGTGTAATAACCAAATACACGCAGATTGAGCGGCGGTGGCGCCTTCGTTGACGCATATCAACTGACCTCCGGCTACCGTATCGCTTTAGTCTACCAGCTACATGTCCGCACAATCAAGATGGCAGAACAGAATACGGCCAAGAACACAGTCAGTATTCTCAACGATTACGAGAAGGAATTTCTCGACGGACTCGTCACATGGCGCAACAGAGTCCAAAACGCCGACGACGACCAGCAGAATGGGATCCACCGGACGGTATATTACATCCTGAACAGACAAGTATCTGGCACGGAGGAGTTCGAACCGTCCGCCGATCTGACTCCGGCGCAGAAGCTCCAGCTGGCCTGGCTTTACAAACTTTGTAAACAAATGCCTGGCAAGCGTATTGGAGAGGAAGTGTACGAGTGGCTGCTACATGTTGATCTGGCGGTACTCTTGTGCAGAACGGTCCAGCGGACGGAGAAGGATGGAAGAATTGCTGTGCGTCCGGGATTTGAAGTTAATTGGACGGCAGATGCGGATCTCGAAACAGATGATTGGGATCGCAACGAGAGCGAACAAGGAATGGAGGTGAGGGAAGAGGCAATCATCAACTTTGGTGACCCCGGACTTGGGTCGAACGGATGTGATGAGTATCTGGTAACACTGTCCCCGGTGCATCTCAGGATGCCTTGCCATTTCTTTGCCCGAGTTGCTAACCCGTACTGTTTTCTCATCCGCAGTGCATCAGGCTCAACATCGCCTAGAGACGGCTGACCGCGTCTGTCAGTCTGTCGGTCGGTCAGGCCGTCGGTCAGAAAAGAGCAGTTGCTCTCTAGGAGCGGAGTTTAGGTATCAATCTCTCCAGACCGAGGCACATTTGCAGCCCAATACCGTTCTCCATCTTCACAATCCTTCCACACAACAACACCGCCGAGATCGTCATCTCACACCAAACAGTGCATTTCTCTCCGTGCGGGTGGCGTCTTTCCACACTACTACCCTACAATCTCCCCATGTGTCTCGCGCATCAACAAATCCATGGTTGTTGGGTCGGAAAATTCTGGAGATGGTCATGCTTTTTCGGTGAGGCGTGGAATAATGGAAGGAAACACCAAAACCAGGGGCTGCGGAAGACAGGGTCATTGCGAACACACCGGCAGAACACAGATGTTCGCATTTCCCAGAGTTATCAGGCAGAGTTGCATGGGCACGGTGCTTCGATGTGCGATGGAAGCCATGTGCTCGGATATTTCGGGGGAGGCGTCCAAGCACAAGCACGGCGGTCGTTGTTACACGACATGCTATGGGAGGATAGGGGTTTGATAGGTCAAGGTAGGAAAGTGGCGGGCGAGCAGTGTTTGGTTAATGGCGGGCGAGCCGAATTCAGGGTGTTTCCAGGGTGGTTTATTGGCTTGAAAAATATTGGAAAGTTCAAGACAGTCAGTCCAAATGACGACGTCCAGTCAGCTTGTGTACTGTAGGAGATCTAAGCTCATCACAGTGGGCTAGTGGTTTGAGATGTGAACTGTGAGATCGGGGAGTTGGGACTTTCTCCGAAGGCCAACTTGAAGATCTCCTTTGTTTTAAACAGCCCAACCGGACAAGTGAATAAAGTGTATCGTACGTTCGTGACAGGCTTTTCATCTTTTTTATCTCCTGTTGATCAACAACAACTCGCCTCCAATTACTGTGGTATTATGGGCATTATCTCCCAGTGTCCCCCTCATCCATATCCTCGGGTGTGGTACCCATCAGGGTTGCAGCCAAATCCAACGCGATCCAAAGTGATGGGTCGCACAGAATTTGGACTGACAAGGGTGAATGGACGGGCTTTGGCGTCGGGCCAACTGCGATGTTATTGCCTTGGTCTAACCACGTGGTGCATGTCGGTGGAACACCATCTATCTGTCTTCCATGTTCCCGGTCACCTTCTTTTGTAGACCGAGGGAACTTATGGATGGAACCCTTGTTCGTCATGGTTCAGGTTATGCCATTGAGAACCGAAGCAACCGCAGGTTTGGTTGGGTTGGTGGTCAAAGAGCCGACGATGGGGGCTTGATATCTCCTATGCAGTAGACACTAGCATTGTACGGTATAAATGCAACACGGCTCGAGATGCTTTGTTTTTCTTCACATCCCTCTGTCCCTGTTGGTGGCTTGACATAGGACAATGATACTGATGGACTTGCACACTCCGACTAGCGTGATCAACATCTTTTAGTACTTGATAACCTCGTCTCCTTCCCGTGTGGAAGAACTTCGTTGCCGTTGTGTCTCATTGTTGTCCTCCAAGTTTTGCTCGTTCACTCTATCGTTGGCGGCTTGATTGATCCTGCCGGTTCAAACGTCTTTCATTGTTCATAGTTGGATCGAGTGAACAACCTGACAGACCTAGGATCTCCAACGAACCGACCTTGACTTCCCGCTATCTGTTCACCCAACAGTTGTCGAGTTCACGATGGCGACCTTGAAAGATGAAGGGCTACATAAGCCCCAAGATATCACAATGTCTCCGTGGGCTGTTCAACGATACGAAGAGCCAGGAGATCACGACCTGCCCACGACTTTCGATATCGACTATCAAAACTTGTCTCTTTTGCTTCAAGAAGCAGCCATATTATACCCACAGTGCGCAAAACCGAAGCTCTACCCTACCCTTCAGCCCTACACTCCAGTCACCGTTACCACCCCCGTGGTCCCGAAGCGATCTGTGGCAGTGTCGACGAAGGACCCCTTTTCGGAAGGAAACCGATTGGACCAGGGTCCCACCCACGCCACCGATTACCGAGAATACGACATACTAGCTGTACCCCTGAGGCGCAAAGACAACAGACTTCCGCTTTCGGTCAATATGGGTAGCCGTCAGAAAACTTCAACCGAGGGTTTATGGGCTGGGATCAAACCCGCTGTACTCCTCGGTATCAAACCTCGTCAAGCCAACAACGATGGCCATACGTTCAGGACTTTGGAATTTGAAGTACCATTAGACCACCATCATCACGGCATCTCGCAGAAAGATGCGTTTTTGCAACTTCATGCAGAACTTGTAGACAGCTTTCCCAACCCTAACCCAACAACCCCCGATGCCCCAAGTAGTCCTATATCCCCCCAAAAGCCCTTCATCCTCTACCTTTGCGGCGGTCCCGGAGACGGAAACCCTTCCGGCAAGGTTCCCGAGCTGAACAAGTTCTGTATCAACAGAGGCTACCAAGTCCTCTATGTCCACTACCGAGGAACGGGTCTCAGCCCCTTGTTCTTCGATTCGACCGCCAAGGCCAAAGTGCTGAACATGTCCGACCAAGACAAAGCCAACTACCTCGCCAAGTTTCGACAAGATAACATTGTTCGCGATCTTGAAGCAATTCGCTTATGTCTCGAAAAAGAACTTGCTACCAAAATCAAGTGGACACTTATATGCCAGTCCTTCGGCGGATGGGTCGCCACCACTTACCTCTCCTTTCTCCCTCGATCTCTAGAAGCAGTGTACATCAGTGCCGGGATGCCACCGCTGGGCAAGACCCCACGAGAGGTATACGAGAAGACATACGTCCATATCGTCAGGCGAAACGAGGATTACTTCAACGAGTACTTCCCGGAAGACCAAGAGCATGTTAGAACGATCATCGAGTACTTGCGAGATAAGGCACCGTTGCAAAAGGGGGTTGAAGGACAGCCGGCGTCGTTCAGAGGGTACGAACTCTATGGCGAAAATGGAGAGAGAAAAGGGTGTTATCTGACTTACCAGACATTTATGACTCTGGGACGGACGTTCGGGTCAGCGCCTGTCATCCGTAGGGATGGGGACGAAGAAGACGAAGAAGAGGAACCCTTATCACCTACCAGCTTCATCGAACCCAAGATCCCGATCCCCTACCAAAAACTCCATCGCCTCATAACCAGCTTCATCTACGACCTTGATCACTCCATATACTCCAGAAACCACGATAACACCATCTCCCAGACAACCCTCTCCCTCTACGCAAACCTCGAATCCTTCGCCCTCCACCGCCGCCCGCTCTACGCCCTCCTTCACGAAGCCATCTACTGCTCGTCCACTTGCCCCCAAACCAGCCAACCATCCAACTGGGCCGCCATCGACGTCGCCTTGTCCCATTCCTCGGGCGCCTTTTCCTGGCTTTCCCCTACCTCTTCTATTATCCCATCAAAGAAGTACTACTTCACAGGCGAAGCCATCCACCCCACCCCGCTGCTCTCCCCGCTCGGCGGTCCCGCCCTCACTCCCTTTCTGGGCGCCGCGCATATCCTTGCGCAAAAGGCCGATTGGCCTGCTTTGTATGATTTTTGCTCGCTCCGGCGGAACCAAAACTCTGCGAAGGAGGAGGAGGAAGGGGATGAGAAGGGGATGACGAAAGTGAAAGTGAGAGCGGTGGCTTACAAGCAAGATATGTATGTTGATTTGGGACTGTCACAACAAGCGGCGGGGTTGATTGGGGGGTGTGAGTTGGTGGTTTGTCCTTTTGGGAGTTGGGGACATGGAAGTCTCAAGGAGGTGGACAAGACGGAGAGGGTGTTGGGGTGGTTGTTTGATGGGGTTTGAGTAGTCGGGTGGTGTGGAGAGATAGTTAGTGAGAAGTGGGACGGATGGTTTGAGGATTCAGGATTGAGGTGTGAGGTTTGAGGGAAGTGATGGATGGAGGCAGTGAGGAGGGTTTCGTCCTGATTATGCTTGGTTGGTTAAGGAAGCGACAACGGCGTTTTCGGGGTCTTGCGGAGGATCGGATCGGGTTAATCGGTCGGGGTTGGAGTTATGGGCACTCTGTCCTTTTAGTTCAGATTGGGTGATTTGGTTCAGCGTCTATTCTTGTCATTTCAAAAAAAAAAAAGAGGAAGAAAAAGTATTTTGGTAGTCCATTTTTTGCGGCTCATCTGGATGAATAGTGTCTTCCTGATACTCCTGTGTTCTTGTGTTGGTGTTTCTTGCATTTTGATGTTGCCTTTCCACTTGTCAGTCTCGGTGCAAAAGGTACAGAATGTTATCATACTAACGCGTTCCAGCCAAATTGTGCAGTTTGCCTGATAAGTAACCATCTCATTCAGTCTCACCAATCGAGGCTTGTGTGTGCTTCGCATTTTCCCGACCAGGACAGTCACTTCGTCACTTCCTCATCCTTTCTCATCACTCATTACTCACGCTACATGGTCTCTTTCTGAATTCCGCGTCGTCGATCTTCACAACGCTCGATTCCCCCATGCGCTGTTACCTTTGAGAATATGGCAAATCCTGTAGGGAATAGCCAAGAGTTTGATTATGATATATATGGCAGAACGTTGGGGTTAGCAAGTCTGGCTATCTCTTGTGGTCTTTTTGGGTTGATGAAGGAATTGGGTATTGATTACTTAGATGGTAAGCTATAATTTATTGGTTTCCTATACCCGTCGTCCTACGTTGAGACAGATACTCGTTTGTTTCGGTCTCGATGCAACAATCACTGCGATAATTTCATTTTACTCCTTCCATTGTTGACCACAACTCGTAGTCTCTGGTAATCTCTGGCTTGGTGGCTGGACAGTCTTGCTCAGAGTGCTCCAAATGTTCATTCCGTTGGGAACGTAGCATCTAACAGTCTTAATATATAACTGATAGAAACCACGGCACATCAGTTATGCCTGAGGATAGTTTTAGATCCCATTTACATTCATGTTCTTTTAAACCCAGAAGGTACCTCATGATCGAATATCAAACGCGGCCACGGAGCACCTTTCATCCTTGAATCATCCGCCATGTAACCGATCACCGTTTCACCACTCGTTGATTACCAGGTTCTCATTGTTCAAGAAGGGACACAACGGAGAGGACATGACGGCACAAAGTGATCGATGCGCTGCTCATTCATTCTTTTTCCTGTTCCTTACAATCATCTGGACATTCATTCATAACATGTACCAAGCGAACAGCATCCAAGTCAATCCCGCCCCCCACCCACCACATCCCTCGCCAAAATCACGACAGCACTAAACACTTCAACTCCCTCTCACCTCACCCACCTCACCCACTACTAACCCACCACTTACTACTGACTATTCAACCAACCCTCACACCCCCCGGCAACTCCCCCCCCTCCAAAACCCCCCTCCATTCCCCCTCCACCCTCTGCCCCAATCCCGCAATCTCATTCTGCACCTCATTACTCTGCAAATACTCCTTGAACGTCCCACATTGTTCAATCCTTCCGCCCGTTGCATTTCCACAGCTCGGATCTCTCAACGCCCTTTGCAAGAGATTCACATCCCACCCATTGAAGAAATCCGCATGGTATCCGTACCCCGTCTTGTCGCCGTTGGAAAAGACAAACGGCTGTTGGTTTTCTCCCATGGATCTGAAAGAGTTAAAGGCAGCTACGTTCCACGTCATTTCGTAGAGCAGGGCGGGGATGCGGTGAGGGTGAGTGGAAGGGCAGACGCCGGTGTCGAGGCGGGATGGGTAAGTTACGGGGGAGGAGTTGTAGGCGCTTGCTATCGCTGTTGAGTTTGAACCGGGGACAGAGGAGTTGGAGGAAGAAGAAAAAGTGCCAAGTCCCACACCGTCCCAGCACGAAGGGAAACGGATGCGGATTTGTAGGCCGCCGTCGCAAGTACGGTTGGGGAACCCATGAAAGGGAGGGAGACCCTCCTGACCGTCGGTTAGCAGGCAGATGAACTCGATTGCGCGATGTTCGACTTTGGAGGAGTTGAAGTCGCGGCGGGTGGTGTCGCCTGCCATCATCCGGAACCCGGGAGGGAAAGCGAGCAACTCGCGACCGGCGCAGTAATCGGTCCATTCCATGCGTTCTTGGTAGTAGACGTTGATGCCGCCTACTTGCTCCACGGCTTCAAAGGAGCCGTTCGCATGGTGGAAGTAGACGGTGGGTACCCAGTAGTTGGATAAGTCCTTGGATACGGCGCAGGTGGTGCGGTTGGAAGTCTGCGTTTTGTTGTAGTCCAAGTCGAAGTCGAAGGCGGAACCACCCATTACTGTGTGGAGGTGCTGAGAAGGGCGGCCGGGAGAGACAATGGGGTCGAGACGGTCGACGGTGATGGGCTTGCCGCAGCCCATGACGAAGAAAGCTTGGGAGGTGGGTTGGGGCTTGATGCAGGTAGTGGGTTGTTGGGCGAATGTGGCAGTGAAGAGGCATGCTAGCCAGACGAGGCTGGCAGGGAGAATCATCTTGGACTGTTGGACTGCTGGACTGGGCGATGTAACGAGCGGATGTGAGTGAGTGTCTAGGGAGATGGTTCCGTGGCGAGGGAAGAAGAAAGAGTGTGGGTGTTAAGTAAACTCGGCTGGAGGTTGAGACAAGGTCTGTCGTTGTGAGCAGGGAGACATATGAGCCTTGAGCTGAACCTAACACCCGTAGATATGAGACATGAAACAGCGAGAGGAACAGAATGCATCACGGTTAGACACCTCCAACACTTTGAAACGCTGTGGCTTGACCGTTGGTGAATGTTGGTAGCCTTGGTGTTTGTGCAAATTAAAAGCTGTTTGTCGTTGGACCACACGGCAGTCATCCGCGGAGACCAACAGGCGACAATCCGGTCCAGTCAATGACTTGAAATTCGAAGACAGAATTCATCTATTCCTCTGACCCATGTTCCTTTTTTCACAGACATTGATTGACCGACAGGCCGACAGTCGAGTAAAGACAGTCGCATCGCATCGCTTGATCGCAAGTGTGATTGAGTTTGAAGAGGTGAAACCGTCGCCCGTCAACGCCCTTGTTTGTCCTTGTCCCTAATCACGATATATCATATTTCCCTGTGGCGTCGCTGTTTCATGACTGGCTCGTCGGGCATCCGTTCATTTGTGATTTTTGTCTATCCATCTGATATCATACAAGAGTCGTTGTGCCCGCATTCGCTTCCGCCATCTGGGATCCGGGTTCGTGGGTA
The DNA here is from genome assembly GCF_000213175.1 of Neurospora tetrasperma FGSC 2508. Classification (NCBI taxonomy): domain Eukaryota; kingdom Fungi; phylum Ascomycota; class Sordariomycetes; order Sordariales; family Sordariaceae; genus Neurospora; species Neurospora tetrasperma. Next base: position 3,456,803 of record NW_009799103.1, on the reverse strand, counting down.
TTAGAGTAGTACAGCGGGTCGAACTCGGAGTCGGAGTCTAGGTCGGTGTCGGGTGGAGGAGAGGCGATGAAGTGTGCATTTATTGCCTGTATGATCCGTCGACGGTTAGGTTAGGAAACACTAGAGCCCAACAGGACTGTGATGTGAAGGTAGGGGTATACGAACACAACGAGCATCTCGCCCCAAGAGCTGGAGAGGAAGGCGACAGCAGCCTGTGACGAGGGGATGTGTTAGTACAATCGGACTGTAGAAGACTAGGTAGGAATGGACCGGACAGGACCGGACGGGGCCGGGGTTCGGACGTCGGAGGCCGGGTTGGTGAGGACACTTACGCCGAAGAAGGCGATGCTGCGGACAACGGAAGCGTTCTCGGAAGAGGTGAGGGAATCGTAAGTGGAGCGGATGAAGCCCTTGGATTTGCGGCTGCCACCGGGGCGCTCGATGTACTTGGCGGAAGGCATGGTGATGGAGTGTCTTGAGAGTTGTCGCGATAACGGGGGCTCTCGGTTGATGAAGCTGGGAACTGTGACGCCGTGACGAGACTCGCAATCGCAGACTGGGAACGTCGAATGGAAATTTTGGACTTTCTGGCAGGCAAAGAGAGGGACAGAGAGACAGGGGCTGCACGGGCCACGGGCCTTTGAGGTTGTTATCAAAGGGTGCTTGGCACCGTCATTGGGTGTTATCACTTACACGACGTACAGTAGATACCCCTGTTTATGCAAGCCCCCCTTCTGCAAACACATACAAATTGACCCATTAGTTGCAAATGATTTTGGGGCCCTAATTCCCGATTTTGTATGTAGGTAAGGTACCCCTTAATGCAAAAACCCCCCTTAATGCCAAGAGCTCGAGCCGTTCCCCATAGTGCCGGAATTACTTGCATAAACAGGGGTATCTACTGTACCAGGAGTGGGGCTTCAATAGAGACCCACTGCCCCGCCATTTGCTATGTCATCCATTGTCATGTGCCGGCGTCTGTCACTGAACTCTCACTGTCATCTTCTAGAAACCATCGCAGTTCTTCTGTCGCAAACCGTCAATTGTCCCCTCCAGAGCCATTTATAAGTTCGTGACATCGCCAATTGCCTGGCTTCAATCAACACTCACCCATAGTCTCCGCGATACCGCATACACCGATGGCTGGAAACGAAACCCCCAATCCCCCGACCGCGCCAGCCCCAGGCGGCTTTGTGCCTCCCGCGATCCCTTCAAACTCGTTACCATCTCCAGCGCCCAGCTCAGCATCAGCGGCTGCCGTATCCAACCTTCCACATCCTCGCCGAACTTCCCTTCGCCCCGGGTCCATCAAGGAGGATAAAGTCCGCAACTATGTATCCGACAAAATGCTACACATCAGTCGCCGATACGTCAAGCACTTTGCGATTCCCCATCCCGACGACGAAATCACCGGCTACAAGTCCATGGCCGAACTATGTAAAGACGTGGACGACGTTATCAATATCATCTGGTTATCCGGTACTCGTAAGCGCCAAACGGTTCAGAGTTCTAACCCGTCATTACTAGCACTAATATCCCTTTAGCCAGCCTACAAATCCCGTACCTACTCAACATTGCGAGCGAGTTCACCACCTGGCTCGAGGGCTTCCCTCCATCGCCCGCAGCCACATTCGCGCTACTACGAAAACTCGACCACTGCTTCGCTAGTCTACTCTTCGGCTACGACATCGACACCAAAGAAACTCTACCAGGCTTCGAAAACGGCCTTCGAGCCGGCCTGTCCCGCACCGACATGGTCCGCTGTAAAAGCGTAATTGAGCGCACTCGTGTATTGGTAGTTGAGGTCATGGCAAAAGAGCCAGCCGACGAGGATCCAGACGGCGATACTGGGGGTCAGGGTATCCAGACCCCGAAGCCGGACAACGATACCGAGGCCGAAGCTGAGTCTGATCGCCTTCCCGACATGAGCGATTTCGATGATGGGGACGACGACGACGAAGACGAGCTGTTGCACATGAACGTCGCTCAGGTGTATGAGAACACGCTTGTCAAGCTGGGAGAAATCCTGGGAGATGGAGGTGGCGTGACGACGATGCCCATGTCTGTGGACTGATCTGACCTGCGGCCATACATACGATGACTCACCATACCTGGGTCCTTCCGGATGGAGAGGCGCCACTGTCCTCAACCGCATCTTTCTCGCCCCGGGCTATCAAAGGATCTTGAGGAGGCTCGCCCGGGACAGAAAAGCTGAGACCCCCTTTCCAGACATTCAACCGGCCTCAAGCCTGGCACGGGTCTCAGCTTTTCTATCCCGGGCGAGGGAGGTCTTTGCTGAGCCCGCGCGCACCAAGAAGGGATAAGTGCAGATACCAGATCACTAGACTGCTGCCTGAAAGACCGAGGCGGAAGTTAGAGGTCGGTAGTTGCCACATCTCCAGCGGACGGGAGATTGAGTGCCGCTACGATGCTCGCCGGAGATTGTTATAAACGGTCTTGATGGTTTCAGAGACCCAAATCAAATCGGTAAGCAATCTTTATGCCTCGCCTGGCAGTTTGGGCTGTTGTTAACCCGAGCTCTCTAGCTCTCTCCTGCGCCACATGTAGAAGGTCGCGGTTGCTGCCTGATTTTGGAAAGCCGTTGGTTTGAATGTTTTAATTACTCTACATTAGTCTATCTGCGCGCTGGTTGAGGTGTCCAGAGAGGTTCTCACTTGGATGCGACTGGATCTAGACCCACTGACGATTCGAAATAACAGACATTCCATCCTCACAGGCTTTGTTCTTTGTTTCTATAAAGAAAAAGATATTAAACAGACTATTTGGACCGAAAATCCATAGTATGTGTTGGTTTTTGTTGTTGAATGCGACAATCTGAAAGGATATCAATTCACAAACCCCGCTGGTCAGCAATGAGCCGGCCAAGACCCCTAGCTCGACAATTAGCTGTCAGGCGTGCATGACTGGCCCCGTAAAGGGATTAGCCGCCAGCGGGGGAAAGCTCCACGGCGGGAGAAGTGGCCGAGATCGATCTCGACCTCTTCCCGGTCCTCTCCCCACGTGTGAGGCGGAGTGGCAAGCAAGCCGGGACACTCTGATGGATATGGGAAGTCAAGAATAAACATGGCAACAACCGAAGGGGGCAAGATGAACTGGCCTCCAGGCAATCATACGAGTTCTGGGTAGAGATGATGGAGGGACGGGGTTACGTGTGCGACTCTATCGAGGTAGCAGACATCACCACAACATAACAGTGACAATGAACATGGGGAACCAAGAACAGCCGGCGGTAAATATTCACGAAAGCAAAAGGCCGATGAAAGTGGTGAAACTGGTTCCAGCACGCAATATTAGTAATTGGATGGCAAGAGAGCACAATGAAGGGTTGCCTGCCCCGCTTCGATATGTTTCTCCCGCCGCTCTTGGCATTTCCGAGGTTACGCGTCCCAGTTTTGTAAGGTGGTATTGATACCAATAGCACCGCGCTTTCCATGTAGTAGCTAACGCGACTTCACATGACTTCCTTCTCCACTTAGCCATATGGAAACCCAGCCAGGCCTTCATAATCAATTCCCGTTGAACTTGGAAGCCGTCAAGGTTCTCGTTGCCGTGGCTGACTGGAGAGGGTCGTGAGGTGAGTCCGTCAAGCTTCCAGTGTGAACCAGAAAAGGGCAGAACTCTCCGAGGTGCGAGTCACATTCCCCACCCGCCAATCAGCGGAAGGGCAACAACAATCACTCAATGCAGCCTGCGTTCATGCACCCTGTACCACCTTTTCTACCCGTTTCTATCCATCCTGCTTGCAGGGGCAGTTGCACCCTCAGAGACTGGAGTTGCAGTTGCCATCGATCCCCTCCTGTGTTTACTGTGCGGGGTCGAGCAACAACGGAAGGATCACGGGCGGCACTTGCTTCCATACATGGATATGTACTGTGTTTCATACAAGTACAGTGAGTATCTACACTTCCAAGCATCACATGATGTTCGGTCTGGATAGATCAAGCTGCCACAAAAGAAAAGGGATATGGAAGGGTTTAAAGATACGCAACACCTTCACGATATGATCGCCATCTGGAGTGTCGACAGAAAAACGAGCAACAACTTGGATGACATCAGTCGAAGCCAAGGACGAGATACTATGTAGATCCAGGGATGCTGTAAGCAGGTACGTTACCTTACGTAATTACAGTACGAGGTATCTACTCCCATCCCTAGGGGTTCACCGCGATGCGTGGAAGCCGGGATGGATCGAGCAATCATGATTCGAGGAAGCTCACACTCACAAGAGAGACAGGAGCGGGCAGTGACCTACCGTACCACCTCCAAAGGTGACAATCAAGCGGGGTACGTAGAATAATTCCTTTGTATTCCTCCTTCTCGGCGATTTCATATCAACCTCGCCTTCGTTCCCACCCACACCCTCCACTACCAAACCCCTCTCTTAGGTTACCTACTAATACCGGTGCTTCCGCTCTCTGATATCATCTGTCTTCTGTCTTCTATTTCTTCGTTTTTCTCATCAACGTGCGTACTATTCTCTTCGCCTGTTCAGCTCCCACATCAGCAAAGAGCTTCAACTTGGAATCAGTATCTCGTCTCGAAAGATCAATAAACCACACAACATCGACCAACATGTCCGAGTGCCCCGTCCGCAAGTCCAACGTCGGCGGTGGTGGCACCAGGAACCACGACTGGTGGCCCGCCCAGCTTAGGCTCAACATCCTCCGCCAACATACCCCCGTCTCCAACCCCCTCGACAAAGACTTCGACTATGCCGCTGCTTTCAAGAGCCTCGACTACGAAGGCCTCAAGAAGGACCTCACTAAACTCATGACCGACTCGCAAGACTGGTGGCCTGCTGATTTCGGCCACTATGGCGGTCTCTTCATCCGCATGGCATGGCACAGCGCCGGTACCTACCGTGTCACGGATGGCCGTGGAGGCGGTGGTGAGGGTCAGCAGCGTTTTGCTCCCCTCAACAGCTGGCCCGACAACGTCTCTCTCGACAAGGCCCGTCGTCTCCTGTGGCCCATCAAGCAAAAATACGGCAACAAGATCTCATGGTCCGACTTGCTCCTTCTGACCGGTAACGTGGCTCTCGAGTCCATGGGCTTCAAGACCTTTGGCTTTGCCGGTGGCCGTCCCGACACTTGGGAGGCTGACGAGTCTGTATACTGGGGTGCCGAGTCCACATGGCTGGGCAACGAGGACCGCTACTCGGAGGGTCAGGAAGGCCACGAAGGACATGGTGTCGTCCAAGGTGACGAGTCCAAGAAACAGCACACGGACATCCACAACCGTGATCTGCAAAGCCCCCTTGCCTCCTCCCATATGGGCCTTATCTACGTCAACCCCGAAGGTCCTGACGGTATTCCCGACCCCGTTGCCTCAGCCAAGGATATCCGTGTCACCTTTGGCCGCATGGCTATGAACGACGAGGAGACTGTCGCTCTGATTGCGGGTGGTCACTCCTTTGGCAAGACTCACGGTGCCGGTCCCACTCACCACGTCGGCAAGGAGCCCGAGGCTGCTCCTATCGAGCACCAAGGTCTCGGCTGGGCGAACAGCTTTGGCCAGGGCAAGGGTCCCGACACCATCACCAGTGGTCTTGAAGTCACTTGGACACCAACTCCTACCAAGTGGGGCATGGGCTACCTGGAATACCTCTACAAGTTTGACTGGGAGCCGACAAAGAGCCCTGCTGGTGCCAACCAGTGGGTGGCCAAGAACGCCGAGCCCACCATCCCAGATGCCTACGACCCCAACAAGAAAAAGCTCCCGACCATGTTGACGACCGATATTGCCCTGCGCATGGATCCCGCTTATGACAAGATCTGCCGCGATTACCTTGCGAACCCAGACAAGTTCGCCGATGCTTTTGCCCGCGCTTGGTTCAAGCTTCTTCATCGTGACATGGGCCCGCGTACTCGCTGGATCGGTCCCGAGGTCCCATCTGAGATCCTACCTTGGGAAGACTACATTCCTCCCGTAGACTACCAGATCATTGACGATAACGACATCGCGGCCTTGAAGAAGGAGATTATGGCCACCGGTGTCGCTCCAAAGAAGCTGATCTTCGTTGCCTGGTCCTCGGCTTCCTCTTTCCGTGGCTCTGACAAGCGCGGTGGTGCCAATGGTGCCCGTATCCGTCTCGCTCCTCAAAACGAGTGGAAGGTCAACGACCCTTCCACGCTCCGCGAGGTCCTTGCTGCGCTCGAGTCTGTGCAGCAAAAGTTCAACGACAGTTCGAGCGGCAAGAAGGTCTCCTTGGCTGATCTCATCGTCCTTGGTGGTGTCGCCGCCCTTGAGCAAGCTTCTGGCTTGGTGGTCCCTTTCACCCCAGGCCGCAACGACGCCACTCAGGAGCAGACCGATGTGCATTCTTTCACTCACCTCGAGCCCCACGCCGACGGCTTCCGCAGCTATGGTAAGGGTACCAAGCGCGTACGCACCGAGCAGTTTCTCATTGACCGTGCCTCGCTGCTCACTCTCTCTGCGCCCGAGCTTACTGCCCTCATTGGCGGTCTCCGTGTGCTAGAGGCCAACTATGATGGCTCATCCTACGGTGTGTTGACCAAAACACCCGGCAAGCTTACCAACGACTTCTTTGTCAACCTGTTGGACACCAACACGGCATGGAAGGCGGCGGATAATGAGGGCGAGGTCTTCATTGGCTATGACCGCAAGACACACGATAAAAAGTGGACTGCGACAAGGGCCGATCTCATCTTCGGAGCGCATGCTGAGCTTCGCGCGCTTGCGGAGGTGTATGCCGCGGTGGATGGCGAGGAGAAGTTCAAGCGCGACTTTGTGGCGGCTTGGCACAAGGTCATGAACCTTGATCGGTTCGATCTCAAGCAGGAGGGACGGGGCCAGAATGCCCCCAAGCTTTAGGAGGCTGATCAGGTACTGCTGTACAGCAGAGAGCTGCGTTGGCGGATTGCTTGGATGGAGGCTAGTCGAGCGGATCATTGGGATGATTGGATTCAAAGACATCACTACAAGAAGGCCTTGCGCTGGTTCAAAAGAGCACTGGACGACCTTGAGAAGTGGAGGGACTCCGGATTGGGTGCGCTACCGCGTCCAGAAAACACAGAAAGAGTACTGAAAGACGTGATAAGTCAATACCGGAATGGCAAGTATTGAGACGAATTGGAATGATACTGGTACGAGCAAAGTTAGCAATCGGTTTATTCAGATAAATAGTGTAATTGAGAGATTAAATATGAATGAGCATCGCCTTAGCAAATCCTTGTGCTGTCGACCTGTCCTCCGCTCAGTTAACTCGTTGTGTTGGCGTTTCTTGAACTCGGATGTTGGTTCTTGACTAGTACGCAAAAAGTATGGCTGTTATTGCACTATCTACAGCGTCGTTAAATACGCGGGGGAAAATGATAAGACCGCATCTCATTCAATCTCCACCCATCCCGGCCTGTTGTGCGCTTACTCTTTCCACGATCACTCTATCACTCTCTCAAAGTACTCGCAAACTTCGTATTTAACGACTAACCACCCATGCCACATGATCAATTCTTACGGTAAGTCTCAAGCCGTCATTATCAATGGAGATGCATAGGTTTTGAATTGCTTTTTGTGTTCAGGATCAGCCTTTACGAAGAAGGCGGTGGGTAGATTGCGAAGAGGCCAGTGGATGGGGAGGGAATGGTTTCGTCGGGATTTGTCTTTGACCAAGTAAGTGGCCAAGTACCTAACCAAATGAATACCTAGGTAACCAAGTGCATGAACGGCCAACTGACTTGAGTAACTGCTGTGTAGGTACATGTACCAGCAGGGTAAGCGGGCGAGTTAGTGTACCTAGGTGACGGTCATTGTTGGGAAGGGATAGGATGTAATGAGATGGAATGGGATGTCATGGGATGGGATGTCATATGATGGGATGGGATGAACGGTTCATTGTCAAGATGAGACGAACACGTACGTGGTTGACAGACAGGCAACTTGAAGTGAAGATGGAGCGCTTAGGAAAATGGTTTATATTCATTGTCGAAATGGGGTGAACACACGTAGGGTAGATGTCCCTAATTCATTGACGTTGAGACATTGACTCAACCTGGATTAATTTTTTTTTCTTTTCCCTTTGACTCCTGCCGGTACGAGAAAATTATCAAGGAGTGCGCGGTTCGAGATTTCAAGTTAAATCAAGAAGGTAGGTAACTGGGTGATTTGACACTAACAACCTTGACCACTGAGTGAAATCTTCATCTGAGACCGTTTTGTGCGCATGTCTGATGACATGGTTCATATGAACCCCTAGACTTTGTTATTATGCCGCCGGTGTGCTCAAAGTTTGCTTTGTACCGATGTCAGACCTTCACCATCACCGCGGTGGACCGGACCTTGTCTTTGTTCTCTCTTCCAATACTGACTTACCTATTGATCAGCTTCAATCCCGAACCCATACTTCATTTCATAATAGCGTAGGGAGGTTATTGTCAAAGAATTACATCCCAAGATGGTGGAAATAATATTCCACTTGCCACAAGGTGCTATAAAGGAATGATGACCAGCTCTCTTCCCCCCGACCTGCGATCTTGTTCTCACTCTTCCTCCAAACCCAGTTCTCCAAAATACCAAAATAAAGGACAAACCTCTCAGCAAGTACGTAAAGAACAACAAGGCACAAAACGAGATGCCCAGAAACCGCTCCCATATCAAGAGAGAGCGGGACAACCCTCACCCCGACATCGACGACTACCGTCACCGTCCCCACCACGACCGGTCCAGGTCCCCTCGTAGATCGCCCCCTCGAGATAAGGTTGACAAGGGCAAGGGCAAGGGCAAGGTCAAGCGCGAACAAGAAGAAGAAGAGGAAAAAGAAGAAAAGAAGGTCTTGGTCCGCAAGCGCGTCAAGGAAGGCGAGTACACTCCCAAGCTTAATTATCCGGAGTGGTTGCTATGGGTTGCCGGTGCGGCAATCAGCAGGGAGGACCGCAAGAAGCACACGTACAGCCTGGAAAAGCGCGGCGGTTCTGGAGCCTCCTCTGGTGAGGACAAGGGCAAGGGCAAGGGCAATGATCGAGAGCACATAGGCAAGAAGGAGGACCTCGAGGAGGAGAAGTGGGGTCACGGTCATGGTCATCAAGGTGGCCAGAGCAGAGACGATGATAATGATGATGATGATGATGGCTATCGTAATGAGGCCGAGCGATTGGACGACAAAATGGAGGAGCTGATGAAGCTACCGCATCACGTCCTTGAGGATATGAGGGAGGAGGAGGAGGAAGCAAGGCATGATGAAATGCTCAAGCCAAATTATCGGCGGCGGAAGTATGGTGTTGCGAAACGAGACTGGAACAACGATCAGCGCGAGACCGTTTATGAACGCTACATGCCCTCCTTGCGTGAGGATCCTTAGGCGGGATCCACTCAAAGTCAGAGTAATGTACATCACAAGACGATGAAGGAGACGGAATTGGAGGGGCAGGCGAGGAGGGAGAGGGAGAGTTGGGATAGGTTTAGAAGGAAAAGGAAAGAAGAGGGTATTCAGGGAGATGGAAATGAAGGGGAAAGGCAGAAAGAGATATTCATCAATGGAGAACGGTACGTGAAACAGGAACCGCGGGATACGTGCTCACCCAAAGAGTCATCTAGGCCGCCTTCTGCCTGTATTGTCACTGAGAATACTGCTGGTGATGATCGAGGCCGGATGTCGCAAATACTCCGGCGGTTGGAAGACTTCATGGATAGCATGCAGCTGGGGAGCAACCCCACTACCGATAACCAACGGTCTAAGCAAAAGGTGAAGAACGCAGAGGAGGGCATGGAGATGAAGAGCGAAGTAGCACCAGCGCCCTTATGGAAATCATTGTTGGGATTGAACCTTGGGAACAGTTTCAGTCCTCCAACTCCACCCCCTTCCAGCTACTCTCGGTCATCCAGAGGTTCGAATCGCGGATGGAATTTACCGAAGAGAAGATATTCGAAGAAGAACACGGCCGAGCTCATTGGAGAACTCAACGCATGCCCAAGCCCATCTCGTCAGGCATACCTTGAAAGAAGTTCTTGGAGGAGGGAACGGCCTTCGGGGGTCGAATATGCTTCGCCTTCTGCTATACCAGTCCCCACCCGTCCCCAGGCTTCATTTTCTCCATCCTACCCCCCTCCTCCAACCGTCGTGACTGTTTCTGAGTCGGATGATAGCAGTCATTATCAGCAAGAACCTGAAAACGAGGATCCGACTCATCGCGTATATCGAGTTCCCTCCTACCGCGTGCACCCAACTGCCGATCCTTATCCGCCACAGCATGTCTCTGGTCCCACCGCCAACATGCGTCGCCCTCGTCGCCGGGGTTTCAGTGACGAGCTACTAACGGCACCATCGTCTCATGGACATCGTCGCCATCCCTAGAACGGATTGGACGATTATTTCCCGCCGCGCTGGACTGAAGAAGATAGAAACAGATGGATGGAGGGGAAGAAAAGAAAAGAGGAGGCAGAGAAATGGGCGAAACCTATTCCAGAGACCAGGAAAAGGGAACTGTGGAGATTGCGAGAGCAGGAAGCACAAGACACGGAGGCGGTGAGGTTGCTGAAGTCTCAGAGAGGAAGTCCATTCTGTCGACGGGTGGATTAAGTTGACATAGGTAGAGAATTTTCAGGAGCGGGGTTGTTGTCTTCGTTCCTTCCATAGCAATGAGGCTTTTCCAGGTAATTTCCATCTTTTCGCAGTGTCCTATCAATGCTGCCTGCCGTGCCTTCCTGTGTGGCGTATGTAAATGCGGGCAAGCGCGGTTGCAGGTGGCGTTTGGACATCCCACTGCCCATGCTTGCCTAGGTGCGCTGTTGCCGGTCCAGTTTTCGTCTTGTCAAGGCAACTCTCGAGTTCTTGTCCCTTTCGTTTCGTCTCCTTTCAGTTGCACATTCAATTGAGCCACTGTAGCCATCGATGCCCGTGTCGGCAATGGATTCCTCGAGTTGGAATCTCATTCAAAGGTAACAGACACCTCCAAGAAATGCTTATTGCTGTCTTTTTTTCAATGCAAGGTACTACTTTGGTCTTTGTCATCCGTAAAGTGAGCTCTCTTTTTCCCGTCCTGGTCTCAAAGGAGGCCATCCACATGGAAATATCGCCAAGTCAGCATCTCAAAGGCACAAAAGCAAGCACATAAATCAGACGAACGAGAAGGATACACCATCACTGTGCTCACTTTCCTAGCTAAAAGAGTGAAGGTACGTCAAAACGTTACATCATAAGTCCAGAACATTCCTAGGCCAAAAGTCGTCCTCACAAGTCGTAACACGTTGCCGTCAATGCCCTTTCCACGATTTCCCAGACCCAAAGCAATCACCAAAGAGAAGCCAAGTCGCAGTCCTCCAAGCATCCCATATTGTTCCGCCCGTTCCCAGCCTGGTCCCTCACCATATCTCATTGTGCTGACCTGTCCCAGGCGGTCATTTAGGCCTTGTCGACCTCGATCACATAGTCCTCGACGGCACTACGCTTGTCGATGGGGATGACATAGTCTTCGACAGAACCACGCTTATCGACCCCGATGGCGTAGTCCTCGACGGAGTTGTGGCGCTTGTCGACCTCGATCACATAGTCCTCGACGGCACTACGCTTGTCGATGGGGATGACATAGTCTTCGACAGAACCACGCTTATCGACCCCGATGGCGTAGTCCTCGACGGAGTTGTGGCGCTTGTCGACCTCGATCACGTAGTCCTCGACGGCGCTACGCTTGTCGATGGGGATGACATAGTCTTCGACAGAACCACGCTTATCGACCCCGATGGCGTAGTCCTCGACGGAGTTGTGGCGCTTGTCGACCTCGATCACGTAGTCCTCGACGGCGCTACGCTTGTCGATGGGGATGACATAGTCTTCGACAGCACCACGCTTATCGACCCCGATTGCGTAGTCTTCAACCGAGCTGCGCTTGTTGTCGACGGAAATCACGTAATCCTCAACCGAAGACCTCTTGTCGATGGGGATGACATAGTCCTCAACCGAAGAACGCTTGTCGACCTCGATCACGTAATCCTCAACGGATGAACGCTATTCGCCCTCTCTGATTAGCAACATGGGACATCAAATCACGGTGCTCTTACTGTGAGAGACTGACCTTGGCAGCAGGAGCGGCAAGGACGCTAACGCAGAAAGCTGCGATCAGGATGGAACTCGAGTACTTCATGGTGAGGGTTGCGTGTCGACTCGAGATTAAGTGGGGAAATTTTCAATGGCGTAGTAAGGTGTAGGTGTCTGCCTTTAGTCTGGTGATAAGACGTGTGACTGAGTGATAACTGACGACTGGAATATCAAGAAGATTCCCTGATCACTTATACCCAAAAAGCCTACTTCGATCTTTGCCGACTACAATCGTGGCGCCTCCGAGTCACCTCACCCTGCTCCAAGATGCTCCTTGCCAGATAGCGTTTGGGCAGCACGTTGTCGATTCAGCGAGCCGAACCCAACGACAAGCGCCACACAAACGCATCGCTCGCCAGATCCGCTTCGGTGATGAATTACCAAAGCTGTGTCCGTCAAGCTTTAAGGCGCATGTTGTGAGCAGGCAATTGAACGGCGCCGGAAAGTTCGGGCACTCACACCGGCGTTTAACGCAGTTCATCATTGCGAGCGTTATTTTCACTACACACTTACCTGCGGCATCACATATCTGATGCCTTCTATATTCCCCTGTTGACGATCCAACGTGTATTCTAGTAGGAATTCCTTGTGAACAGGGTCGCGACTTCCGTTTCGTACATTTGTTACATCTTTTCGCTTGCCCCCTTTCTTCCACATTGGCGCAGCTCAAGCGCCGCGCTTCTATGAATTCTTGCGATCAAGGCTCAGTAGGCCAGCGCCTCGCTTTGAGAAACAGCTACGCAAGAAAGGCACTCGAATTACGAGACCGTTACAGAGAGGAACCTAGGGTCAGGTTGGTTTCACCACCCCGTCGAGCCGGAGGGTGTTACCGTCCAATTTCCCTGTTCCTTTCCACTTAAGGGTGTCAGTAGCGCCCTGTTCATCATACCCTCCGTAAAGGCTCCTTTACGAGTCAAGAACGGCACTGCCCTTTCAATCTGTCAAGCGCTACCCTCGTTGAAAATTTGCTGGGAGTGAAACAGTGCACCAAGGCATTCAAAATATGGCATCCTGAGTCTTGGCAAGCGCATAATGAATCATCTGGAAAGTGTGGGAGCAGATGTTTTCGGTGTGATTATGGCATTCCCGTCAACTAGGGCCATAGACCAGGAGACGCAGAACCGGAGCAAATTGTCCGCCTTTCTGTTGGTTTCCTTACTACCAAAGTTCACTCCTCGGGTTTGCTCGCCAACCAGCTGCAGCGGTCAGCGACTCGCCGCCAGTAATCGTTCTGCTATGGAGATTGCTCTGGGAAGTCTCTGGTTCTTGAGCATAAAAGATCAAGTTCACCTCAGGGGACCGAATCTCCAGCGCCCAGCGCATCCGGAGAGATTGTTTCGCACACTGTTGCAATATTTCAACAATGCTTTCGTGTCCGACTGCTCACTGGGATGTCTTCTTACTTTCCACAAAGGCCCCAGACAACTGACCTAATAGTCTCTGGGACCAATCTTACAGAAATTCAAGTAAACAACAGCCCCAAATTCGATCGCTGCATAACTTCCCTCCAATCGACCTTCACGGACGAGGTAGAAAGCAACCGATCTCTTCCACCGCCATTACTCTCCTCAGACATGAAACCTGATCCCCTTCTGACCCCATCAACTAGCCTCCAGCATTCTTCAACAACAGCTTTCAACTCTCTCAAACTTCCCAGCGTCGAGTCAACACTTGACAAGCGGTCAGGGATCAAGAATTCTCTGAATACTTCCCTTTGCTCCCTTGTTGCCAGACTCGCGCAGACGCAATATGGCCAAGCCAAGCTCCTGGGGCTTATAGACTCGGGGATCCGCTGCCAGACCGCAAGGGAACGCTCAATACTCTCGCTTATCTCAGGCACACTGGCCAATGGCCCTGACACAATGGAGTGCAAGTGTGTAAGCAAGGCGTAAGAGAAGACCAAGCTTTGAAGACCGCTGTTGCTACCGCTACCTTCCAAGCGCTGGATCCCTTCTTCAACTCTATTCTCCAGTTTGGAGGCGCGGTTGACCAGCTCTCTTATACTGAGGTTGCCTTGATTCTCCTGGTCTCTCTTCCAAACTTCGAGGGCAGTGGCGTCCATTATCGCTACGAGGATCCATGGTTCACAGCCCGTGGTGGACTGGAAAGAAACACAGAAAGAGGGTGAAGAGGTGAGGAGGTCCCGGTAGGAGGCGGCCGCAGAAGGAATTTTCTTGAGGGAAGAGGACGAGAGGATGTCATTCCAGATCAGAATGGCACGAAAGAAAGAGAGAGCTGTTTGCTCCATGGGAGACGGACCAGGTGGCACTGGGCTACTGGTGCCTAATGGGAGACTGAGAGGGAGTTGCTGTTGCTGGGATGGAGCTATAGAAGATGTGTTGTTCCCGCTATCAGTCGTCGAGGAGGCCTGGCGCAGGTCGTCAAGGAGGATTTGGACTGCCGAAGAGAGGTACGAGTGGCAGCTTTGCATGTTTTTGCCTAAAGCCTGGGGTAAAAGTCAACAACAACAACAACCACCTGAAAACCTTGCATTGGGTCAGCGGCTGATCTTACTCACCTCCAACAGGGCAAGCTGTACCGAGCATATCAAGCTTTCGCCAAACACTCCCCCAGAACGTTGCCGTTTAGAGTCCATAAGCTCACAAAAGCTGTCCAAAGCTTGCATCCTGTGCGATTGGTAGTCATGGACTGCTCTAGCGCGAGCATCACTATGTCCAGAAAGAGTCAGGGACATGTGATAGGCGCTCATGCCGAGAGAAGCATGATAAAATGTCGGAGACCTCATCAGCAGGAAGAGTGCCCAACTCCTCTGTGTTGCTGATGACGAACGATAGGAACCATGTTGTAACGGACACGTCTCGCCGATGAAGTGCATGACCAACTCGATATCATTCTCTGAAGTTGGGGGACCATGCATTCCCGAACCAGTGCCATTGTCGGAGCCCAAACAGGAGAGACTGAGCGGTGTTGGCACTTCTGATGGCTGCTTGGAGTGTTCCGAAACTTCAGGAAGACGCTGTAGGGCTATTGTGGGGTCCAAGGGTGAAATCTCGACCAGCGCTGCATCCGTTTGGCCATGACTCGCCCAGATATCATCGTTGTAAGAGGCAGTGAGAGAGTCGGGGGCTATTGTTAGGGCATCAAGAAATTCGAACTCTATCGCTGTGTTTCGTTCATGCCCGGAGGAAGGGGACAAGGCGAACGAGAAGTCGGACGACAAGAACGGCGACAGCGAAGGTGACTCGGCGGCCAGGATAGGAGGGCTACCGATGTCGATAGTGCCCCTGGAAGATGTCGACGATTCGGATACGGATGGGTGAGAGGCATGGCTTTGGGTGGCCGTTGATCTTCGACGTCTTCGTGTCTGGAGTTGAAGCCTGTTCGCCTCTTCTCTTTCCCTGTCTCCTCTATCTTTCCAGTTGGGTTTGGGACCGTAACCATGGCAAAATATGCCTCGAGATTCGCAGTTTGAGCAGGGTGGTCCTCCTTCGAGACACTTTTTGCGGCGTAGACGACAAGTCCAACATCCACTTTTACTTCGTTGTCCCGACGGCATTGGAGAAGGAGGAAGAAGGGCAATCTGAGCAACCGCAAGCGTGAATTATCCCGTCAGCTTGTTGTTGAGATGTTGCTAATGGTGGCGGTTGACGAGTGACGGCGTGCAAAAGTGGATGGGAGGGGGCTTCAACCTGGTGTAACGGAGCTACCACTTTGAGACCAAGACAGGTTTGAGGACGGGGATATTGATGGGTAGGGTGAGACGGAGAAGCTGGCTGAATAAGATGAGTGAACGGCATTGACAAATTGTCCCAAGTGTCACTCTCACGATGGGGGGGAGAAAAGCGAAGGCAGTCTCATGCCCTTTTTTCAGTCTCATTTCGACGCCTCTTTCCTGTTTCAACATGGAGGGCCCTAGAAGCACAGTGGAAGAAGAAGCTACGGTCAACATCGGAACATTGATTTGTTGTTGACATGACATACAAGCAGGGAGATGCGAATTACAGCAGCAGCAGCAGCAGCAGCAGCAGCAGCAATGGAGAGCATCAATCAACCACCCAGATGAGAATCCGAGTCCCCGCTAGCCGCCTAGATAAGATCTCTCAGCAGTCTAATGATCGACATTGCCGCATAGCTGAAAGCTGGGAATACCCTGAGACCTTCCGGAATGGTAGCTACCCCCCCACCTACGATGGCCCTTCCGTTTCTGGTCCCTGCCGGTCCAAGTCAGTGTGACATTAACCCCACACTCACCAATTATAATGTCACACAATTCGGACCCTGACGGGGAGTGGATAGGGGTTGACTACCTAAGATTGAGCGTCTGTAAAGAGAGGTTAACCCCCCAACATGGAACTGCAGAGAGTTCCCGATGGGATTCTCGAAAGGCAAGGGATCCTTGATCGGGAAAACTCGAAGAGGTTCGGTTTGGGTTTTGCGGGCGGGCGGGTGGATGGCCAGCAGAAGAGAAAAACACTGGAGGATCCTTAACAATGGAACTCACGTCATGCATACACTAGTCCATGATCAAGGGGGCGAGATCGATGGTTAACCAGTTATTTTGTGCTGTATGTAAGTGCTCGTGGGGCTGTTTCACCACGCAGGTCTTCGGAGATGGCTGTTGGGTGACGCTAACAGGTAACCACCAAGCTTTCGCAGTCGGCGACCTGCAGGATCATGGCCACTTCCCGCCCCAGGCTGTAAGGATCGAGTTGAGAATGTGTGGTGTACTCGTTACGCGTCCCTTTCAAACACCGAATGCTCAAGGCTGTTCGTATTATCTAGTTACCGGAAGTTTTTTAGGGACCCCGACAAGACAATCCTCGTGCATATGGCCATTGGCCTGGAATCCCGAACCATTCAAGGGGGAGGAAGAGAGCGGTCTCGTCAGATGAGCAGTCAAGACGGGAGGTCCCCAAGTCTCAAGCCTCTAATGAAGATCTGGGAAAGAACAAAAACGCCATCCTCTAACCTCTGCAGTCAGTCTAGCCCCCTGGCCCCCCGAGGTCCCGATACATACCATGTTTGGAAACCACCGAGATCGCAAAGCGCACAGCTGTAGATCCGAGCGGGTGATCTTCTTGTCTCATTGGCCGGGACCCAATTCGGGACGGCTAAATGCCGAGCCGGTCTGTTGCATTCAGATTCCAGCATGGGGGTAGGAGCGGGCCAAAGCCCGGTGTAGGGTCAAGTGGAGGAGGCGCTCAGACAACAACTCCACGCACTCATTGATTAGTCGTATGTATTGGCTAGACTTGTAGTCACGGCTGATGTGCGACTTGCCAGACTATCGAGACTCTAGACGCACCTTTACGCCATCGTTATCCATTTCCAGAGCGGAGATGCAAGTGATTATACAGTTATCACCACGGATTTGGACATGCTGAAGATCTGGATCACCACTGTTCGGGATGGTGATGGGACACTCAAGCTCACCGACCGAGGTAGGTGAGTAAGTAGTACCTAAATACTACACGACAGGTCACTTGCTTCCAGTGTTGGAAAGAAATTCCCGAGTTACGAGAATTTCTGGTTCTACAGTCTAGACTTGGTACATTAGCAGGAGAACACTACCTAGGCTCTCTAGGTAACCAATATCACATCTCACATCCAGGCGCCTGTCGTGTCCCCCCCCTCTTGCACGCCCTCATCATTGTTCGTCGAAACGAAACACTACTTGTTCAACCCCACATGACGAAACATTCCTTGTGTGTCTCGGTAAAAGCGGTGACCGAATTTCTGTTTCAGCCCCCCCTTCTTCCTCTAGCAGCTCGTATTTCACAGCGTCGGCATCACATACGAGTTTTTTTTTCTCGTTTAAGGGTAGTTCCAGCTCTCGAGTCCAGGTTGTTTGACTACCTACAGTAATGTGCCCTGTAAATGCTAGACCCAATAAATGCTAAGACCCAATAATTGCTAGGAATTTCTGTGTACGGATTATTTTAGTATGGTATGCCTGCTAGCTGCTAAGTGCTAGCCACCAGCCGGCCCGCCATATAAATTTGCAGCTAAGAGGGTAGTTTACAGGGGGTTGTAGCACCCCTGTTACCTATACAGTAATGTGCCCTGTTAATGCAAGGCCCCCCTTTTGCAAACACATACAAACTGACCCATTAGATGCAAACGATTTCTTGGGCCCGGATTCCCAGTTTTGTATGTGAGTGAGGTACCCCTTAATGCAAAAGCCCCCTTAATGCAAAAGATTTGAGCCGTCCCCCATAGTGCCGGAATTAGTTGCATTAACAGGGCACATTACTGTATCGGGGTTGTTACCAGCTATCAGAACCCCTTATCAGGGCGGTTACTAGCAGTCACAAGCCTCCTGCTCCCGTACCAATAAATGCTAGGACCCAATAAATGCAAGGAAATCGGCTGCACGCCCCACTTGCATTTACAGGGCACATTGCTGTATGTAGACCTACCTATACCTAGGTACCTACCTTGTTGATTATATATTGGTTATAATATGAGGTATTCTTCAAGGGCGTGCGTGGCTCGCGGGTTTAGCCGTTCTCCATCTTGGGCTTTCACGCCGCCAAGCATCACCATCGTTTCGCTACGGTGGTGGTGATGTCCTGACTTTTGTGTGTGTGCTAAGAGGTGCAGCAGTGCTGGACCCCTCATTTCTATATGTCGTGCTTCGGTGGGTTTACGTGATGGCAACTGAATGAATGGATGGAGAAATGCATCGATGCGGTGCCCGTTCGGAAGATTGCAGTGACTGCGTCCTCCCCCCTCCCTCGTTTTGTGCAGTTGCGGTGCGGTGCGGGCCGCGGGAAGGGAATCGCCAAACACGGTTACCTGAAGTTACCTACTGCGATGCCCAGCCGGAACCGAACGGGGCCACGGGGGCGG